>NC_089228.1:51099548-51406309 GCF_963924675.1 Phocoena phocoena | reverse complement strand
GGAGCCTTATTCCTCCAGCTCCTTTTTTCGTTCTAAAGATTGCTTTGGCTATTCGGGGTCTTTTGTGTTTCCATACAAATTGCGAAATTTTTTGTTCTAGTTCTGTGAAAAATGCCAGTGGTAGTTTGATAGGGATTGCATTGAATCTGTAGATTGCTTTGGGTAGTAGAGTCATTTTCACAATGTTGATTCTTCCCATCCAAGAACATGGTATATCTCTCCATCTATTTGTATCATCTTTAATTTCTTTCATCAGTGTCTTATAATTTTCTGCATACAGGTCTTTCGTATCCTTAGGTAGGTTTATTCCTAGATATTTTATTCTTTTTGTTGCAATGGTAAATGGGAGTGTTTTCTTGATTTCACTTTCAGATTTTTCATCATTAGTATATAGGAATGCCAGAGATTTCTGTGCATTAATTTTGTATCCTGCTACTTTACCAAATTCATTGATTAGCTCTAGTAGTTTTCTGGTAGCATCTTTAGGATTCTCTATGTATAGTATCATGTCATCTGCAAACAGTGACAGCTTTACTTCTTCTTTTCCGATTTGGATTCCTTTTATTTCCTTTTCTTCTCTGATTGCTGTGGCTAAAACTTCCAAAACTACGTTGAATAAGAGTGGTGAGAGTGGGCAGCCTTGTCTTGTTCCTGATCTTAGTGGAAATGCTTTCAGTTTTTCACCATTGAGGATGATGTTTGCTGTGGGCTTGTCATATATGGCTTTTATTATGTTTAGGAAAGTTCCCTCTATGCCTACTTTCTGGAGGGTTTTTATCATAAATGGGTGTTGAATTTTGTCGAAAGCTTTCTCTGCCTCTATTGAGATGATCATATGGTTTTTCTCCTTCAATTTGTTAATATGGTTTATCACATTGATAGATTTGCGTATATTGAAGAATCCTTGCATTCCTGGAATAAACCCCACTTGATCATGGTGTATGAGCCTTTTAATGTGCTGTTGGATTCTGTTGGCTAGTATTTTGTTGAGGATTTTTGCATCTATGTTCATCAGTGATATTGGCCTGTAGTTTTCTTTCTTTGTGACATCCTTGTCTGGTTTTGGTATCAAGGTGATGGTGGCTTCGTAGAAGGAATTTGGGAGTGTTCCTCCCTCTGCTATATTTTGGAAGAGTTTGAGAAGGATAGGTGTTAGCTCTTCTCTAAACGTTTGATAGAATTCACCTGTGAAGCCATCTGGTCCTGGGCTTTTGTTTGTTGGAAGGTTTTTAATCACAGTTTCAATTTCAGTGCTTGTGATTGGTCTGTTCATATTTTCTATTTCTTCCTGATTCAGTCTTGGCAGGTTGTGCATTTCTAAGAATTTGTCCATTTCTTCCAGTTTGTCCATTTTATTGGCATAGAGTTGCTTGTAGTAATCTCTCATGATTTTTTTTATTTCTGCAGTGTCAGTTGTTACTTCTCCTTTTTCATTTCTAATTCTATTGATTTGAGTCTTCTCCCTTTTTTTCTTGATGAGTCTGGCTAGTGGTTTATCTATTTTGTTTATCTTCTCAAAGAACCAGCTTTTAGTTTTATTGATCTTTGCTATTGTTTCCTTCATTTCTTTTTCATTTATTTCTGATCTGATTTTTATGATTTCTTTCCTTCTGCTAGCTTTGGGGTTTTTTTGTTCTTCTTTCTCTAATTGCTTGAGGTGCAAGGTTAGGTTGTTTATTCGAGATGTTTCCTGCTTCTTAAGGTGGGCTTGTATTGCTATAAACTTCCCCCTTAGAACTGCTTTTGCTGCATCCCATAGGTTTTGGGTCGTTGTTTCTCCATTGTCATTTGTTTCTAGGTATTTTTTTATTTCCTCTTTGATTTCTTCAGTGATCACTTCATTATTAAGTAGTGTATTGTTTAGCCTCCATGTGTTTGTATTTTTTACAGATCTTTTCCTGTAATTGATATCTAGTCTCATGGCGTTGTGGTCGGAAAAGATACTTGATACAATTTCAGTTTTCTTAAATTTACCAAGGCTTGATTTGTGACCCAAGATATGATCTATCCTGGAGAATGTTCCATGAGCACTTGAGAAAAATGTGTATTCTGTTGTTTTTGGATGGAGTGTCCTATAAATATCAATTAAGTCCATCTTGTTTAATGTATCATTTAAAGCTTGTGTTTCCTTATTTATTTTCATTTTGGATGATCTGTCCATGGGTGAAAGTGGGGTGTTAAAGTCCCCTACTATGAATGTGTTACTGTTGATCTCCCCTTTTATGGTTGTTAGTATTTGCCTTATGTATTGAGGTGCTCCTATGTTGGGTGCATAAATATTTACAATTGTTATATCTTCTTCTTGGATTGATCCCTTGATCATTATGTAGTGTCCTTCTTTGTCCCTTTTAATAGTCCTTATTTTAAAGTCTATTTTGTCTGATATGAGAATTGCTACTCCAGCTTTCTTTTGGTTTCCATTTGCATGGAATATCTTTTTCCATCCCCTTACTTTCAGTCTGTATGTGTCTCTAGTTCTGAAGTGGGTCTCTTGTAGACAGCATATATAAGGGTCTTGTTTTTGTATCCATTCAGCCAATCTGTGTCTTTTGGTGGGAGCATTTAGTCCATTTACATTTAAGGGAATTATTGATATGTATGTTCCTATTTCCATTTTCTATATTGTTTTGGGTTCGCTACTATAGGTCATTTCCTTCTCTTGTGTTTCGTGTCTAGAGAAGTTCCTTTAGCATTTGTGGTAAAGCTGGTTTGGTGGTGCTGAACTCTCTCAGCTTTTGCTTGTCTGTAAAGGTTTTAATTTCTCCATCAAATGTGAATGAGATCCTTGCTGGGTAGAGTAGTCTTGGTTTCAGGCTATTCTCCTTCATCACTTTCAGTATGTCCTGCCACTCCCTTCTGGCTTGTAGGGTTTCTGCTGAGAGATCAGCTGTTAACCTTATGGGGATTCCCTTGTGTGTTGTTTTTCCCTTGCTGCTTTTAATATGCTTTCTTTGTATTTAATTTTTGACAGTTTGATTAATATGTGTCTTGGCGTGTTTCTTCTTGTATTTATCCTGTATGGGACCCTCTGTGCTTCCTGGACTTGATTAACTATTTCCTTTCCCATATTAGGGAAGTTTTCAACTATAATCTCTTCAAATATTTTCTCAGTCCCTTTCTTTTTCTCTTCTTCTTCTGGAACCCCTATAATTCGAATTTTGGTGCGTTTAATGTTGTCCCAGAAGTCTCTGAGTCTGTCCTCAGTTCTTTTCATTCTTTTTTCTTTATTCTGCTCTGCAGTAGTTATTTCCACTATTTTATCTTCCAGGTCACTTATCCGTTCTTCTGCCTCAGTTATTCTGCTATTGATCCCATCTAGAGTATTTTTAATTTCATTTATTGTGTTGTTCATCGTTGCTTGTTTCCTCTTTAGTTCTTGTAGGTCCTTGTTAAATGTTTCCTGCATTTTCTCTATTCTATTTCCAAGATTTTGGATCAACTTTACTATCATTATTCTGAATTCTTTTTCAGGTAGAAGGCCTATTTCCTCTTCATTTGTTAGGCCTGGTGGGTTTTTATCTTGCTCCTTCATCTGCTGTGTGCTTTCCTGTCTTCTCATTTTGCTTATCTTACTGTGTATGGGGTCTCCTTTTTGCAGGCTGCAGGTTTGTAGTTCCCGTTGTTTTTGGTGTCTGTCCCCAGTGGCTAAAGTTGGTTCAGTGGGTTGTGTAGGCTTCCTGGTGGAGGGGACTAGTGCCTGTGTTCTGGTGGATGAGGCTGGATCTTGTCTTTTTGGTGGGCAGGTCCATGTGTGGTGGTGTGTTTTGGGGTGTCTGTGGCCTTATTATGATTTTAGGCAGCCTCTCTGCTAATGGGTGGGGTTGTGTTCCTGTCTTGCTAGTTTGGCATAGGGTGTCCAGCACTGTAGCTTGCTGGTCGTTGAGTGAAGCTGGGTGCGGTGTTGAGATGGAGATCTCTGGGAGATTTTCGCCGTTTGATATTACGTGGAGCTGGGAAGTCTGTTGTGGGCCAGTGTCCTGAAGTTGGCTCTCCCACCTCAGAGCCACAGCACTGACTCCTGGCTGTAGCACCAAGAGCCTTTTATCCACATGGCTCAGAATTAAGAGGGAGAAAAAGTAGAAAGAAAGGAAGAAAGAGGATAAAGTATAATAACATAAAGTAAGATAAAATAAAATTATTAAAAAAATAATTATTAAGAACAAAATTTTTTACAAAGAAAAAACAACAAAAAAAAACGGACGGATAGAACCCTAGGACAAATGGTGAAAGCAAAGCTATATAGACAGAATCTCACACAGAAGCATACACATACACACTTACAAAAAGAGGAAAAGGAGAAAAAATAATAAATCTTGCTCTCAAAGTCCCCCTCCTCAATTTGGGATGATTCTTTGTCTATTCATGTATTCCACAGATGCAGGGTACATCAAGTTGATTGTGGAGCTTTAATCCACTGCTTCTGAGGCTGCTGGGAGAGATTTCCCTTTCTCTTCTTTGTTCTCACAGCTCCCAGGGGCTCAGCTTTGGATTTGGCCCCGCCTCTGCACGTAGGTCGCTGGAGGGCGTCTGTTTTTCGTCAGACAGAACAGGGTTAAAGGAGCAGCTGACTTGGAGACTCTGGCTCACTCAGGCCGGGTGGGGAGGGAGGGGTGCGGATGCCGGGTGAGCCTGCGGTGGCAGAGGCCGGCGTGACGTTCCACCAGCTTGAGACGCGACATGCGTTCATCCGGGGAAGTTGTCCCTGGATCCTGGGACCTGGCAGTGGTGGGCTGCACAGGCTCCCCGGAAGGGAGGTGTGGATAGTGACCTGTGCTCGCACACAGGCTTTCGGTGGCTGCAGCAGCAGCTTTAGCATCTCATGCTCGTCTCTGGAGTCTGCGCTGTTAGCTGCGGCTCGTGCTCGTCTCTGGAGCTCCTTTAAGCAGCGCTCTTAATCCCCTCTCCTCGCGCACGAGGAAATGAAGAGGGAAGAAAAAGTCTCTTGCTTCTTTGGCAGGTCCAGACTTTTCCGCAGACTCCTTCCCGGCTAGCCGTGGTGCACTAACCCCCAGCAGGCTGTGTTCATGCCGCCAACCCCAGTCCTCTCCCTGTACTCCAACCGAAGCCCGAGCCTCAGCTCCCAGACCCGCCCGCCCTGGCGGGTGAGCAGACAAGCCTCTCGGGCTGGTGAGTACCGGTCGGCACCGATCCTCTGCGGGAATCTCCCCGCTTTGCCCTCCGCACCCCTGTTGCTGTGCTCTCCTCTGAGGCTCCGAAGCTTTCCCCCTCTGCCACCCGCAGTCGCTGCACGCAAAGGGGCTTCCTAGTGTGTGCTTTCCTCCTTCACAGCAGGTCCCGTCCCTATTCTTTTGTCTCTGTTTATTCTTTTTTCTTTTGCCCTACCCAGGTACATGGGGACTTTCTTGCCTTTTGGGAGGTCTGAGGTCTTCTGCCAGCGTTCTGTAGGTGTTGTTCCACGTGTAGATGTATTTCTGGTGTATCTGTGGGGAGGAAGGTGATCGCCACATTTTACTCTTCCTCCATCTTCCCCCTCTCCTGGCTCATGTAATCTCAAATGATGCTGAAGGGATGATGGTGCCATCCCTGTGTTATAGGTGAGATCAGTGCTTTTAGAGGTCAGTAACCTACCAAAGATTATTCATCTGGTAGGTGGTAAAGCTGAGATCTGAACCCAGGTTTGTCTAATTCCAAAGCTCATGAAATACAGAATTCTGGTAAAATTTTCCCTCTTCCTCCTCAAGGGAAAAATTAAAATAAATAAATATGTTAAAATGGGTGAAATGAAATAAATGGGTATATTAGAATGTCCGAGCAGTGAGGATTCATGTTGTATGAAAAAAGATGAAAAGGGAATTTGAACCATCTACGGAATACTCCTTTCCCTAAGAACAACAACAAAAAACAATAAAACAAAAGAACAGTGACAACAAAAACTAAAAAAACACTGTTGCCAAAGTTCTGTGGGTACAGTCAAGAAGGTATGGGACTGGGACATTGAGTTTTTCTGGGTCTAGCTCATCAACTCCTGCAATCATGGTGAAGCAGTTATGAAGTGAAGAAGATGTAATGACAAATTTTGAAAAATGGCAAAGATGCTGAAAACTGAAAGTGAATATCTATTGGAATAGATTTTAATTTCCTTGTAAAAGAATGGAGCAAATACCAGGAGAAATGCAATCTGTAGTTATATGGAGGATAATGAAATCATCAGCAACAAGCAGTTGAGAGCTGTAAACAAAGAATCATGCCCGCAAAAGCTCATAGCCTCTCACTGATAGAATTATAAAATTAGTGTGTAAAAGGAAAATGAATTTAATATATTTGAATTTTTGGTAACACATGAGAGAGAGGAAGAGAAAAGCCAGATTCATTGAATAGAACATTTCAGCAAAGTATCTGACACTAAGTTGGGATGGATTTTTCTTTTAAAAAGTTCCTAGAAAACAAACTTGTGGGGACTTCCCTGGTGGTGCAGTGGTTAACAATCCGCCTGCCAGTGCAGGGGACATGTGTTCGATCCCTGGTCTGGGAAGATCCCACATGCCGCAGAGCGACTAAGCCCCTGGGCCACAACTACTGAGCCTGTGCTCTAGAGCCGGTGTGCCACAACTACTGAAGCCCCCGTGCCTAGAGCCCATGCTCCACAACAAGAGAAGCCACTGCAGTGAGAAGCCCGCGCACCGCACTGAAGAGTAGCCCCTGCTCGCCTCAACTAGAGAAAGCCCACATGCAGCAATGAAGACATAACGCAGACAAAAAACAAAAACCAAACCAACCAACCAACCAAACACACAAAAATTTATGGTTACCAGGGGATAAGGGCGGGGAGGGATAAATTGGGAGATTGGGATTGACATATACACACTACTATATATAAAATAGATAACTAATAAAAACCTGCTGTATAGCACTGGGAGCTCTACTCAGTACTCTGTAATGGCCTATATGGGAAAAGAAGCTAAAAAAGAGTGGATATGTGTATATTTATAACTGATTCACTTTTCTGTACAGCTGAAACTAACACAACATTGTAAATCAACTATACTCCAATAAAAATTTAAAAAGTTACTTGAGTTCGACTAGATTTTGCTGGAATTTTTGTAAGTGTGCTTGCAGGTGGCTATTCCAATATATTTTGGATATCATAGAGCATCATGATATTAAAGGTCAAGCCAATCCCTCCCCCCTGCCCCTTGGGATTATTGCAAACTGAAAACAAAGTATTCCCTTATTGGTTTGACCTCAAATGGATTGTTTCCTGCTTAAAAGATGTCTTATGTAAGACACCTTTATCTTTTAACTTTGCTCCTGTGATGATATGATAATGTATATCTTGTTCCCCTTTCCTGGGAAACACTCAAAGTTTCTATTAGTCTTACTAGGAAACCCACAGAAGGAGATTCATAGAGGTCTTTGATGGCACATTTAGAACTTAGACTACAGTTTTGAAACAAAATGGTGACTGATGAGTTTTTAAAAGCAGTTTTCATAGAATATCGCTGAATACTTATGTAAGTAGGGGTGACAGTCATAAATGAGTTAAATGTACAACAATCTTTCCTGTTCTCTATCATAAATCAGAATGGAGAGTGCATCACACTGAGGGAGGAAAATAATCTTTGTTGAGTATTTAATATGTGATTGCTGCTTATAGAATCTTAGGGAAGCTTGTTAACCTTATGATGTTTGGCTATCATGGCAGAAGACTTGAGAGGCCTCAAACCCAATTCCAAGAAACACACTTTTTATTGTGGTAAAGTATCCATATGTAAAACTTACCATTTTAAACATTTTAAATATACAATTCATTGGCATTAAGTACATTCACATCATTGTGCAACCATCACCACTATCCATTTCCAGAACTTTTTCATCATCCCAAACTGAAACTGTGTAACCATTAAACAATAACTCCCCACCCCCTCCCTTCCCAGCCTCTGGTAACCACTATTGTACTTTATATCTATGACTGTTGTATGTATCTCACAGTAGTGCAATTCTACAGTGTTTGCCCTTTTGACTTATTTTACTTAGCATAATGTTTTCAGGGTTCATCCATGTTGTAGCATGTGCCAGAATTTCATTCCTTTTCTTTTTTTAAAAATTGTGGTAAAATATGCATAACACAAAATGTACTATCTTAACTACTTTGAGTGCACAGTTCAGCAGTGTCAAGTACATTTACATTGCTGTGCAGCCCATCTCCAGAACTTTTTTTTATTTGCAAAACTGAAACTCTATATCTATGAAACAGTAACTCATACCGCCTGCCCCACCCCCTCCCCAACCCTGGCAACCACTATTTTATTTTCTGTCTCTATGGATTGACTTCTTTACACACCTCATATAAATGGAATCATACAGTATTTGTCTTTTTGTGACTGGTTTATTTCAGTTAGAATAATGTTCTCAGGGTTTATCCATGTTGTAGAATGTGTCAGAATTTCCTTTTATTAAGACTAAATAATATCTTCTAGTGTATATATGCCCCACTTTGTTTATCTATTCATTCGGTGATGGACATTTAGGTTATTTCCATCTGTTGGATATTGTGAATAATGCTGTTATGAACATTGGTGTACAAATATCTGTTTGAGTCCCGGCTTTCAAATCTTTTGGTGTATATTTGTAAGTGGAATTGCTGGATCATATAGTAATTCTATGTTTAATTTTTTGAGAGCTGCCATGTTTTCCACAGTGGCTGTACCAGCAATGCACAAGTGTTTCAATTTCTCTACGTCTTCACCAACACTTATTATTTTTTGTTTTTTTTTTAGTTTTAAAATTGTTATTTTTAATACTAGCCATCCTAATGGATATAAGTAGTATCTTATTATGGTTTTGGTTTGCATTTCCCTCATGATTAGTGATGTTGAACATCTTTTCCTGTGCTTATCGACCATTTGTATATCTTTTTTGAAAAAAATGTCTATTCAAGTCCTTTATCCATTAAAAAACTTTGTTGTTGTTAGTTGTAGGAATTCTTTATATATTGTGGATAATAATCCCTTACTGGATATATAATTTGCAAATATTTTCTCCCTTTCTGTGAATTGCTTTTTCACTCTGTTGTTAGTGCCTTTTAATGCAGTGGTCCCTAACCTTTTCGGCACCAGGGACCAGTTTTGTGGAAGACAATTTTTCCACGGACCAGGGATGGGGGGATGGTTTTGGGATGATTCAAGTGCATTACATTTATTGTGCACTTCTATTATTATTACATTGTAATATATAATGAAATAATTAGAAAATTTGCCATAATGCAGAATCAGTGGGAGCCCTGAGCTTGTTTTACTTGCCACTCACTGATAGGGTTTTGATATAAGTCTGCAAACAATTGATTTATTATGGTCTCTGTGCAGTCAAACCTCTCTGTTAATGATAATCTGTATTTGCAGCCACTCCCCAGTGCTCGCATCACCGCCACGGCTCCACCTCCAATCATCAGGCATTAGATTCTCATAAGGAGCGTGTAACCTAGATCCCTCAAATCCGCAGTTCACAGTAGGGTTCGCATCCCTTGCATGCACACTTCACAGTAGGGTTCATGATCCTGTGGAGAATCTAATGCCACCACTGATCTGACAGGAGGCAGAGCTCAAGTAGTAATGCGAGTGATGGGGAGTGGCTGTAAATACAGATGAAACTTCGCTTGCTCCCCCTCTGCTCACCTCCTGCTGTGCGGCCCGGTTCCTAACAGGCCACAGACCAGTACCGGTCCATGGCCCAGGGGTTGGGGACCCCTGTTTAAATCCATAAAAGCTGAAAATTTTGATGAAGTCTAACTTATCTAATGTTTCTTTGTTGTCTGTGCTGTTTCCAGTGTCTTACCCAGGAAACAGTTGCCAAGTCCAATGTCATGAAGATTTTCCCCTATGTTTTTTCCTAAGAATTTCATAGTTTTAGCTCTTACTTTTAAGTCTTTGATCCATTTTGAGTTAATTTTTATATATGGTGTAAGCTAAGAGTCCAATTTCATGCTTTTGCATGTGGGTATCCAGTTTTCCTCACACCATTTGTTGAAAAGACTGTCCTTTCTCCATTGAAATCTTGGCACCCTTGTCAAATACCATTTGAACATATATGTGAGTGTTTATTTCTGGCCTCTCAGTTCTATTCCATATGTCTGTCTTTATGCCAGGACCACACTGTTCTACAGCGTTGTGGTAAGTTTTGAAATTAGGAAGTGTGAGACCTCCAACTTTGCTGTTGTTTTTCTCATTCTCTTCCTTCTTTCTTATCGTGGAAAGAACATTTAACATGACATCTATCCTCTTAACAAAAATTTAACTGTTCAATGTATTACCGTTGACTATAGGTATAATGTTGTACAGCAGATATTTAGAGTTTATTCATCTCATTGCTATTCTTCTTCAAGATTGTTTTGGCTGTTGAGGTTCCCTTGAGATTCCATATGAATTTTACAATGGGTTTTTCTGTTTCTGCAAAAAATGCCATTGGGATTTTGATAAGGATTGCATTGAACTTGTAGATCGCTTTGGGTAGTATTGACATCTTAGCAATGTTTAGTCTTCTAATTCATAAACATGGAGTATTTTTCCATTTATTTATGCATTTAATTTCTTTTGGCAGTTTTGTGTTTTCCGGGGTACAAGTCTTTTGCCTCCTTAGTTAAATTTATTATAAGTATTCATTAGTTTTGATGCTATTATAAATGAAATTGTGTTTTAAATTTCCTGTTTTGGTTGCTTATTATGTGTATACAGAAACACAACTGATTTTTGTGTATTAGGGAACACACTTTGACCCAGGGCATCTCACCATCTTATTTCAGCTCATCCTCCACTCTCCTCATCCCCTATCAGCATAAAAGTTCACCTCTCAATAGGAGCAGCAGGGATATTGTTAGGAATGATGGGAGGAATGAGCCTACAAAAGTATATTGAGAGATGTTTGTCCTTGTAGGTCTCATTAATGATCAAATCGTCATTGTTTGAGCTCTTGGCACATTGCAGTTCATAGCACTGAACACAGTGGTCAACTACAACCAGTGAGTTGCCATGACTTTGGCTGGTGAATTTCTTGTTATTGGGTATATTCAATTAGATACTGGTAACCGCTTATTAGAAGGACTGAAGAAAAGACTGTTTATGGGACAGAGGGCTGTGTTCAATGGAGTTTAGGGGTTTATTGTCCCTTCCAAATTTCAGGATCTTTAACTTTTCATATAATTTTGGAAAAAAACTGTCAGGTCTGGGAAGGCTGGATTTGAGTTATCAGACTTCATGAGACATTCCTAAAAAAGGGTCACCAATCCATTCCCTCAGTAACCATCGATGAGCAAAATCAGTGTGGGCAAAGCACTGTGCTAGGCATGTGAGTTACACGGGATTGGATAACACACAGTCCAAGGAGCTTTTTCCTATGTTGGACAAAGATGGGCTTAGTGTATTCCTTGTGTCTTACAAAGCTTCACACCTGCAGTGATACAACTTTTCTGCACCAGGGGCAAGTGACTCGAAAGTGTTTTCTTGGGTGATCTCTATGTCTGCAGGTGGAAAATGCAAAGACAGGAACAGATGCTTTTGCACAGTCCAACCTTCCATCTTTTTGTGCCTCTCCTTGTGGTCGTGTAGAGCCGGCTTATTCCGGCTGGTGAGAGCTGATTGTGTGCATTTCTTCTCAACTCCTTGTTTGGTGACATCACATTGGTAGCTTCTAATTTGCCACAATGAGAGTATTTACACCACGGAAGTCAGCAAATACTACAAATGAGAGCTTTCCCCGTCTCTCCTGACCTGGCTTACCAGCATCACACTGGATGAGAGTCATCCTAAGGATTGAACGAAATTGAGGACCCAGTAGCTGGTTCCTCAATGAAAGGGGCTTTAGCTGATTTCTCAAGGCTGGTGCCGTGGCTTCCAGAACCCCTCAGGCAGCTTTCTAGATTTCTCAATGGAAGTTGTTCTCACTTTTCAGGGAAACCTTTTCACTATCTATGACCTCATTTGTCTCTTCTTTATTCCTTCCAGCCACCCCAGTGGTCAGGGATCTGAGGCCCAAATAGCAATGATAAGCCTTTTCTTTACTCGAATTTGGACAACTTTTAGACTCTGTGGGAGTTTCTTCATCGCATGTACATGAAAGCTGGTATCAAGATCATGTGGGAATCCATCAGAGCTATTTAAGGTATGGAGAATGACCCTTATAATGAAGTTTTTAGTTGACAAGGACAGTGCTTTTGCAGGAGGAATTTGATGAGCAAATATGTAAACAATAGCAATAAAACTACTAAGCTAAACATGTCCTTCATCATTGTTATCATCAACTTATATATGCATATGTAGTTTGGATAATATTATTTTTTTCTCTGGAGGGCTATCTAGTAGAGGGCAGCCTGGTTAGGTAACTGTTTGTGTGGCCGCTTTTACATATGCGTGCGTACACACACACATACACACACGCACACACAGGATGGGTGGTGGCAGAGACGCTGTATGGGTCCCAGAGGCAATATTACCTTAGTAATTTTCTAGGAAACACTCAGCTCACAGAAACCGAACTGCAGTTTACCAGAAGCTATCCATCTTCTTTAAAACAGTTCAGAAAAAGAATCCATTTTCTTGAATACAAATCCTCTTTGTCTTGTGATATATAAATCATCCCTTCGAAAGAAGCCTTTTGAGGTATCAATTCAAGGCATTCTCTCAAAATATCATCCCTCAGCACAGCCCTGCGATGGAAGCTAATCCTCTGTGACTGCCCAAAGGCAAATTCATCCCACTTTTCACCAAATTTCCCATAGAAAACCCTCTGCTCTCATCTTAGTGATTGGGATGGAATATCAGGGTCAGAATGACCTTAGCCAGCTGTGGTTATCTGGAGATGAAGAGAGCAGAGAGGAGAGTCAGTCTGACACAGTGATTTCAAATTAACGACTCTCTTAATAAAGAACAAACTTACTGAGGATCTTTTGATAGGAGAGTGATGCTGTTGCACATAGCCTACGGCTGGGTCCCTTACTCATCCTTGTGTACTTCTGGAGGTGATGGATAATGGTCAAGCCTCTCTATGTGTAGTCTGGTTTTTAGGACACAGCAGACAGTGATGCTGTCCTCTCCAGATTCCCTGGGTTCCATTTTTATCAGTTTGGTTTGCCCATCTCCAGCTGCTGACCTGAGGATTGCTCTTGGATGCGTAGAGCCACCTCACCTGGAGATGCCTTGGAATTATTCCCCCTCCCTTACTTTGGGGCAGCAAATAGTAAGGACTGACCATTGGGGTTGGGTGGGTGGGAGTTTACAAAACCCCCTCTCTCTTGTCTCAACGTAGGGCAGACTCCAAGGTAGAATTTGTGTTCCAGAGCTCCCTGTGGGATAGAGTTAAGGATAGACTTCATCTGAAACCCTCATTTTTGCTTAGTTTCTGCCTCATCTTTATCCTCTTACTTCCTTGTATGTTTCTTCTGAGAGCACTTCCTGCATAAATCACTTGGACACAAATCCCTATCTCGATCTTTGTTTTTAGGAAACCCAACTTCACCAGGTCCATCTCAAGCTGATTCAGTGACCTTGCAGGGAGTGATTTGTTCTCAGAGTGAAGGGGTTGTAGTTAATTCCACACTGTCCTAAAATACAGTTTAAATGTGTGCTTGAGGACAACTGCAACCTCTCTGGTCTTGATGACTGTTAATTTAGTGCATAATATACTTGAATGAAACCTTGGTCTAATACCTATGGTTGTCTGCATTAATTGTGAACCGGGTACTTCCAAGGAGTCTCTCATGGACATGCCTCTTTGACTCACTGTCTCTGTTCCCTGGATGGCTGCCTTAAGCATAAGAAGGCATCTTGCCCTCAAGGAGCCTGCTGTCTAATTGGGCAGTGGACATACACACCCAAATAAAGTCGTCTGCAGAAACAACCTGATGAAAGCGTGCAGAGCATATACACTGGGTAAGAGTTTAGCGGCTCCAGAAACCACTTTGGGTTGAATATAGTAAGCAAGACATATTGGTGAGTGGATTTAAATTGGGCTTAGGAGAATGAATGGAGGTTAAGGAGAGACCAGTGGCTCAAGACTGGAGAAGACTTTGACCCCTTCTTCCAGGAGCATTTACTACCACACTTGGGAGTAGTAAGGTGAAATTCAGCATCCCTTTCATTGTAGAGGACCCTCAAAGAAGGGCACATGGTACAACTGAACTTTCCCACTCCCTTTGAAGTTGACATAGCCATGTGACTTGTTTTGGCCAATGAAATGTGAGGGGACATGTGTCACTTCTGGGCACACATTTTCAGAGCCAGCGTATGGCTCTCTGTCTTCCTTTCTCTTGATGCTGTCATCATGGAAACATATGACGAAGTCTCTGTTTGAAGCATGTCTCTCTTTTCAGAAAATAGTTTGCAAGCAAATATGGTTATGTTCCTGGATAAGTCACTTGCCCTGTGACTTACGAGATGATATGATAATGTGATTACAAAATGATGGGAATTGGTCTGCAACTTTCAGATTCCTTCTAGCTTATCTGATTCTTTGAAGATGGGCCCACATTAAAATTTAGTAAGACTTTTGTCTCTTCTTGGAAACCCAAAGAAATGGGTGCACAGAAGCATCTTCTACAGAAAACAAATAGTTCTTTGTAACATCAATGGACAAGAAATCTATCAGAAATAGGAAAAATAAAGTTAAATGTCCTTTCCTTCTGCTGTAAAACTCTGACATGTCGACCCCGACCACATAGAAATTTGTCCTCTCAAAAAACCAAAACCTTAATGGTCCCCAGGAACTGTGAAGAAATTTAACTGATGAACATATTTGCAGCTCAGATGAATAGTTCAGGGAAGTTAAGGGTCTCGTTTATCCTAATGGGTATAGTTGTGTGTTGGAGATTGTGTAAAGTTCAATTTCTTATTTTATTTTTTTGTGCAGAGGAACATCTGTTGTTCAGACTCATTTCTTTAGGGCTGTTGTGAACATACTTCTTCAAGCCTATTTTGCTTTCTGTCTTCCCAGATTCAGCCTTCAGTCTCTTTCTACTCTGTTTTGTGCATCATTATAAGTCACTTTGTGTGTAGAAGTGCTGCTTGTGTGTTGAGTTCTTGTTGCTTATGTGCCGTACTTGTTGCCTCCTTCTCAGCCCAGCAGGAAATTACCTTCTGCTCAGATGATCTCCTTTCCTTCCCTTATCCCACCATCGTTTTAGTGTAATTTTCTCTTTCCAGATGATCTGATGGGGTCCTTATGCTGACTGTTCATGGCAGGGTCTCAAGTCTTCATAGAAACAGAATTCTCATCTTGAGTTAAAGAAAGGAATCTTAAGCCTTCTGAAATCATCTTCTATTTAATTATAGAGGACAGCCTTCTGTTACTCAGTTTATACCAGGCTTTGTAGAATTTACACTTCTGTTAACAGGGTGTTAAAATAGGACTCTTTCTTTCTTAGTTTCAGTAGAGGTGGCAAAAATCTAATCATACAAATAATAGACGCTACACCTACTTTCTAAAATGAGGTGCTAGATCACCTAGGTAGGGTTGTGAAGGAGGTAACTGGGAACCAGTGTTGTGATCCTTAATCAACCTCCAACTTGAGGATAAAATACAATTGAGCTTGAAAAGGCTAAGTGAGAGAATATCTTTGAAGAAAGGTGATGGAGTGCTCTGGCATTTCCCCACTATGTCTCCATGGGGGGAAGGGAGAAGATGCATAATTATGTGTAGTGAGAGGTAATTGAAGGAGACCCCTTGGAATCTTGATATGTGTTCTTTGGAGTTTAGGGGCCCCAGTGGACTGGTGGCTGACTCATGCCTGAAAGGGCAACAAAAGTGAGCTAGGTGGAACAGCCTGCTTGGCATTGGAGGACGGAAAGGTGGTGGTATTGGGAAATAGCAACCTTTCCACAAATGGTAATTAAAGTCAGTGGTAATTAAAGGTGCCTTGATATGGGAGTGGAATTTTGGATTTCACTCAGGAGGATGAATAGGTTCATGGATGGGCTGTGGAAGCTTGGTCAGGGTGTGGACAGACTGCCTGATGCCCAGGGGTGGAAGAAGGAGTCACAAGCAACTAGGAGTAGAAGGGGCATTGCTTGCACTAAGGGAGGTGCAATCAAATGTCCTAGTGGGGAAACCTCCTTGAAACCCATAGAAGAACCCCATGTGAGAGTCATTTCTGAACATTACTCAGCCACTTGGCACCCTTCCCTCCCCACTAGAGGAACAACTCACTTTTGAGTGACTTTAAAGGGAGGCAAGGAAGAAAGAAGAAAGTTGCTTTCTGCACGCACGTTGAATCTGGTTATATCTATGTAGCGATATTGCTTCTGTTGAGAGTTTTCCTGCATGTTGATAATATACTTATTATCATGAATTATTTGTTACAGTTTTTTTGTCTTTTGGAGTATATATTTTTCCTTATGGAAACCCCACTTACTGTGCTCAACCCAATGGTCTGTATCCTCAGAGCTTCAAATGGTAGAAGCACAGAACTGGGTACTTGCAAGGAGTACCCACATAGTACTCCTTGGAAGTACCCAGTTCACATAGGTGGGGCTTTGAAATTTATCTCTCCATTTTCATCCAGCCTTGGCTTTTGTAAGTGACGTGGAACAGAACAAATGCTTAATTCCTTATTTTACAAAAAATCCAGCTCCTTTTCCCACTGGAAGGCAAAAGTGGCTCCAGTCAGTTTAGACATCATAGAACAATTTCCTTACCCTTCTGTCAGCTGGAAGCAGTGTGATGAGGAGTTTGGATAGGTGAGCTGGGACCAGACCATGAGGACCATGTGAAGGGGTTTAGATCTCTGTTTTCGAGCTGAATAATTTATGATACCCCCTGACTTTATCTTTTGGGTAAAAAATTCTCAGAATCTCTCAGTGTTGACTTAAATGATTTCACTGTAATTTTACCTAAATACATACAACCCTAAAACCAGGCTTAGAGTCATATTTATAACTCTTACACAACTATGCAACCAAAGCAAATTTGTAAATTGTATTCAAATAAAACTGCAAACTAATCAGAAAGGAAAATAAAAAATGAATTCAGTGTGTCACATCAAGTTGTTTCGGGGGAAGCAAAATTTCCACCCTTAATGTGACAATGACGCTGCCATCAGGTAGAGTGTTTTGAATTTGACCTACTTGTACTGATTGTTAGAAATGACTCAAGTGCTCACCATTTTTCTCTGCTTAAACACTGCAGAAGCTTAATTTGGGCAGGGATGTAAAGTACTTCAAACTTTATTTGGCCCCGAGGCATCATTTATTCACTGTTTGTTTCTGGACTTTCCCTCATTAGCCTGGGGAAATTAAAATCTTACTACCTGGAACCCATGTAGTTGTTAACAAATGCAAATGTGGGCACTAAAATTTCAAGGTAGTACTTGGTTTTCAAGTGGAAATCCAGATGATCCAGTATATAATTATATTAAAAATTTTAGATATCAGTGAAATGAAAAGAGGAAAACTATTCTTACAGAGATTTTGAAGTCCTTCCTTAATATGTCTGAAGACCTCCACAGTCTCCAGCTGGGAACTCAAATGTTCTTCCAAAGATGATTTAGGTATTTAGGATGCTTCAAGTGACAAGACTGGAAGGTCACCAGGGGAGGGGCCCAGATGGAAGGCAGAGAAGAGCGAGGAGTCTGAGACAAGGCACCCTAAAGGCCAACAGGGACTGTGCTCAGGTTGGCAATGAATGGATGGTGTTATTGCAGGGGCTACTATGGTGCTCCACCTGGGTCCCTCTTTAGGCCGACACAGATGCTAGGATCCTCTGGTGTCCATGGCTACTGCTGTGTCCTCTGGGAATTACCCTCAGTGACAGAGAACTGCTTTGCCCAAGGTGACACCCCTTCCTAGGCATCCACTCATGGCTAGGCAGATGTGGGGACACAAAGTCTTCAATTTAGGACAACATTGAAGGGCCATCTGAGCACCAGAGCCCTGAGTAGGATCAGCTGAGGCCTCACTTCAACTTGATTGGGCGTCAGCCTCTCTCTCTCTGCCCAATCCTGTCATCTTCCCTCCTTTTAGGTGTATCTCCTGAGAGTTCTCCCCAATGGAATGTCTGCATGCAATTCCTTGTCTAAGAATCTGATTCTACAGGGGACCTGTGATAGAATCTGATTCTATCAATGCGACCTGTGGACAGAACCAGTGGGCGTGTTCACTGCTGCACTCCCAGCGCTCAGCACCGTCCCTGGCACGTGATAGGTGATCCCTAAATACTTGAGTGAATGAATGAATGATGGATTTGACAAAATCAAGGATGATGACCATGATTCTGGCTTTGAATATTGATCAGATGATGGATCGCTGGGGGAAATAGGATGACTTTAGATATTGCAGGTTCTCTGATTTGCATTTATTGCCTCATCCTGTGCTTTCTTCTTGGGCCCGATTCAATGCCCTGTTCCCTATCCCCCAAGTACATGTTGTATGGTTTCCTGGAGGTTAGTGTTTCAGGGCATTTCAAATGAATGATGAGGCGGTGTCAGTGAGGATGACATCTGTTGACTACTCCCTGACATCCCTGTCTAGTCACCTAGAGTTGAGATTCCAGGTGTTTTGTTTGCCTGCAGTTGTCCGCGAAGTGTTGCACGCACTCAGGAGTGACGGGTCTGAATTTAATGGCCTTGTCGCACATCAGTTCATAAAATGGCAATAATGAGCTTGGACGAGGGGAGGAAATGCTAGGTTCTTTGATTGTTCCAAATTTCATTTCTGGAGGCATCTAGGGAGCACTTTCATGGTGGAGACAGGAGCATTACCATTTTAACGAGCCCAGTCTCCCTGTAGTTTATGGCTTCCTTTCACCCAGGGCAAATCTGATGGCCAATTGCTCTCCCTCTTAAGGTGGCCTTTCTGGGATCCAAGATTAGGTCAGACACTCCTTCCCACTGTCAGGCAGCCTCGCAAAGCTCCTTCCTTTAATTGGAATTCCAGGCCATTAAGTAGTGGCCTAATTTGTTGCGTTGGACTGTTTCTCGGATTAACTTTGCCAAAGGTAAGAAGCAAACCAGATGTGGGTATGGGTCTTCTCCTATGTCGTGTTCCTTAAAGGGTCAGATTTGCATTTCTAGAAGAGAGAAGAGTTGAATATACTTTGAGGGGGAGGAGCATAGGGAGTGCTCCATAATTCTGTTTTATTTATACTTCAATAAAACAATTACGGAAATGTGGAGGTAGCTGGGCCCTTGTAGAGGATCAGGTAGCCTCTGCTCTGCACTTTTTACATTATAATCCAGCGAGGGGGGTTTGCAAATCTAAAATTACAGGTGTGATTTAGGGCAGGGAGTTGAGCAGAATCTGGGCCGACTGGGGTTTACCAAACAGGAAGGTTTTGTAGGAGTTGTGAGGTTTCCCTTATCAGAACAGACTGGGTTTCCCTTGGCAGTAGAACAGTTGGGCAAGGGACCAGGGGAAAAAGTTAAGCTCTGCTGCAGGTTCCCTATTTCTGTTGTATGGATCACTTGACCAGGACTGTCACCTTTCCCATACTGAGAGATGTCAGTGAATTGCATCTGCCAAACAAAATCTTAATCAGGAAGTAAACGTCCAGGGTTATCAGGACTAGTTTGAGAAATGTCTTAGGCCACTGGAATTGGAGTTTCTGATCACATCCTGGATGAATGCTAAGCGTTTCAAAAACAAGGAGCTCACAGAGGACCCAGCCTACTATAACCTTTTATTGTAGTCGTTATTGATGTTCAGGCTTCCTGCTGTAGGCTTGTCCCTGGAGTCTGCTTTTAAGATAGCAAGAGCTCTAGATGGCATTTGGTACCAGCCACTGCCCGTGCACTGTCACTCTGCGTAAATCCCTTAGTCCTGCTGGATCCCTTGAACAAAGATAATCTGCCATCTGACACCTGGGCTTGTCACCTTTAATTCCAGGCTTCTGAGCAGCTGTCTGCAAGGAAATAAAGGGATGGATTTCTCTTCTGCTCTCACTGTTATTCCACTCATGGGGTTCTGCCCCAAGGGGCACGCAGCTGCCCCCTACTCTTCTGTTTAACTGTGTATAGCCATCCCTGAGTTTCTGTCCTGCCCATTTTGCAGTTTGAACTTTTGGGGTGAAAGAATCCTGTGGCAACAAAACAGCTCCTTTTTAGAAGCTGTTTCTGTTAGGAAGTTTATGAACAAAGACAGACATTGAAAAAGCAGCTGTTTCCTCATGGTGGAATTTCAGGTATTGGCAAGGGTTGTAGGGGAAGTATTTTGAGGCAAAGGACCTGTTTCCAAGGTGCCCTCAACCTGTACCTTCACCCTCACATACTGAGCCTGGAGAGGGTGGGTTTTTTCTGTCCTTCCCTCAGCCTTTCAGTGATTGGGCAGATGGGTTGACTGGGTGATTGACCCAGTTTGTCCAGGGAAAATAGTTACAGGATGGGCCAGGGCAGAGTAGGTCTGTAAACTAGAGGATCCTTTGGGGGCCTTGGGGTACTTTGGTCCAGAGTTTAAGCAATAAACTAAGACATGTACACAACAGAGAAAGGAAAAGCTGTATGAATATAAATATATATATACTATTATATGTATACATATATTACATATATATTACATGTAATATATATGTAATATATATTATATATATTATGTTATATATATGTTATATATATAAGTTATATATATACATGTTATATATATATGTTATATATATATAAGTATATATTTTGCAGTAGAGCAATCTCACCCACAACTGGTGCTGGAGGAGAGTAAGGGAACATGGAATAGGTGGTGTAGGAAATAAGTTAAAAGTCCCTCTCTGGCTTCATGACCAGTGACAGAAACAAGGATTATAGTAGCTTCTCCAATTTTCTTTCTTGCTCTGTTTTGTATATATATTTATATGTGTTTACTTTTTAACCATTTTCTTTCCTTTACTATTTTACGATGTCTTGTTGGTGGTGAATGGCACAATTTAATCCTTAGATTACAGTTTAATCCAAGGTGGGAATGTGACAGAACTAGAAGGATGGTTGAAGATCACTCAGTGACAGACAGGACTTTGGCTCCCTCCTTTTGGGGGGGGAGGTGAGATGCTTCTATTTGTATGAGAGGTAGTTGCTTGTATTGGACATGGTTGCTGTTGGAAGCTTACATATGTGTCGGGTGTATTTGGATGATGAGTGCTGAAGATATGGACTATGGTCGGTAGGGTGGATTGGTTCTCTCAACCACCGTTTTACTTTCTTCCCAGAGGTTGGAAAGGTCATACCCCGCCCCGCCATTCCTAAGACTCTTTTGCAGCCCGTGTTCTGTGAACCAATTAGGTTCTGCTGATTAGGTGCACTCACGCAAAACTAGAAGGTGGAAGTGATTCAGAGTCCATTTTCCTACTGGTGTTGTTCCTGGCAAGTGAGGTCATAAATTGCGCATGTCTAGAGGGACTTGTGGCAGCTGAACTCAGTGGTCCCGTATCTAGTCCTCAGCTTCCTGGGTCCCTCAGGCTGTTGTGGCAGGAGCAGTGAGGGTAGCAGCTTCCTGACCCCTGGGTTGCACTTCAGTGGTGTGTCACTGAACTCAGCAGGCTTGCATCTTCTGTTTCCCCAGAACTTGGTAAGCACCCAATACTTAATATATTAAATACCTTTTATTTTAATTTATTTATATTTCAATATAGTTGTTTTACAGGGTTGTGTTTCAGGTGTACAGCACAGTGATTCGGTTATATATCTATATTTATATCTACACACACACACACACACACGCATGCACACACACACACACACATATGGATATATATATATATATATCCTTTTTCAGATCCTTCTCCCTTATAGGTTATTACAAAATATTGAGTAGAGTTCCATGTGCTATACAGTAGGTCCTTGTTGGTTATCTGTTTTATATATAGTAGTGTGTATATGTTAATCACAAACTCCTAATTTATCCCTCCCCTTTGGTAACCATAAGTTTATATTCTATGTCTGTAGGTCTATTTCTGTTTTGTATATCAGTTCATTTGTATCACTTTTTAAAGATTCCATCTATAGGTGATATCATGTGATATTTGTCTTTCTTTGTCTGACTTACTACGCTTAGTATGATCATCTCTAGGTCCATCCATGTTGCTGCAAATGGCATTGTTTCATTCTTTTTTTATGGCTGAGTAATATTCCATTGTCTGTATGTACCACATCTTCTTTATCCATTCATCTGCGTATGGATATTTTGGTTGCTTCCGTGTCTTGGCTATTGTAAATAGTGCTGCAACGAACATTGGGGTACATGTATCTTTTTGCATTATGGTTTTCTTGGAATATATGGCCAGGAGTGGGATTGTAGGATCGTACGGTAGCTCTATTTTTAGTTTTTAAAGGAAATTTCATATTGTTCTCTAAATATCTTTTAGTTTTAGAAAGCTAGAGTCATTTCTCTTTCTTACATTGCACTCTGGCTTTTAGGTATAGCTTGGAGAGTCCTTTCTATGGAGGAACGGAGAACAGGATAATTAACTAATCTCTGTCTTTAGGAGCTGGGGTCTAGGATTCTGCTTCCTTCTCAAAATTTGCTTCGCCAAGCCCAGGTCTACTCACTTTACACATTCCCAACATAGTCATGATTTGTTTTCATGGGGTGAAATTCAAAGAGCACTAACCTGGGAGTCAGAGAAACTCAGTTAGAGCATTATATCTCTCTAACTAGCTGCATGGCGTTGGGCAAGTTGGATAACTTTCCTGGGGCTTCAAATTCATTATCTGTAACATGATGACTGAAATCGTCCCTCCTTGACTCATCACAGGGTTGCTCTAAGAAAACAACATCAATAACAGTAACCATCATTTATTTAACAAATACTTACTAATAATTGCCAAAGTTCTCAGCTCCACGTCAAGTACTAGAAACCAACAGAGAGGCTGGTAAGCCAGCTTTCCAAAAAGAAAAGCCCTGATTTGTAGCATTTGCCAATTTCTGTGGTGTAAATACTCCCACCGTGGCTGATTTCAAGTGACCTCCCTGAATGCTCTACAGTGAGCTCTTGTGAGTTGACAGCAGCACACAAGTAACATGCAGCCTTGCGATGGGGGAGTGGGTGGGCGGGGCAGAGTCAGTCCTCAAACACATAGTCACCCGATTCCAGGCTAGAGCAAGTGCTATAAAGGCAAAGAACAGGACATCATGCAAAAGTGATGTTGGTGAGGTTAATTCAGCTGGCTGGTCAGGGAAGATGTGACAGTTAAGCTAAGACCCAAAAGTTGAAGAGGAGTTACTCAGGTAATGAGGGGAGGAAGAGGAAGCAGGAAGAGCATCCCAGGAGGAGGAAACAGCAGGTGTGAAGGCCCTGTGACCAGAACGAGCTTGGCTATTTAAAGGAGCGTAGTGAGTCCAGTGTGATTTGTGGGTGGATGAGATTGCAGAGGGAAGTGGAGGCCAGATCATGCCAATCCCCGCAGGCAGGGGAGGGTCTTGGGTTTAAACCAAAGCACACTGGGAAATCTTTGAAAGCTTCAAGCCTAGAAGTGACCTGAAATCTCTAGTTGCAGCAGGGAGAATGGGCAGTAGGAGCAAACATGGAAGGAGGGATACTATATAGAAGGCTTCTACATAGTATCTATGTAGAAGGCTTCTACATAGCAAACATGGAAGGAGGGGTACTATGTAGAAGTCCAGGAGAGAGAGATGCTGCTTGTAATGGAGATGGAAGGAAGAGGACCAGTTCAAGATAAAATTTGCAGGTAGAATGATCATTTATGGAACCTACCAAGTGTTATTTATCTTTTCCTTTTAATTAAAAAATTTCAAATTAGCATACAATAAAATTGACTTTTGTGGGGTGTCCAGGTCTAGGAATTTAAACACCTATAGATTCATGTAACTAGCACCACACTCAGGATTCAGAACAGTTTCATCACCCCTCACAAAAACCTCCTTGTGCTGTTCTTTTGTAGTCACACCCTCCCCCTCCATGCCTGATGGAGCTAGAAGGGTGGGAAACTGAACCCAGACAGAACAGTTACCCATTTGCATCCCAGTTGCGTTACTGATAGTCCTTCTGTACTCAGGAGCATCTAACAAGGCCCAGCCTTTCCCAGCGGTTTATTTCAACCTCTTGGCCCTTCACAGGATTCCTACAGAATGCCCAGTCCCTGTCATAGGCACAGAAGATGCAGAGAAAGCCTTAGGAGCCACTTGAGCTCACCAAAAATTTCCACATCCTGAGATATATCCACAAAGTCAGTAATGGGGGAAGGCAGTCTATTTTTAGGCACATAAATAACTTAGGTCAGAATTCTCCAGGTAGCATTGCATTATAGCTGAAAACAAACCTCAGTTTGGATGGTTATAAAATGATTTCAGTAAGCATCATTGCTAAAAGCATAAGCATTTTAATTATCTCATCTGTAACTCTGCAGGACCTGCTGAGATATAAATATACATGTATATTTGTAATATAGATTGTTGTGAATATATCTGTTATTAGTTGCATCTCTCCCTCCTCCTTTCCCATTATTGTTATGTCACAAAATATCTTCTATCTTTTGAGTGAAAGGAGAGTTCTGTTTACTAGTATTTTGGGGTCATGGAAAATGGACATGATTATTTTTTTCTGGAAAGGGGAGAGGGTCCAGGATGGCTCACATTTTCTCAATTCACAAATGAACTTCAAATACCGCTTGATCTGGAGTTGCAGTTTCCTTGTAAGGAAGCAGATGAGTTGATGGAGTCTTGTCCTGGTAGGGGCACTAGAGGGCAGGGAAACGTGGGCATGCACCTATCAGGCCTCCACAGGCATCATGCTTGCCCCGTTGGGCATAGGTAGTTATGTGGCCAAATTCAGAGGTAATGTGGTAGGGGGCTAACCGAAGACATAAATACTGGGAGGTGTGGTTCTTTGGGGGCCACCAAAGTGGTAGCAACAGTAACAGTCTACTGCCATCTCTAAGAACCTGCTCTGCAACCACTGTGCACAGAACACTGTCCACAGCTCAGCCCCGTCTGAAGCCTCAAGCTCCACCACAACTTCCTTGCCAAAGTCTCTTGGAATGTTCCTTCTGATACTGACTCATCGTTGGCCTCCCAGTTTTACCCATTGGTCTTGGTTCCCTTTGTGCAGGACACTGCCAGGTATTATGAGCAATATAGAAGAAATAGGAGCTCTGTTCCTGTCTTCAGAAGACAGCTGTCCAAATGGGGAGATAAAGGGAGGGATAGAAATTCAGAGAAGGAAGAGATAAGTGAAGGCCGGAGGAGATGGAGGGGGCTGTTTTTCTCCCTCTTACACTCCTTCCCTCCCTCCTTTCCCTCTTTCCCCATCCTCCATTCTATTCTCATAGTCTATATCCAACCTCTTCTCATCCTCTACTCCTCTCAGGCGTAGGATCTTTCCAAGGTGAGAGTGAGTCAGGGTCACTACTGTATTAGTTAGCTAGTTCTGTGTAACAAATTCTTCTCAAACATTGTGGCTTAAAGCAATAAGAAATATTTCTTACCTTTCATGATTTCTATGGGTCAGGAGCGGACGAGTGGCCAAGCTGGGCAGTTCTGGATCGGGATCTCTCACGAGGAAACATCAGGATGTCATCTGGGGTCACCTAAAGGCTTGACTAGGGATGGAGGATCCCCTTCCAAGGCGGCTCGTCACAGGGCTGGCAAGTTGGTGCTCACTGTTGCAGGGGAGGCCACATCCTCCCCAGGAGGGCCTTGTACAGCGTCCTCATGGTATGGCAGCTGGTTTCTCCCAGAGCAAGAAAGGCAAGGCAGTGAGAGCCAGTGGAAGTTAACTTTTTTACCCTCAGAAGTCACATAGCATCACTTCCTCCTCATGCTATTCCTTAGAAGTGAACCTCCAGCTGTGACCTGCTTTCAAGTGGAGGAGAATTAGCTTTCACCTTCTTAAAGGAGTAGTGTCAAGGGATTGACAGACACGTTAGAACCACCACATCTCTAGTCCAAGGGTTCCTCCTGAGGTCGCTCAGCAGTCTCTCCCCCTTCAGTAATTTCTGAGGCAGGAACAGTTTCCATCATGGAAAAACAACTCCAGGGAATGCCGTGAAAAATGGTTTCTCAATAACCAAGTCCCTGTTCCCCTGTGTAAGAAAGTTCTCTTCTCACACAGGCTATAGCTGATGCTAACCCTAGAGAGGCTGAAGGATGGCTGGTGCTGCTCAGAGACCCTCTCTGGACCACACTTGACTTATCTCTAGAATGAAGAGGAGGTGACTGCTTTTCTGACTGTAGGTCCTCTGTTTCCAAATGCTTCTTCCATCAGCAGCAATCCTGAGCAAGAATCCTATGGGATTACTTGGGCAGTGCCAAACTTTGGTGAGAGAACGCACTTAGCATGGTCCTGGTGGTGCTGTGGACTCTTGTTTCCTGAAGGGGGCTGTCAAGATGGTGAGATAGAGCCTGCTTTTTGGTCAGGAAATCTGTAGTTTGAGAATGAGCCAAATTTGGGCACTCAAGGAGGGGCTATTGAATTAAAAACATTTTTAAATTGAAGTATAGTTGATTTACAATGTTGTGTTAGTTTCTGGTGTACAGCAAAGTGATTCAGTGATATATATATATATATTATATATATATATAATATATATATTCTTTTTCATATTCTTTTCCATTATGGTTTATTATAAGATATTGAATGTAGTTCCCTGTGCTATACACTAGAACCTGGTTGTTTATTTGTTTTATATATAGAAGCTTGTATCTGTTAATCCCAAACTCCTGATCTATCCCTCCCCAACTCCCTTTCCCCTTTGGTAATTGTAAGTTTGTTTTCTATGTCTGTGAGTCTCTCTCTGTTTTATAAGTAAATATATTTGTATCATTTTTTTAGATTCCTCATATAAGTGATATCATATTTATCTTTGTCTGTCTGACTTACTTCACTTAGTATGATAATCTCTAGGTCTATCCATATTGCTGCAAATGACATTATTTCATTCTTTTTTATGGCCCAGTAATATTCCATTGTGTATATGTACCACATCTTCTTTATCCATTCATCTGTCGAAGGACATTCAGGTTGCTTCCATGTCTTGGCTATTGTAAATAGTGCTGCAATAAACATATGGGTACATGTATATTTTTGAATTACAGTTTTCTCCAGATATATGCCCAGGAGTGGGTTTGCTGGATCATATGTTAGCTGTATTTTTATTTTTTTAAGGAACCTCCATACTGTTTTCCATAGTGGTTGTATCAATTTACATTTCCACCAACAGTGCAGGAGGGTTCCCTTTTCTTCGTACCCTCTCCAGCAATTACTATTTGTAGACTTTTTTATGATGGCCGTTCTGATCAGTGTGAGGTGATACTTCATTGTAGTTTTGATTTGCATTTCTCTAAGAATTAGTGATGTTGAGCATCGTTTCATGTGTGTATTGGCCATCTGTATTTCTCCTTCAGAGAAATGTCTATCTAGGTCTTCTGAAGGTGCTATTGATTTTTGAGTCTTTTAGAATCAGAGGCAATTTTATAGATACTATAGATAGAAGGAGCACAACTCCTTCATTTTTCTCATGAACCCTAGAGAGGTGAAATGAACAATAATTTAGCAAATTAATAGTTAAACTCAGACTGGCCACTTTTAATTGAGAGTTTTCTCCTGTAATAGGTCTATTTATGCTTCCCAGGAAAAAACAAAACACAACAAATCAAAGTTCTAGAGATTTCCAATGCTAATATTGAGTAGGAGGTTGTCAGAGGTGAGGCCTAGCATGGTGCCCATCACATAGCAGGTGCTCAATAAAGACTAGTCAAAGAAATGAATGTGTGAAGTTCTATGAGATGTTACCAGCTCTTTCAGTAGTAAGGTCTAAGATTTGTCTTGTGGATACCAAGTTAGCAACAATTCTTCCACATCAAATTCCTCATCCCCTATGCCCTCTCTTTTGAACCTCTTTCTGTAAATATCTCAGAGATATTTTCCTTTTATTTATTTTATGGACCACATTCTTATCTCGATTCCATTATCTTATAATGACAAGGCCTAGATACATGGATATTAAGGCTCATGTGAAAAAACTGGGTCACTTTCAGACTGATTTATGGGACTGGTCCAAGTGCAGGTGTATGTAAAATCTTGATTCAGGATTTAAAAAGAAATATGCAAGTAAAAAATTATACATATTTATTGATTTAGGAAACTGCAATGTCAAAAGTTATTTGTAAAACTCTCACTCCCTTTATATTCCTAAAAACTAATTTTCACTGTTATTAATTCACTGCTTGTGTTCTAAATAAGGATATTACAAATTTAATTGATTTTGAACTCACTGATTTTGAAGTTAATGAAATTGTTTATTTTTTAGTAACTTCAGTTTCGTTTCTTTTCTTCACCATTAAACTTAATGATATAAATCCCAAACTGATTTGCCTAACAGCAGAAGCGGCTAAAAAATAAAGAGTTCACAGTTCTCTGGAAGTTTTCCAGTTTTATATCCTGGGCAATATATGAGTTCAAGAAGTCATTCAGGGAGGGACCTTCAAAATGGAGGAGGAGTAAGACGTGGAGATCACCTTCCTCCCCACAAATACATCAGAAATACATCTACATGTGGAACAACTCCTACAGAACACCTACTGAACGCTGGCAGAAGACCTCAGACTTCCCAAAAGGAAAGAAACTCCCCACGTACCTGGGTAGGGCAAAAGAAAAAACAGAGACAAAAGAATAGGGACGAGACCTGCACCTGTGAGAGGGAGCTGTGAAGGAGGGAAAGTTTCCACACACTAGGAAACCCCTTCACTGGTGGAGACGAGGGGTGGCGGAGGGGAAGCTTTGGAGCCACGGAGGAGAGCACAGCAACAGGGGTGCAGAGAGCAAAGCGGAGAGATTCCCGCACAGAGGATTGGTACCGACCAGCACTCAGCAGCCTGAGAGGCTTGTCTGCTCGCCCACCAGGGCGGTCAGGGGCTGGGAGCTGAGGCTCAGGCTTCGGAGGTCAGATCCCAGGGAGAGGACTGGGGTTGGCGGCGTGAACACAGCCTGAAGGGGGCTAGGGTGCCACAGCTAGCCGGGAGGGAGTCCGGGAAAAAGTCTGGAACTGCCTAAGAGTCAAGAGACCATTGTTTTGGGGTGCGTGAGGAGAGGGGATTCCTTCCCATTCTGCCCACAGAAGGCAGAGCACTGCCTAAACGAGCTCCAGAGATGGGCACGAGCCGTGGCTATCAGTGCGGACCCCAGAGATGGGCAGGAAATGCTAACGCTGCTGCTGCCGCCACCAAGAATCCTGTGTGCAAGCACAGGTCACTATCCATACCTCCCCTCCCAGGAGTCTGTGCAGGCCGCCACTGCCAGGGTCCCGTGATCCAGGGACAACATCCCCAGGAGAACACATGGCGCACCTCAGGCTGTTGCAACGTCATGTTGGCCTCGGCCGCTGCAGGCTTGCCCTGCATTCCTTACCCCCCCACCCCCACCCCCACCCCCCGGCCTGAGTGAGCCAGAATCCCCTAATCAGCCTCTCCTTTAAGCCCTTCCTGTCTGGGGGAAGAACAGATGCCAGAGGGCGACCTACACTCAGAGGTTGGGCAAAATCCAAAGCTGAACCCCGGTAGCTGTGAGAACAAAGAAGAGAAAGGGAAATCTCTCCCAGCAGCCTCAGATGCAGCGGATTAAATCTCCACAATCAACTTGATGTGCCCTGCATCTGTGGAACACATGAATAGACAACGAATCATCCCACAATTGAGGAGGTGGACATTGGGAGCAACTGTATGTGACTGACTAGTTTCTGATTTATATGTTTATCTGAGTTTAGGTTTTATTTAGCGCTTGTTATCGTTGGCGGATTTGTTTACTGATTTGGTTGCTCTCTTCTTTTATCTTTTAAATTACTTTTTAAATTTTTTATTTTAATAATATTAAACATTTTTGTCTCATTTTATTAACTTTATTTTATTTCCCTTTTCTTTCTTTCTTTTATTCCTCCCCTTTCTTCTGAGCTGTGTGGCTGACAGGGTCTTGGTGCTCTGGCCAGGTGTCAGGCCTGAACCTCTGAGGTGGGGAGAGCCAAATTCAGGACATTAGACCACCAGAGACCTCCTGGCCCCATGTAAAATCAATTGGCAAGAGATCTCCCAGAGATCTCCATCTCAATGCTAAGACCCAGCTCCACTCAATGACCAGCAAGCTCCAGTGCTGGACACCCCATGCCAAACAACTAGCAAGACAGGAACACAACCCCACCCATTAGCAGAGATGCTGCCTAAAATCATAATAAGGCCACAGACACCCCAAAACACACCACCACACGTGGACCTGCCCACCAGAAAAACAAGATCCAGCCTCATCCACCACAACACAGGCACCTCCACCAGGAAGCCTACATACCCACTGAACCAACGTTACCCACTGGGGGCAGACACCAAAAACAACGGGAACTACAAACCTGCAGCCTGTGACAGGGAGACCCCAAACACAGTAAGTCAGGCAAAATGAGAAGACAGAGAAATACGCAGCACATGAAGGAACAAAGTAAAAACCCACCAGACCAAACAAATGAAGAGGAAATAGGCAGTCCACCTGAAATGGAATTTAGAGTAATCATAGTAAAGATGGTCCAAAGTGTTGGAAATAGAATGGAGAAAATACAAGAAACGTTTAACAAGGACCTAGAAGAACTAAAGACAAGCAAACAATGATAAACAACACAACAAATGAGATTAAAAATTCTCTAGAAGGAATCAAGAGCAGAATAACTGAGGCAGAAGAATGGATAAGTGATGGGGAAGATAAAATAGTGGAAATAACTACCACAGAGAAGAATAAAAAAAAAAGAACGAAAAGACTTGAGGACAGTCTCAGAGACCTCTGGGACAACATTAAACACAGCAACATTCGAATTATAGGGGTTGCAGAAGAAGAGGAGAAAAAGAAAGGGACTGAGAAAATATTTGGAGAGATTATAGTTGAAAACTTCCTTGATATGGGAAAGGAAATAGACAAGTCCAGGAAATGCAGAGAGTCGCATACAGGATAAAACCAAGGAGAAACACGGCAAGACACATCTTAATCAAACTATCAACAATTAAATACAAAGAAAAAATATTAAAAGCAGCAAGGGGAAAGCAACAAATAACATACAATGGAATCCCCATAAGGTTAACAGCTGATCTTTCAGCAGAAACTCTGCAAGCCAGAAGGGAGTGCCAGGACATATATAAAGTGATGAAAGGGAAAAACCTACAATCAAGATTACTCTACCCAGCAAGGATCTCGTTCAGATTTGACAGAGAAATTAAAACCTTTACAGACAAGCAAAAGCTAAGAGAATTCAGCACCACAGAACGAGCTTTACAACAAATGCTAAAGGAACTTCTGTAGGCAGGAAACACAAGACAAGGAAAAGACCTACAATAACAAACCCAAAACAATTAAGAAAGTGGTAATAGGAACATATATATTGATAATTACCTTAAATGTAAATGGATTACATGCAACAACCAAAAGACATAGACTGGCTGAATGGATACAAAAACAAGACCCATATATATGCTGTCTACGAGAGACCCACTTCAGACTTAGGGACACATATAGACTGAAAGTGAGGGGATGGAAATAGATATTCCATGCAAATGGAAATCTAAAGAAAGCTGCAGTAGCAATTCTCATATCAGACAAAATAGACTTTAAAATAAAGACTATTAGAAGAGACAAAGAAGGACACTACATAATGATCAAGGGATCAATCCAATAAGAAGATATAACAATTGTAAATATTTATGCACCCAACATAGGAGCACCTCAATACATAAGGCAAATGCTAACCGCCATAAAAGGGGAAATTGGCAGTAACACAATCATAGTAGGGGACGTTAGCACCCCACTTTCACCAATGGATAGATCATCCAAATTGAATATAAATAAGGAAACACAAGCTTTAAATGATACATTAAACAAGGTGGACTTAATTGATATTTATAGGGCATTCCATCCAAAAACAACAGAATACACTTTCTTCTCAAGTGCTCATGGAACATTCTCCAGGAGAGATCATGTCTTGGATCACAAATCAAGCTTGGTAAATTTAAGAATATTGAAATCGTATCAAGTATGTTTTCTGACCACAATGCCATGACACTGGATATCAATTACAGGAAAATATCTGTTAAAAAAAACCACATGGAGGCTAAACAACACACTACTAAATAATGAAGAGAGCACTGAAGAAATCAAAGTGGAAATCAAAAAATACCTAGAAACAAATGACAATGAAAGCACAATGGCCCAGAACCAGTGGGATGCAGCAAAAGCAGTTCTAAGAGGAAAGTTTACAGCAATACAATCCTACCTCAAGAAACAAGAAACATCTCAAATAAACAACCTAACCTTACACCTCAAGCAATTAGAGAAAGAAGAAGAACAAACTCCTGAAGTTAGCAGAGGAAAGAAATCATAAAGATCAGATCAGAAATAAATGAAAAAGAAATGAAGGAAATGATAACAAAGATCAATAAAACTAAAAGCTGGTTCTTTGAGAAGATAAACAAAATTGATAAACCATTAACCAGACTCATTAAGGAAAGAAGGGAGAAGACTCAAATCAACAGTATTAGAAATGAAAAAGGGGAAGTAACAACTGACACTGCAGAAGTACAAAGGATCATGAGAGATTACTACAAGCAACTATATGCCAATAAAATGGACAACCTGGAAGAAATGGACAAATTCTTAGAAAAGCACCACCTTCCGAGGCTGAACCGGGAAGAAGTAGAAAAAATAAACAGACCAATCAGAAGCACTGAAATTGAAGCTGTGATTAGAAATCTTCCAACAAACAAAAGCCCAGGACCACATGGCTTCACAGGTGAATTTTGTCAAACATTTAGAGAAGAGCTAACAGCTATCCTTCTCAAACTCTTCCAAAATATAACAGAGGGAGTAACACTCCCAAATTCACATTCTATGAGGCCACCATCACTCTGATACCAAAACCAGACAAAGATGCCACAATAAAAGAAAACAGCAGGCCAATGTCACAGATGAACATAGATGCAAAAATCCTCAACAAAATACTAGCAAACAGAATCCAACAGCACATTAGAAGGATCATAAACCATGATCAGTGGGGTTTACCCAAGGAATGTAAGGATTCTTCAGTATATGCAGATCAATCAGTGTGATACATCATATTAACAAATTGAAGAATAAAAATCATACTATCATCTCAATATATGCAGAAAAAGCTTTTGACAAAATTCAACACCCATTCATTTTCAACACTCTCCCTAAAGTAGGCATGGGGGGAATTTACCTCAACATAATAAAGGCTGTATATGAAAAACCCATAGCCAACATCATGCCCAATAGTGAAAAACTGAAACCATGTCCTCTAAGATCAGCAACAAGACAAGGTTGCCCACTCTCACCAATGTTATTCAACATAATTTTGGAAGTTTTAGCCACAGCAGTCAGAGAAGAAAAAGAAATAAAAGGAATCCAAATCAGAAAAGAAGAAGTAAAGCTGTCACTGTTTGCAGATGACATGATACTATACATAGAGAATCCTAAAGATACCACCAGAAAACTACTAGAGCTAATCAATTAATTTGGTAAAGTAGCAGGATACAAAATCAATGCACAGAAATCTCTGGCATTCGTATACACTAATGATAAAAAATGTGAAAGAGAAATTAAGAAAACACTCCCATTTACCATTGCAGCAAAAAGAATAAAATACCTAGGAATAAACCTACCTAAGGAGACAAAAGACCTGTATGCTGGAGAGATATACCATGTTCTTGGACTGGAAGAATCAACATTGTGAAAATGACTATACTACTCAAAGCAATCTACAGATTCAATGCAATCCCTATCAAACTACCAATGGCATTTTTTACAGAACTAGAACAAAAGCTTCACAATTTGTATGGAAAAACAAAAGACCCGAATAGCCAAAGAAATCTTGAGAAAAAAAAACTGAGCTGGAGGAATCAGGATCCCTGTCTTCAGAGTATACTATAAAGCCTCAATAATCAAGACAGTATAGTACTGACACAGAAACAGAAACATAGATCAATGGAACAGGTAGAAAGCCCAGAGATAAACCCATGCACATATGGTCACCTTATCCTTGATAAAGGAGGCAAGAATATACAATGGAGAAAACACAGCGTGTTCAATAAGTGGTGCTGGGAAAACTCGACAGCTACATGTAAAAGAATGAAATCAGAACACTCCCTAAGACCATACAATAAACTCAAATAAACTCAACATGAATTGAAGACGTAAATGTAAGGCCAGACACCATCAAACTCTTAGAGGAAAACATAGGCAGAACTCTCTATGACATAAATCACAGCAAGATCCGTTTTGACCCACCTCCTAGAGAAATGGTAATAAAAACAAAAATGAACAAGTGGGACCTAATGAAACTTAAAAGCTTTTGCACAGAAAATAAAACCATAAACAAGACGAAAAGACAATCCTCAGAATGGAGGAAAATATTTGCAAAGGAAGCAACTGACAAAGGATTAATCTCCAAAATATACGAGCAGCTCATGCAGCTCAGTATTGAAAAAACAAAGAATCCAATCAAAAAACGGCCAGAAGATCTAACTAGACATTTCTCCAAATATGATATACAGATTGCCAAGAAACACATGAAAGGATGCTCAACATCACTAATCATTAGAGAAATGCAAATCAAAGCTATAATGAGGTATTGCCTCATACCAGTCAGAATGGCCACCATCAAAAATTCTACAAACAATAAATGCTGGAGAGGGTGTGGAGAAAAGGGAACCTTCTTGCACTGTTGGTGGGAATGTAAATAGATACAGCCACTATGGAGAACAGTATGGAGGTTCCTTTAGAAACTAAAAATAGAACTATCATATGACCCAGCAATCCCACTACTGGGCATATACCCTGAGAAAACCATAATTCAAAAAGTGCCATGTACTGCAATGTTCATTGCAGCACTATTTACAATAGCCAGGACATTGAAGCAACCTAAGTGTCCATCGATGGATGAATGAAGAAGATGTAACACATATATACAATGGAATATTAATCAGCCATAAAAATAAATGAAACTGAGTTATGTGTAGTGAGGTGGATGGACCTAGAGTCTGTCATACAGAGTGAAGTAAGTCAGAGAAAAACAAATACCGTATGCTAACACATAGATATGGAATCTAAAAAAAAAAAATAATAATGGTTCTGAAGAACCTAGGGGCAGGACCAGAATAAATATGCAGATGTAGAGAATAGACCTGAGGACACGGGGAGTGGAAGGGTAAGCTGGGACGAAGTGAGAGAGTGGCATGGGCATATATACACTACCAAATGTAAAATAGATAGCTAGTGGGAAGCAGCCACATAGCACAGGGAGATCAGCTCGGTGCTCTGTGACCACCTAGAGGGGCGGGATAGGGAGGGTGGGAGGGAGACACAAGAGGGAGGGGATATACGGGATATTTGTATACGTATAGCTGATTCATTTTTTTACAGCAGAAACTAACACAGCAATGTAAAGCAATTATACTCCAATAAAGATGTTTTAAAAAAAAGTCATCTGGCTCTTTCTCTTGAAAGATATTTTCATTATGATTTCATATCTGTCTTATTATTTAACGAGAAATCGAGTCCTTAGTTTTCTTTTTTTTTAAATTTATTTGTTATTTATTTATTTTTTGCTGCTTTGGGTCTTAGTTGCTGTGCGCAGGCTTTCTCTAGTTGTGGCGAGTGGGGGCTACTCTTCGTTGCAGTGCACAGGCTTCTCATTGTGGTGGCTTCTCTTGTTGCAGAGCACAGGCTCTAGGCACACGGGCTTCAGTAGTTGTGGCATGCGGGCTCAGTAGTTGTGGCTTGTGGGCTCTAGAGCGCAGCCTCAGTAGTTGTGACGCATGGGCTTTAGTTGCTCTGCAGCCTGTGGGATTTTCCCAGACTTGGGCTCGAACCCATGTCCCCTGCACTGGCAGGCAGGTTCTTAACCCCTGCGCCACCAGGGAAGCCCCCTTAGTTTTCTTAAAGAACATTTTATGCCTTCTCATTGTCCCCATGAGAGTCCCCAAATAGCGTGGGATCCTCGGCTTCTGATGATCTAGCTGCAAATCTGTCTCCTTTCCACATCTCTTCTTGTTGCTCCTTGCTGTACAGGGTTTCCTTATTGTCCCTCAAATCCACCACAAACTTTCAGAGCAACAGTGTCACATTTATCTCTTGCTGTGTAAGGAGTTACACCAAAGCTTCAGATGTTATTCCATGGTTTCTGTAGGTCAGGAATCTGGGTGTGGCTTAGCCGGGTCTCTCCTCTCACAAGGCTGCCGTCAAGATATTGGCTGGGAGTACGATCACCTCAAGGTTCAGCTGGACCAGGATCTGCTTCCAGGCTCATTTATTTGGTCCTTGTCAGGATTCGTTTCCTCTTGGACTTGGCTCTTTGTTGGCTGTTGGCCTGAGATCACCTTCCATTCGTTGCCAAGTGGGCCTTTCATCAAAGAGACTGAGAGCAAGTGAGAGAATATCACCAGCATGCAAGTCATAGTCTTTGGTAATGTAATCCCACCACGTTTTCCTGTTTCTGTTGGTTAGAAGCAAGTCACTAGGATCGGCGTACTGCATAGGAGAGAGGGTTACACAAGGTCATGAACACCAGGAGGTGGGGATCACTGGGGGCCGTGTCAGAAGCTGCTGACCACACATGGTATTTATGGTTAACATTTATGGAATACGTACTATGCAGCAGGCATTCTGCTAAGACCTTTCCCATACGATCCTCACAAATGATTCTTTTGAGTGGACAATGTTTTCATCTTCATTCTGAGGCTCAGAAAGTTTAAGTTGCTAGAGGCACAGAAGGGTTAAATAGCAAGTGGCAAGGGCAGGGTTTGAGCCCTGGTCCTCAGGCTCCTAAGCCTTGGGACAGGCACCAGCTTCCTCGTTTCTCCATTCTTAGAGCTCAGCACAGGCTTTCCTCCTACCAGAGGAGCCTGGTAGGTACTGAGTAACAGTTAAATGAATGAATGAGTGAATCTAGATCTGGGTCACACTGTAACTGCTTTTGTCCAAACTCTGGTCCTAGTCCTTGATCCAGTCTGAATAATAAATAAATTACCACGTGGTTAGATAAAGCTGAATTATATTTAATTATTGAGGAGAGCTCTGAATTTCAGGTGCAGGGTCCAAGAGAGGAGATGGGGTTTTGTAAATTGTTCTCATGGGGCACAAAGCAGACTTCATTACTACTGAGAACTTCCAGAGGATATTCAGGAAATTAGAACACTGCAACCCAGAGTCAGAGCTTATGGAGTTATAGGAGAGAATGCCGCAAATTCAAGAGGAATATTAGAGCAGAATTCAGAAGGTGGAATTAGCAGCTAATTGTTGGTAGGGTTTTTAATCATACTTCCTTTCCTTAAAGAAGAATGGGATTAAAGCTAGCAGGCACGTGATTAGCTGAACCGGAGATAAACTGGTGGTGTGTCTGTGGCAGAATGGATTAAAGGGGCGTGGGTGGGCAAGCAGGGTCTGGGGACAGAGAGATGGCTCTTCCTGCATCCAGCAGACCTTGACTCAGCAACTCCTTTTTGTAGTTCCCCACTTTCAGGATTCATTGAGGTGTTTGGGCTCCTGTAGGAACAAGTCAGATGCATCCAGACGTCCTGGCTGATGGATACACCTGGCCTTACACTGGCCCCATGACACTCAGCATTTGAGGATGTCTATGCAGTACCCAGCACTGGGACGTATATAAAGTGCTTCCTCTTGGGGTCTTATTCATGCCTTATAATGACTCTCTAGAGTGAAATTGAAGAAGACTCTACAGACCTATCACCCAACTAGCCCCTTCTCTCCCTAAGAGGAAACCATGTGGTAATCAATTCACCGTAAGTTTCCCTGCTGAGAATGGACGCCAATTCCAGTGTTAAATGGCATTGGACTAATAGCTGAGCAGCCACTGGGTTGGTGGACTCTTAGGGCCAGGGTCTCCCGGTCTTGGGATATGGGCTATCAACTGTTGTCTCTCTGAAACTCCCTTTTCTGGATTCCAAGTGGAGTGCCTCCTGCCCCCTGCCTTCAGACACTTCTTTTTGTTGATGTGATTGTTTGTGTTCTGTATTAAGACCATGGATACAAATGAAGCTAATTTGTTTCTCTCTTTGCAGCTGGCACAGGAAACATTTTGTCTCTGAGGTGCCATTTGCAACTGACCTCATACATTATTTATTGGTTTTATAATTTAGCCCAGCCTTTCAGATGCCTGCAGAATGTCACCTGCTCATGGGTATTATTATCTCCAGTTTATAAATGAAGAAACCAGGCCTAAGAAGTGGGGACAGGGGTTTTCTAGGGTCACACAGTCAGTCAAGGGGAGGCTCGGAGGCAGGTTTTCTGACTCCAAACTCCAGGTTCTTTCCACTCCCACGCCTGCCTCATGCACATTTCCCCACAGAGTCGCGCTCAGGGCTCTCACTCTACTGTTCTTTATATAGTGCAGTCACATCTGGGATGTGCTCTGTTGTTTAGTGAGGTTGGGCCAGTGAGGAAAGGGGACTTAGGAGCCAAGTAAAGAAGACGTAAACTTAAAGAAAGAAGGAAGCAAACAAAGCAGGAGAGTAGAGGGGTTGTGTACCCTTCTCCCATCGTGAGAGAAGAAGAGCAATTTAGTAACACAGGGGACTCGCCGCACAGTTGCAAAAACGGATGAGGCCACGCACAGTCCCACTCCCTGGCTCCATTCCCAGGCTAGGTTGGCCGCATCTTTGTCCTTCATCTTTTCTTCACTGGAGCATCTCTCTAATGCATGGCTGCTTGTCTGAGTGGCAGAGGCTGCTGTCCTGCCATCAACAGCACTTAGAGGTGAGGGGCTTGGCAGGAGGCAGCTGCTGCCCCTAGAGGTCTGGAACTCAAGCAGGAGCAGCCCCTACAGTGGCATGCACCCTGATCATGTTCAACCTAAAGATAAAGTTTGATCAACAGAATAAGAATGTGATCAGGAATAGTGTGTATGCCATTCAGACAGAACATCCTCTGGCACGCTCTCTCTCTTGTCTCTTTGCCTCCTTGGAGTCCCCAACCTCCTACAGATGGCCTCTTTGGACCCCAGGAGCCTTGCTCTACTGGAGTGTTCATCGCTACCTGCCTTGGCCCTGGCAAGTCTCCTCCTCTCCCGCGAGCAGGAAAGCGAGTGAGTTAGTGTGTGTCTCAGACCACATCTTGTCTCCAAGGAGCAGGGGGAGAGAGGAATCGTCTCATACCTGCTCTGGGTCCAGCTAGCTCACTCTGGCTGAGCCACACATTCAGAGCAACCACCCCAAAAGATGAAATTAACTCTGCAGGGCCAAGACCCATATTTGTAACACACATTTGGCAAATTTTCACTGAACCCGTACCCTGGTCAGGCTCTTGGACTGGGCAGGTGCCATGGGGGAATAAAAGGATGACATCAATACTCAGGCCCTGTGCCTGGACCCAAGCAGCTCCAAAGGGGACCAGTTTCTTCCCTCCCTGGTTCTGAGGCCAGGTCACGGCTGCATGGCCTGGTGGTGGTGATGTGATGTGAACTGTCAGTGTCCTGAGCAGAGGTGCTGGGAAAGGAGTGGGGAAAGTTCCCTAGGGCAGTGTGGGCAATGGAGCAATGACCACGCTGCCCGCTGGACCGCACGCCAGCCTTCAGAATGCAGACGATGCTCTGTTGCCTTTCTCTGGAAGGAGTGCCTCACTGCTTTCCCAGGGAACCACGAGTCCTCCACCCTCAGTGCTTACTTTGTCTGTGTTCCAGCATCTCCATTCCACACTGCACCTCACTGACAGCATTGCTTCATGTTTCCTGAGGGCCCCTGTGTGGCCATCGAGAGCCTGTCCACAAAGAGGAAGCTCTTCCAGCCTTTGTCTCCAGGATCTAACTACATTCTACTGGCCCATCGATTAGGAAAGCTGGGTGGCTTTTGATTTCCACTTTGATGGGAGAGGGAGTAGAAAGTGTTACCAGGGGGACTGGCTTGATGCCCAGAAATCAGGAGGACCAGAGGACCAATGAAGACAGCTTGCACCAACTTGGCTTCTTTCATAATTCCATGTGCTTACCCAAAGATGGAGATGGGACCTATTATGAAGGAACCCGGCAAGTCAAAATCTCTCTAAAGAGATTCTGAATAGTATCTTTTTACAGATGATACTATAGAAAAACATCCAGAGAGAAATGACTCATTATTTCTTATTACAGTTACAGGACTCTTTCTGGGGTTATAAATAAATTCTTCATCACTCGCTTGAAGGTAATAAAGCTTGTAAATTTTCTGCTCTGAAGACTTATGTCCCCTCTTGCCTTTTTCTGCCATCCGGCTGTGTCTCACTTTACCTTACCCATCACCGGTTGGTGTGTGTTTAAGGAATGAAAAATAATTTTAATATTTGCCAAGGTAAAATATAATTAGGTTGGTAAATCTGCCGTTTAAAAGGGCGTGAACAAAATCCTCAGATTAAATAGAAATTATTTCTGGATTGTTTCTGTTTTCATCATTTCTATTATCTATTTCTTCTATTGCCATGGGTAATCAGAAATTGATCATATTTCCAAAAAAACCAAGCCAAAACAGAACAAAGTAAACAAAAAACCCACAACTAGGGGACAAGGTAGGAGGGAAAAAAAGTGAATGAACCATATAGGTGCTTTGTCCATCATCAGTCTCTTTATCCACCCATCCACCCATCCACCCACCCACCCACCCACCCACCCATCCGTCCACCCACCCACCCGTCCACCCACCCACCCACCCACCCACCCATCCATCCATCCATCCACCCAGTGTTTAATGTGCCTACATGTTCAAGGCATGATTCTGAGAGCTGCACATAAGAGTAGAAATCCCACAAGCTTTAATGCCACACTGGACTGAGTTAGAATCCTAGCTACAAATTTATGCTGGTGTGTGATCTACAAAACTCAATCTTGGCAGCCTCACGTTGCTCAGCTGTTAAGGTTTCCAAATCCCTTCCTCATAGGGCTCTTATGTACCTGGAACAATACCTCGTACCTAAGGGTTCCATAAATATTGTTTCCCTTGTTTCATCCTTCATTATCTAGTTCCTGATCAATTGAATCAGGAATTTTAAGAAAAGTCACTTTAAAATGGAGCTTGCCATGACCTCCCCATCCTGCCATTTTGTTAAGAGAAGAAATTGAAGAAAATTAAAGTAGACAATACAGCAAATAAGAGGGCACAAGGCATCTTGAATGTTAATGATTTCCAAGGATTTCTCAGTTCCTCAGAAGACAACACTCAAGCATTTAGAGCCCAAGCATCTTGGGAACTTGGTCAAGGTGAATGTCCATGAGATGCCACCTGTGCATTCAGTTACACTGAGCTGGTCTTGGGGAGCTTCTGCCCAGAATCTCCATCATGCTGTATGGAGATTCCTTGGGGAGCTGCCATCACATTAGATATGTGGATTCAACTTCAGCAAACGGTGTGGTTTCCCATTCCCATCCCAGAACCTATCAGTACTCGTCTCATCATGACACCCAACCTGGTTTGCCTCAGTAACTGCTAAATGCCTAAGTTCCCTGGCATTCTCTCAACTGGACTTTCATCCCTTCTGGTTCTGTTTATCCTCTATTCCTGGGTTTTGCAACCCAGCGTTTCTGGCACTATTGACATTTTGGGTTGGATAGCTCTTTGTTATAGAGGGCAGTTTTGTGCGTGTTAGCAGCATCCCTGGCCTCTACCCACTGGATATCGGTGATACCCCCTCAGTATGACAACCCAAAATGTCTGTAGACATTTCCAAATGTTCCTAGCAGGCAAAATTGCACTTGGTTGAGAACTGCTACTCTTATATGACCTACGCCTCCCATTGTGCCCTCTGGAAATGTCATCAGGTGAAACTTGCTTATCCCTTGGTTGTCTCAAAGGGGGACTGTTTCTTCTCCTACATCTTACCTACCCAAAGGTCAGGAGGTAAAGTAGTCATCCTCCTTGCTTCCCATTGCTGCACTGAAACAGACATTTTCTATCCTGCCCACAAAAATCTGATCCTTTGAAACTCATTCCATCTGGTAATGCTCTTCTTTCTTACTTCTTGATGCATCATCCACTGACTGCTCCATCTTTCTCCCTAATTCGTGGGAGAATTCAGTACCTGGCTGAGCCTCTTATTCCTCTCCTGAACACTGTCCTTATTTGAGCTCAGTGTCTTTAATATCCATATTGATGAGTCATCCAACACCATGGCCTCTCAGGTCCTGATCTCATCTTCATTGACCTTTTAATTTTCCCGATAAGTGATGGAACACTGATGACTTGCCAGGCACTATTCTAGATCCAAAGGCTACAAGAGTAATGGGGTAGACATAATCTCTGCCCTCATGGAATTTACATTATAAGGGTGGAGAGGTGCCAGTAATAAGCAAACAAGAAAATCTCATTTTGCCATTGCTATTAAAGGAATAAACAGGATATTGTGGATAGGGAACAATAGGGTTGAAGGAATGAGTTTGCACAGAAGGGTGCAGGACGTCCTGTCTGAGATGATGAAATGCTGAGTTGAGACTTTAAAGATGAAAAGGGGTGGATTATACAAAGAGCCAGGGGAGGAACGATTCAGGAAGAAGAAACCAGAAGTCCAAAAAGGCTTTGGAATGGTAATGAGCATGGGATGTTCAAGGAATAGAAAGTTGGCATAAGTGGCTGGAGCAGTGAGTGAAGAGGGTGGCACTGGATGAGATGAATTTGTGAGGTAGATGTGTGTGCCTTTGTTGATTTGATTATTTGTATCTTATGTGCACAAAATTGAATTGATCATTCTCCTCAGTTTATTATACCCTATCCTTGCCGGTTTGTGGCTGCTCTCTTTTACATTTTAAAATATATGAATATATCTTAATTAATATATCTTTAACTTCCAATCCAATTCCCCTACCTCTTATATACTTTCCATTTTTGTGTATTTATCTTTTGTATATATTCTTCCATTCTACTTTCCACACATCTATTTACATACATGTTCATGTTTTGTTATATTTTAAAGTATTTTAATTAATGGCATTGTCCAATAGATCTTGCTGTGTTCTTTAATTTTTAAAAATTGAAGTATAGTTGATTTACAATAATGTGTTAGTTTCAGGTATACAGCAAAGTGATTCAGTTATATATATATATTCTTTTTCAGCTTCTTTTCCATTATAGGTTATTACAAGATACTGAATATAGTTCCCTGTGCTATACAGTAAATCCTTCTTGTTTATTTTATGTATAGTAGTTTGTATCTGTTAATCCCAAACTCCTAATTTATCCCTCCCTCCCTTTTAACTTTGGTAAACATAAGTTTGTTTTCTATGTCTGTGAGTCTGTTTCTGTTTTGTATATATATACAAAATGTATTTATATATACATTATTTTTCATATCCTTTTCCATTATGGTTTGTCACAGAATATTGAATATAGTTCCCTGTGCTAAACAGTAGGACCTTGTTTATCCATCCTGTCTATATAGTTTGCCTCTGCTAATCTCAAACTCCCATTCCTTCCCTCCCTTACCCACCTCCCCCTTGGCAACCACAAGTATGTGCTCTATATCTGTGACTCTGTTTTTGTTTCATAGATATGTTGATTTGTACCATATTTTGATTCCACATATAAGTGATATCGTATGGTATTTGTCTTTCTCTGTCTGGCTTACTTCACTTAGTATGATAATCTCTGGGTCCATCCATGTTGCTGCAAATGGCATTATTTCATTCTTTTTGATGGCTGAGTAATATTCCATTGTATTTATATACCACATCTTCTTTATCCGTTCATCCGTTGATGGACATTTAGGTTGTTTCCATGTCTTGGCTATTGTAAATAGTGCTGCTATGAACATTGGGGTGCATATATCTTTTCAAATTATAGTTTTGACTTGGTATATGCCCATGAGTTGGATTGCTGGATCAGATGGTTGCTCTGTTTATTTAAATTTTTCATTCAACTTAAGTTTTTGAGGTCTCTCCCTATTGCTATATATCTAGTTAATTTCATTTGCTTGCTGCATAATATTCCATCATATGTATCTACACCTTTCAATTATCCATATCTCTATTGGTGGCGACCTAAGTTGGCTCAAGTTATTTACCACAATAAACAACACTGTACATGTGCTTTCCAGTGAGAGATTCTCTTGGATGTGTTCCCAAAAGTGGGAATGTTAGCTCATAAAATATAAGCATTGTTTATTTTCACTAAATACTGCTAGTTTGATATCCCAAATTATATACCTCTCTTCACTCTCATTAGCAGTGCATAGTTTTCTATGTATTTACCACCAGTTCAACTTAAACTTCTTCTACTGTGTGTGACTTTATTCTTAGAATGCTCAGAAACATTAGCCATTCTATCAGTTTTCTCTTCCTAAAGAAATATCTTCAAATTTTTGTCCTGCTCCAAACTGAACTAGTTGTTCTCCAGGGGTGCTATGCATCAGTCATCTGAGATCTCCCTTCACCATCATCCTGGGGATTTCCTTTCCTTATTTCTTGCTTTCTGGGTTTTTATCTCTTACTCTTTCTCCACACACTCTCTTGTTTTTGTGGAGCACATCCTCCTGTAGCTTTCTGAGAAATGATAGAAATTTTACTGTGAGTATTCCATGTCTGAAAATGGACAGACCTTATAGTACCTTCACATTAAAAATTTTTTTAAAAATTTAAGTATAATTGATTTAAAATGTGTTAGTTTTAGGTGTATAGCAAAATGATTCAGACATATATATATATATACATATGTGTGTATATATATATATATATATACATATATATATTCTTTTTCAGATTATTTTTCCTTATAGGTTATTACAAAATATTGAGTATAGTTACCGGGGCTGTACAGTAAATCCTTGTTGTTTATCTATTTTATATATAGTAGTATGTATATGTTAATCCCAAACTCCTAATTTATCCCGCGCCCCTTTCCCCTTTGGTAACCATAAGTTTGTTTTCTATGTCTGTGGGTCTATTTCTGTTTTGTATATAAATTCATTTGTGTGTCACTTTTTTTTTTAAGATGCCGCATTTAATGATATCACATGGTATTTGTCTTTCTCTTTCTGATGTACTTCACTTAGCATGATAATCTCTAGGTCCATCCATGTTGCTGCAGATGGCATTATTTCATTCTTTTTATGGCTAGGTAATATTCCATTGTGTATATGTATATGTATACCACATCTTCTTTATCCATTCATCTGTTGATGGACATTTAGGATGCTTCTGTGTCTTGGCTATTGTAAATAGTGCTGCAGTGAACATTGGGATGCATGTATCTCTTCAAATTATGGTTTTCTCTAGATATATGCCCAAGAGTAGTACCTTCACATTTAATCAAAAGTTTGAGGAATTCCCAGGTGGCCTAGCGGTTTGGATTCCAGGCTTTCACTGCTGCAGCCCAGGTTCAATCCCTGGTGGGGAACAGAGGTTCCACAAACTGTGTGGTATGGCCAAAAAAAAAAAGTTTGGATATGGAATTCTTGGTTGGAAATCATTTCCCTCGCAATTCTGATGACATTGCTTATTGAATTCTAGCTTCCACTGCTGCTGTTGAGGAGGTCAGTACTATTCTGATTTTTGATACTTTGATTGTGTGTGTGTTTGTGTATATTATATGTATATTTTCTGCTTGGGAACTTTAGCATCCTCTCTTTGTCCCCAGTTCTGAAATTTAAAAATGATGTCTCGGTGTGGGTCTATTTTTATCTCTTGCACTGAGAACTTTTTGAGCCTTTCAGTTTGGAAACAGCTCTTTCAGTGCTGGGACATTTTCTTAAATTATCTTATTGATGATTTCTTTCTATCCATGTTCTCTCTCTGGAATGCCTGCTGTTTGGAGTTGAACCTCTTTATCTTTTCCATCTCTTTGTCTTTTTGCTTTACTTCCTGAGAGGTTTCCTCAACTTTATCTGACAGCACTTCTAGTGGGTTTTAAATATCTGTTGTCCTGTTTTTATTTTCTAAAGGCCCTTTTTGGGGGGTCTCTGAATATTTTAAAATGCATCCTGGTCTTGTTTTGTAGATACAGTATTTTCTCTGAGATATTAATGATTGTTCAAAAATCATTAGAAGTTTTTATCTTCTGCATACTCTCTGCTTCTCTAATCTCCCCCCACCCAATATGTTTGTTTTTATGTTATATGTTATTGCTCATTTTAGATTTCCTCAAATATCTTGTTATCTTTGGTTGTCTGTTGGTCATTAAAAGGACATCAGAAAGTTCATTTGAAGCTCTGTGTTGCCCTTCATGGCTTTCACTGTAGGGTAAAGACCAGACTGTTTCACTGGGGAACTGCTGATACCAGTTTCTTTAGATCTTTTCTATTAGGCCGGCTAGATTTCTCAGAGGTGTTTTAGTCTCCTGGTTGGAGGATTTATCCCAACTGACAGTGTCCTGGGAGTTGAGGTAGGTAAGGAAGGAAGGTGGAGTTTTAAGAGTCAGTGTGGATCTTTTAGTAAACACTCATATTTTTGGTACAGTAAGTTGTCCCTCAATTTTCCCTGCTGTACCCCAATCCAGGGGGCCCAATTTTACCCTCTTTAAAGCATTGGTTCTCAAAGTATGGTCTGTGGACCTTTAGGAGTCACTAAGACCCTTTCAGGGGATCAGCAAGATTAAAACTGTTTTCATAATAATACCAAGACTTTATTTGCCTTTTTCACTCTCATTTTTTAATGAGTGTACAGTGAAGTTTTCCAGAGGCTACATGATGTGTGATATTGCAAGAGGGTGAATGCAGAAGCACATAGAAGACCAACTATCTTTTTTTTTTTTCTCGGTACGCGGGCCTCTCACTGTTGTGGCCTCTCCCGTTGCGGAGCACAGGCTCCGGACGCGCAGGCTCAGCGGCCATGGCTCACGGGCCCAGCTGCTCCGCGGCATGTGGGATCTTCCCGGACTGGGGCACAAACCCGTGTCCCCTGCATCGGCAGGCGGACTCTCAACCACTGTGCCACCAGGGAAGCCCAGAAGACAAACTATCTTATATTAAGCCAGCTATAAAAAGGATTTGAAAAATGTGAAACAATGCCATTCTTCTCAGTATTTTCTTTTATTTAGAAAATACAGTTATTTTTTATAAAATATGTTATTTGGGTTAATGTGTAGTTACTGTTTATTACCATTATTTAAAATAAATAAATATTTTAAAATGACAGTTTTAATTTCTCACATGATAAATATCAGTATATGTAATCCTCAGAAAATCTTTTTTGGGTTCTCAATAATTTTGAAGACTGTATAGTTGTCCCAAGACTAAGCATTAGACTCTGAGGAGTCTAACATTTTTTTGAATAGAAAATTCATTTGCTTTTCTTCTTTCTTTTATCCCTTCCTTTCAGAGGTCCCTGTACTATAAACAGCAGAGTGGAGAGACAGATGAGCCTGTGTCCCTGAAGACACTGTTAAACTGATGAATCAACCAGCCCTGAAGACTGATTTACTTCTGGAGATGCTTCCTGTTATGTGAGATAATTATTTTCTTTGTTTTGTTTGATGTGGTTGTTAATTGCAGCTGAAAACCTAATGGAGGCCAAGAGAGGAGAGTGTTTCAAGAAGCGAGGAGCGATTGAGTCTGTAGATCATGGACAGTGAAGGTTGTCCTAGGCTTTGGCTGCAGGGAGGCCCTAGCTTGCCTTGGCAGGTCATTTTCAGTGGGGTGGTGGTGGTACAAATCACATCAGCTCCTGGCAGACTCCCTTCCTGCTTGTTCCTCTTTATCTTTTTCTTTGTCTCCTTTATCATCCAGACCACAAGATGTTGGGGTTCTTCTCAGCTTAGTCTGGGCTTTCTTCCCCACTCTGTATATTCTTTTCCTTGATGTTATCCTTTCCCATAGGTCTAAATGTTATTTTATGCTGGTGTTGCCCCAAATTTATATTTCCAGCCCAGCCTTCTCTCTGTGTTCCAGATTCACACCTCCAACTGCTCACCTGACATCTCCAGTTGAATCTTTCTCAGATGTGTCAGATCTAACCTTTCCAAAGTGGAAGACTTCACCGGTCCCACCCCCTTTCTTCACCTGTCTGTCTGTTCACCCAGCTGCTCAAGCCTGAAAGTGAAGTGTCACTCCTGACTCCCCTCTTTCCTCACTCCCTGTTGCTAATCCATTAGGCAGTTTTATAGGTTTCATCTGCAAAATATAACTGGGGTCTAGTCTTCTCCAATACCATCTTCTTTTTTTTTAAAAAAGTATTTAAAAAAAATTGAAGTATAGTTGATTTATAATGCTGTGCTAATTTACGGTGTACAGCAAAGTGATTCAGTTATACATATATTTGTTCTTTTTCAGATTCTTTCCATTATAGGTTATTACAAAATATTGAGCATAGTTCCCTGTCCTATACAGTAAGTCCTTGTAGATGATCTATTTATATAAGTAGTGTGTATATGTTAATCCCAAACTCCTAATTTATCCTTCCCACTGCCTTTCCCCTTTGGTAACCAAAAGTTTGTTTTCTATGTCTGTGAGTCGATTTCTGTTTTATAAATAAGTTCATTTGTATCATTTTTTAAGCTTCCACATATAAGCGATATCATATGATATTTGTCTTTCTCTTGCTTATTTCACTTAGTATGATAATCTCTAGCACCATCCATGTTGCTGCAAATGGCATTATTTCATTATTTTTTTATGGCTGAGTAATATACCTTTGTGTATATATATACACACACACCACATCTTCTTTAAATATACACGCACCCCAATGTTCATAGCAGCACTATTTACAATAGCCAAGACATGGAAGCAACCTAAATGTCCATCAATGAATGCCATCTTCTTGACACATATCATGAACATTTCTTGCCTGTGTGATTGCAAAAGCCTCCCAGCTGGCCCTGCTTCCTTTCTTGCTGTCCCTCACCCAACATTCAGACTGTGCTTCTAAAAAAATACAGGGTAGATCATGTTCGACCTGCTTTAAATCCTTCCACTGCTTCTGTCCCTATCTATAATAAAATCCAGACCCCTTCTAATGACTCACGAGGCCCTGCCTGCTCTGGCTCCTGCCATCTTCATCAGCCTTATTATTGCACATGGCCCTCACCCTTCTTGCCTCGATCTAGCTGTACTGGGCTTTCAGTCTCTTGAACAGACCACTCATTCTACTTTGGAAGCTCTTCCTCACCCTTCACTGCTGGGCTAGCTCCTTCTATTCCTTTTAATCTCAGCTTAAATGTCATTTCTTCAGCAAGGCGTTTCCACCATGGGATATTCTCCTACTTAGCTCTTTCTTTTGTTTGATTTTTGAATTGAGGTTTTTTGTTTTGTGGCATATATAATAATTCAGATTCATTACATAAAACTATTTTCTAAATAATCTGTGTTTGGCTGCACAATAGGAAGGGTCTTACATTTATTTGCTAACTGCTCTCAGATGAAAGATGGTTCCCATTATGGCCTTGGCTCCTTTTATAAAGGGCCAAGAATTTCTTAGAAGAGCTCAGTAACTCTTAGTAACTCAGGGAAAAAATTACAGGAGAAACACCAGAGACCACACTGACTCTTGGAACTCCAGAATGATTATTTTTGAACTTTCCCAACTGGACCCATTAGAGATTTATTTAATAACGTTAGATCCCTTCAAAGATCCAGTCTTTTGTCTCAGATTTACTGCGCATGTTACTGAACCAAATGTCTTGTGACTCCCCATTCTGATTTTTAATAACAGTGAGTTGACAGCCTTGTCCCCATCCTTTGAAGTCTACAGATAAAGTGTATCTGAAAGGGCCCCCATAGGGTGGGGAGACAAACAGGGATCCAGTCCTGGCATTTCTGGCTCAAGCTGCAGCTTTTGCTGGAAACCGGTGAGGTCAGCGGTTGCAAGGAAACTGAGGTGATCTCTTGACAGTCACATGATGACAGACTCAGAGTGTATCTGGACCCAGGCATCCACCTCTACTGGCACCTCAGCAGAAAGTGTGCATGCTTTGTCCCTGACGGGATTTTGAAGGATGTAGCTCTAGGGTCGTCTTTGTATCGGGATGTCACGGAACCAGCACCAGAAGCAAGCAGACAGAGAACTCCTACATTCTCTTCTCCTCCTTCCTCTCTGAACCAAATATCAATAATCTTCATAGGCAAGCAGAGGAAAACGTCCTTGGAGGTGCCAAGCCAGGAGGAGGTGATGGGAAGGAATGTGTCATTGTGTTCTGAACGGTTCTTGAGGCAGCATTTTGTACCCCTCGGTCAGTCAGCCATTGGCTGTAGGTTGTCTCTGTGGGGAGCTAAGGCTGTAAACCCCCAGACAGGGCAGATCCTTTCACCCCGAGCAAGTCTCTGGAGGAGGGGTGGCTCTGAGCAGTTAGCAGCCAGTATTCACAGCAGCAGGGGCATGGGTGCATCCATGTAGAAGAAAAGGATCTGGGTGAAGCACCAGCACATCCATGAGGGCTCCTGTCCCTGGAGGGGATGTCCCTCAGGCCAATCCCACCTTTCCTTCTTGTGTGAAGGCTTTCTGGGCCATCCAGCCTGAGTTGGCCACTCCCTCCCTTTAGTCCTTTGGCCGTCTCACTGCCATCCCATTGTCATTGACTATTTTTTTAATACGCATTTAAAAAAAATTGAAGTATAGTTGATTTACAATGTTGTGCTTATTTCTGCTGTACAGCACAGTGACTTAGTTATACACATATATACATTCTTTTTAATATTCTTCTCCATTATGGTTTATCCCAGGATATTGAATATAGTTCTCTGTGCTATACAGTAGGACCTTGTTGTTATTCATTCTATCAATAAATGTAATAGTTTGCATCTACCAACCCCAAACTCCCAGTCCGTCCCTCTCCCTCCCTGCCCCCCTTGGCAACCATGAGTCTTTTCTCTATGTATATCATTGTCATTGACTCTTTACTTGCCTGTCTCCCCAACCTGCTCCTTGAGGCAGGAAACTGGCCTTGCCCACCTGTTGTCCCTCTCAGCCCCAGAGGCTGGCACCGTCCTTGGCGTGGAGGAGATAAGTGCAACATTCCCCAGTGTGCTGGGTCCCCTGCCTCAGTGACTCTCCTTGTCTGTGCTCACTCCATGGACTCAAGTCAAGATCATTGACTAAAGAATGACCTTAGGAGACTTCGATGAGCCCCATGTGAAAACCAGGCAATCATCAGCAGAAGGGAGAGACTTCAGCACAGCCCTCCCCAACCTTTTTTTGGTGTTATATGCCTTTAAAAAATTATTTAAAACAAATTATGTGGCAATAATTTGTTTATTGCCTACCTCCCAAATGGCTCAGTGCCAGACAGTTTTGCTCTGCCCCTCTTGGAGAGAGAGAGAAACGAGATCTTAAGGCTAAGTATTTCCATCAGCAGGAAATCAGTACTCTTTGTGTGAACTGAGCAGGTACTGGGAGAGCCTGACTGTTTAATTTCCTTGAAATGCCATTTGCATGCATTCGATGTTGGGAGAATGACTTTGGGAGTTAGGGACTGAAAGAGAGGCCAGTGGAGAAAAAGGAGAGAAGTGGCAGTGTCTCGGAAGGCTGGGGAATGGGTGATACTTGAGAGGTTTCAGTGTTTTTTGGCCACTGCTCCCCCTCCCCACAAGGCTCTGAGCCATGGAGAAGCCGACTAGACCCAGGATGCATCAGCCTTTTGGGGACACGCTGTGATCACTTCCTGTGGTGAGTGATGGTTGAGTCACAGCCTCCCCAGGTGAACATCTCCTCTTGTCTGTAAGACAAGCAACTTAGGGACCTGCATAAACTTCTGGCTGCCTCTTAGGGCTCTGCAGCTACAAGGTGGTAAATGAATGAGTATGCCCAGTAAACAGCCAAATGAGGGTCTGGGGAATCTGAGGGACCACGTGTCATTCATCTTATATTAGGGACACTCAGGGTAAGTAGGGAGGAGCTAAAATGAGTCCTGCAGGGGCTTCTGGACTCCCCTGTGTTCTTCCTTCTTTGTCAATGCCTGTAGGGGTCTTCTGTCTACACTCAATCCCTTCATCTTTTTTTTTTTGAAGTAGAGTTGATTTATAATGTTTCAGGTGTATAGCAAAGTGATTCAGATATATACACACACACACACACACACACACATATACATACATATATATAGATATATACACACACACATACATACATATATATATATTCTTATTCAGATTCTTTTCCATTATAGGTTATTACAAGCTACTGAATATAGTTCCCTGTGCTTCAATCCCTCCATCTTAAAGATTGTTCCTACAGTAGGATTCAGTTTTTAAATGAAGTTCAGGGGCTTCCCTGGTGGCGCAGTGGTTGAGAGTCCGTCTGCCGATGCAGGGGACACGGGTTCGTGCCCTAGTCTGGGAAGATCCCACATGCCGTGGAGCAGCTGGGCCCGTGAGCCATGGCCGCTGAGCCTGCGCGTCTGGAGCCTGTGCTCCACAATGGGAGAGGCCACAGCAGTGAGAGGCCCGCCTACCGAAAAAAAATAAAAATGAAGTTCAGATGTGTGAAGCACCTGTATGTGCAAGGTCCCTGGCTGATTGCTGGAGACTCAGGAATCACAGTTTTATAAAGGAGACAGACCCCTTAAGAGCAGATGTGGGCATGTAGCACCAGATATCAAGGAGGAACATGCTCTCCAGGGTTAGTCAGGAGAGTCTGGTGAGTTTGACAGGCAAACAGGTCGGGCAAAGGCTTCCTAGCAGAGGGAACGGTCTGTACCAAAGGCTGGGATGTCTAAACAACATCAGGTTCAGGGCTGTCTGAGTATTTTGATATGCTAGAGAGTGAAGTCAGGGTGTAGGGACTTGGCTTGTGGTCAGGGATGTGGCTGAGGAGACCCTGCCATAAAGGCCTTAAGAAGATCAGCCATATGAAGGGTGAAGGCACAATGAGACGTAAGTGAGAAGTTTCTCAATCGTAATCGTAATTGTAATTTCTGGGAGTAGGGATGACCAATGAATTAAAACACCCAGTGATGGGATTGCAGGAGTCAAAGCACCGGCTGGTGAGTTTTCTCTTGGGCAGGGAAGTTTCCCCAGCTCCTGCTTTCGGCTCTTCTGAGCTGGCTCTGGAATATACCCACTTTGACTAGTCACTGTATATTTACTGAGCAACTACTATATGCTCAGAACAATATGTATGGCTGAGAAATACCATGGTGCCCTAGCTCATGGACTTCTGTGGCTCCACTGGGTCAGAGCTTCTCTGAGCTCTGTTCATTGCCAGGACTAGCTGCCCACCACACCCAGCTCCACACAAGCTGAATTCATTCCTGAATCCCTCGTGCTCCAGGAATCCCAGGGCACATGCTCCATAAAGGTTTGATGACTGAATGACTTGTACACATCAAATCATTTGTGAACACAGGTTGGGTGAAAGTCATTTGTGGGTCTGACATTAATAACTATCTTCTGGAATTTGGAGGATGTGGAGGATTGACCTAGGGTGAGAAAAATAGATCTGATCTTGCTTCTTCCCTGAATTGTTTTGTGACCTGAGACAGTCCTTGGGTGAAATAAGCCTCTTTTCAGCATGTATAAGATAAGAGATTTGGATCAGCACTTCCCTTCTAGTTCAAATATACTAATATTTTAAGTCTATAAATAGGAATCTCCAGAACTCTGGATCGAAAGACATAAAAAAGTGTGAGCCCTGAGGGTTGTCGCAAGATGCAAAGACACAAAATGGGTACCTGGTGCTGGCACTGGCTTCTGCCTTGCTTAGGAAGTGCTGGTTTTTATTCCTCGTAAGATACAGGCAGGAAATCCTACAGTCTACTCTGGGGTGCTATGGCAATTAATTCGTTCATGTTTCTGAGGAACAAAAGGAACAAAAAGTGCTGCCTGTAAAACGTCATATAAATGCCAAGTGTTATTGTTTTCCATCTGGTTCTCCAATCGATTTCAGTTTCCTATCAGATAGTCATAACAGCATCAGTTGGGGCTCTTCTGGCTAACTGTGCTGCCAATAAAGGGGGAAAATTCCCTTAAAATTTTCCATTTTAATTTCTCTCTGTGCCCCCCTCCTCCTCTTTCTCTAGTGCGTTTATTGTTCAGAGTTGCTCACTGCTCAGGGGTCACTACAAGTTAGCACCTTCTGTTTTCTCTCTGTACTCATTCTAGTCTCCATAAGTTGGCAAACAGTGTCTCTGGGCTTACCTGACAAAGCTCTGGAGGATACACAAGGAAACACCCCAGGTGGGTCTCCACCCTCCAGGGGCTCCTATCTGTGCAGGAAGAGTAGAGACCAGCCCCTTGCCCGCCACAAGCAACCACTGTTCAAGGCAGAGTGTGACAGGCTTGGCGAGCGCAAGGCTGTGGGGTTCTTGATGAGCCATATAATAAACGGGGATCCAAATGCAGGTTCCTCTGTGTATCAGTTATTTACTGCCATGATAATGCCATGTAACAAACCAAGCCAAAACCTGGTGGCTTAAAATAATGGCATTTATTTGAAGAGGCTGCAGGTTGGCGACCCAGACCTGGCTCAGCTGGGTAGTTCCTCGGCCCCGGCTGGGTGTGTCCTCATGTCTGGGGTGAGCTGCTCCTGAACAACCTAGGCTGTCCTTGGAAGGGACAGGCTGGAGGGACTTAGCCCGCTGTCTCTCGTCCTCCAGGTGGCTTGCCTGGTGGTGTCATTAGGACACTGCAGAGATGCAAGAATGAGAGAGAAATCTGCACGGCATCCTGGGGCCTGGGTGCAGAAGGGGCTCATGCTCACTTCTGTCTATTCTATTGACCAAAGAAAGTCACATGGCTGAGCCCAGATTTAGAGGGGCTGGCAGGATACAGACTTTTCTTCTTTTGTGGGGGCACTGCAAAGTCACACAGCAAAGGGCAGGACACCAGAAGGGGTAAAGAATTGGGGCTGCTAATGCCATCCATCTGGCACAGAGTGCCTCAGCGCTAGACTTTATAAATCCCTGGGGGTCAGGACATCTGCCTTTTTAAGCAGTTCCCAGGATGTTCTGATGCTCAGTGAAGTTTGGAAACAACTGGACACATATGCAAAGAGCAGCAGAATAGTGGGAGCTTGGAGAAGACATGAAGTTACCCGCTCCCTGGGCTGGCCTTGCCCCACATGCTCCTCACCTTGCCTGCTGTCCATTTTTTCATGTCCAGAGGGACTGAGTCGAGGCTTTTCAGCTGTCAATGAAGCTGCGTGTTCTGTGACTCCTGGGGGGAAGGGATCCATGTGACTGGGACAGGAGAAGGAGGTGGGCAATAGCAAGAACAAAAAGCTCAAAGCATAGGAGCTAAAGGGATGTTGGAGTGCAGTGGGGTGTGGCTGGAGGAGGGGCTATGGGAGAGACGTCTGGAAAGGTGAATCAAACCCAGATTGTGGTGTGCCTCCAGCAGCTGGGAGGTGGGGAAGCTGGGGGTTAGCTAACGTGGAGTCCTCTTCTGGGGAAGTGTGTTAATAGGATTGGTGTTGAGGGTGGAAAGGAAAGTGCCATGAACTAAAATAGGGCTTCCATGGTAAGCTTCCTGACTCCTCTGGTCATTCTTGGGTAGCACAAGGTCCTTTGGTCAGCAATTCAATGTCTATTTCCTATGTAGGAGTCAAAACTTTGAACTTGGTTTAATGCGATGTCTTTTCCGCTTTGCATTTTCCATTCTGCCAGCTAAGGGCTGCTGAAAACAAGAAAGCTGGAAGTCAGCTGTGGCTTTGCAATTCTTGATTCCTGTGGCTTCAGCAACTACTTTCCCTACCCCAACTCGTTAATCACAGTTCCTACAGGTCTGGGGTGTAGAGGAGGTAGAAGAGGTAAGGGGTACAGGAGCATCTTACTTGGCTGTGAAAAAATAAAGAATGTTGCCCACTATCCAGTTCTATAAGAATCAAGTGATTAGGCCACTGCAGTTACTGACCTACGACACACCCTGAAAGGAATTCAAGGCGAAGGTCAAATTGAGGCAATCTGTACTCTGGAAAAAGAGGCAAAACAGGCCCTTTAGAGAGTTAGAAATATTTAAGGAGAAATTTTATATGAACCTGGATTCATCTTTCTATACTTAGAAAACCACTAAAATCATTAACTGAGGCATCTGTTCCTTGTGACTAGCAGCAACTTCTACCCAGATGTGTGCTTGAGTGCACGTATCCCTTTGCCAAAATCACATATATACTGGCCTGCCTGCCCACCCCTTGGGAGCAGGTCCTCAGAGCAGCTGAGAGGCTGTCTCCCAGGCTACAGTCCTCAGTAAGTCCCCAGATGAAACTGAAACTCACAGCTCTTGTGTTGTGCATTTTTATTTCAGTTGACAGCTGGTTCAGGTGTGGACTGGCTGGCGTTCTTTCTGACTCTTTCTCTTGGGGCTCTTCAGGGACGCTCTGTCTTAAGTTGGGTGCACGGCAGTGAGGAGGAGTGGGATGGGGAGGGGCGAGGGAGCCAAGGGAAGGTGTGACTTCAGGTGAAAACCCATAGAGAATTGTGTACGTTGATCATAAGGGGCCACTCAGGAGTGCAAAGCAGGAATCCAGAAGAGGCACCCTGCAAACATCTTCTGAATGAATGAACGAAAGGAGTTGGATCTTCTGAAATGAGTATGAGTTTTTGTTCTTTGAGGTCAAGATATTAAAAGAAGAAAGTTCCAGTGTCCTTACTGAGCAGTCACAGAGGAGACCCAGAGATGTGGCTGTATCTCTTGTTTCTGGTGGATTTATGATGTCTGTGTGTGTCATCAGAAAGGAAATGGGAGGGTCCATCACAACCTGCACCCCCAGCGGGGCTCATCCAAGCTGAGGATAGCAGAGGGAGGAGAGCAAGACACCAGCGTGGGGTGGAGGTGGGCTTGCCAGTCTTTGACAGGTACACTGTCTATTGTCCAAGGGACCCTGAGCGTGATTACACGGGCACCGCCCTCACCCAGGGGAGATTTCCCAGCCTCTCGGGGAGACCCCAGCCTGGGCACTAGGAATAGGAGCTCTAATGGCTTCTGGCCTAAGTTAGTGGAGCTGCATAGCTTCTCTATCTGGCTCCCTTTTCTCCCTGAAACCTGGGGAATGATCTGAGTCGATGTGAATGGTAATCACCAGGACACAGAGTTTAGTATCTAGAATTACGAGCCTACTGAATACCCCCAGGTTTTGAGTAGCATTGCCGACTGGGATGCTTCACAGGGGCTTCTCCACCCTGATCTCCACTCAGCACCCAGGCAGTGGACACCCACTGTGTGCTGGCCCATGGCTGGAGCTCTGTGCAGGGAGGTAGATGGACTCGCAGCTCAGACCTGGTCAGCTGCCTCGGGTATGGGCGAGGGTCTCGGAGGAGCGGTGACTCACTGAGAACAGGCTTCATTGTGCTGGATGTCCTTTCCCCATGCTTAGTATCGCAGGAAGCTTTAGCTGGATCATTGCATCTTTGCCCAGGCTCAGTATTGCAGGAAGCTTTAGCTGGATCATTGCATCTTGGCCAGGCTCAGTATTTTTTGTTTTTACATTCTTATTGGAGTATAGTTGATTTTCAATGTTGTGTTAGTTTCAGGTGTACAGCAAAGTGAATCAGTTATACGTATACGAATATCCACTCTTTTTGTTTTTTTAGATTCTTTTTCCATATAGGCCATTACAGAGTATTTTTATTTTATTTTATTATTACTTTTGTTAACATCTTCATTGGAGTATAATTGCTTTACAGTGGTGTGTTAGTTTCTGCTTTATAACAAATTGAATCAGTTATACATATACATATGTCCCCATATCTCTTCCCTCTTGCGTCTCGCGCCCTCCCACCCTCCCTATCCCACCCCTGTAGGTGGTCACAAAGCACTGAGCTGATCTCCCTGTGCTATGCGGCTGCTTCCCACTAGCAATCTATTTTACGTTTGGTAGTGTATATGTGTCCATGCCACTCTCTCACTTCAACCCAGCTTACCCTTGCCCCTCCCCGTATCCTCAAGTCCATTCTGTAGTAGGTCTGCATCTTTATTCCCATCTTGCCCCTAGGTTCTTCATGACCTTTTTTTTTTTTTAGATTCCATATATATGTGTTAGCATACGGTATTTGTTTTTCTCTTTCTGACTTACTTCACTCTGTATGACAGTCTCTAGGTCCATCCACCTCACTACAAATAACCCAGTTTCGTTCTTTTTTATGGCTGAATAATATTCCATTGTATATATGTGCCACATCTTCTTTATCCATTCATCTGTTGATGGACACTTAGGTTGCTTCCATGTCCTGGCTACTGTAAATAGAGCTGCAATGAACATTCTGGTACATGACTCTTTTTTTTTTTCTTTTCTTTTAACTTCTTTATTGGAGTGTAACTGCTTTACAATGGTGTGTTAGTTTCTCCTTTATAACAAAATGAATCATGACTCTTTTGGAATTATGGTTTTCTCAGGGTATATGCCCAGAAGTGGGATTCCTGGGTCGTATGGTAGTTCTACTTTGAGTCTTTTAAGGAACCTCCATACTGTTCTCCATAGTGGCTGTATCAATTTACATTCCCACCAACAGTGCAAGAGGGTTCCCTTTTCTCCACAACCTCTCCAGCATTTCTTGTTTGTAGATTTTTTTTGAGGATAGTCATTCTGACTGGTGTGAGGTGATACCTCATTGTAGTTTTGACTTGCATTTCTCTAATGATTAGTGATGTTGAACATTCTTTCATGTGTTCGTTGGCAATCTTTATATCTTCTTTGGAGAAATGTCTATTTAGGTCTTCTGCCCATTTTTGGATTGGGTTGTTTGTTTTTTTGATATTGAGCTGCATGAGCTGCTTGTAAATTTTGGAGATTAATCCTTTGTCAGTTGCTTCATTTGCAAATATTTTCTCCCATTCTGGGGTTTGTCTTTTCATCTTGTTTATGGTTTCCTTTGCTGTGCAAAAGCTTTGAAGTTTCATTAGGTCCCATTTGTTTATTTGTGTTTTTATTTCCATTTCTCTAGGAGGTGGGTCAAAAAGGATCTTGCTGTGATTTATGTCAGAGTGCTCTGCCTATGTTTTCCTCTAAGAGTTTGATGGTGTCTGGCCTTACATCAAGGTCCTTAATACATTTTGAGTTTATTTTTGTGTATGGTGTTAGGGAATGCTCTACTTTCATTCTTTTACATGTAGCTATCCAGTTTTCCCAGCACCAGTTACAGAAGAGGCTGTCTTTTCTCCACTATATCTTCTTGCCTCCTTTATCAAAGATAAGTTGACCATATGTGCGTGGATTTATCTCTGGGTTTTCTATCCTGTTCCATTGACCTATATTTCTGTTTTTGTGCCAATACCATACTGTCTTGATTACTGTAGCTTTGTAGTATAGTGTGAAGTCAGGGAGCCTGATTCATCCAGTTCTGGTTTTCTTTCTCAAGATTGCTTTGGCTATTCGGGGTCTTTTGTGTTTCCATACAAACTGTGAAATTTTTTGTTCTAGTTCTGTGAAGAATGCCATTGGTAGTTTGATAGGGATTGCACTGAATCTGTAGATTGCTTTGGGTAGTAGAGCTATTTTCACAATGTTGATTCTTCCAACCCAAGAACATGGTATATCTCTCCCTCTATTTGTATCATCTTTAATTTCTTTCATCAGTGTCTTATAATTTTCTGCATACAGGTCTTTTGTCTCCTTAGGTAGGTTTATTCCTAGATATTTTATTCTTTTTGTTGCAATGGTAAATGGGAGTGTTTTCTTAAGTTCACTTTCATATTCTTCATCATTAGTGTATAGGAATGCAAGAGATTTCTGTGCATTAATTTTGTATCCTGCTACCTTACAAAATTAATTGATTAGCTCTAGTAGTTTTCTGGTAGCATCTTTAGGATTCTCTATGTATAGTATCATGTCATCTGCAAACAGTGACAGCTTTACTTCTTCTTTTCCGATTTGGATTCCTTTTATTTCTTTTTCTTCTCTGATTGCTGTGGCTAAAACTTCCAAAACTAGGTTGAATAAGAGTGGTGAGAGTGGGTAACCTTGTCTTGTTCCTGATCTTAGTGGAAATACTTTCAGTTTTTCACCATGAGGATGATGTTGGCTGTGGGTTTGTCATATATGGCCTTTATTATGTTGAGGAAATTTCCCTCTGTGCCTACTTTCTAGAGGGTTTTTTTATCATAAATGGGTGTTGAATTTTGTCAGTAGCTTTTTCTGCATCTATTGAGATGATCATATGGTTGTTCTCCTTCAGTTTGTTAATATGCTGTATCACGTTTATTGATTTGCATATTTTGAAGAATCCTTGCATTCCTGGGATAAACCCCACTTGCTCATGGTGTATGATCCTTTTAATGTGCTGTTGAATTTTGTTTGCTAGTATTTTGTTGAGGATTTTTGCAATTAGGTTCATCAGTGATATTGGCCTGTAGTTTTCTTTCTTTGTGACATCTTTGTCTGGTTTTGGTAGCAGAGTGATGGTGGCCTCGTAGAATGAGTTTGAGAGTGTTCCTCCCTCTGCTATATTTTGGAAGAGTGTGAGAAGGATAGGTGTTACCTCTTCTCTAAATGTTTGATAGAATTCGCCTGTGAAGCCATTTGGTCCTGGGCTTTTGTTTGTTGGAAGATTTTTAATCACAGTTTCAATTTCAGTGCTTGTGATTGGTCTGTTCATATTTTCTATTTCTTCCTGGTTCAGTCTTGGAAGATTGTGCATTTGTAAGAACTTGTCCATTTCTGCCAGGTTGTCCATTTTATTGGCATATAGTTGTTTGTAGTAATGTGTCATGATCCTTTGTATTTCTGCAGTGTCTGTTGTTACTTCTCCCTTTTCATTTCTAATTCTATTGATTTGAGTCTTCTCCCTTTTTTTTCTTGATAAGTCTGGCTAATGGTTTATCAATTTTGTTTATTTTCTCAAAGAACCAGCTTTTAGTTTTATTGATCTTTGCTATCATTTCTTTTTCATTTATTTCTGATCTGATCTTTATGATTTCTTTCCTTCTGCTATCTTTGGGGGTTTTGTTCTTCTTTCTGTAATTGCTTTAGGTGTAAGGTTAGGTTGTTTATTTGAGATGTTTCTTGTTTCTCAAGGTAGGGTTGTATTGCTAAAAACTTCCCTCTTAGAACTGCTTTTGCTGCACCCCATAGGTTTTGGGTTGTCCTGTTTTCACTCTCATTTGTTTCTAGGTATTTTTTGATTTCCTGTTTTATTTCTTCAGTGATCTCTTGGTTATTAAATAGTGTGTTGTTTAGCCTCACATGTTTGTATTTCTTATGGATTTTTTTCCTGTAATTGATATCTAGTCTCATAGCATTGTGGTCGGAGAAGATACTTGATACGATTTCAATTTTCTTAAATTTACCAAGGTTTGATTTGTGAACCAAGATATCATCTATCCTGGAGAATGTTCCATGAGCACTTGAGAAGAATGTGTATTCTATTGTTTTTGGGTGGAATGTCCTATAAATATCAATTAAGTCCATCTTGTTTAATGTATCATTTAAAGCTTGTGTTTCCTTATTTATTTTCATTTTGGATGATCTGTCCATTGGTGAAAGTGGGGTGTTAAAGTCCCGTACTATGATTGTGTTACTGTCGATTTCCCCTTTTATGGCTGTATTTGCCTTCTGTATTGTATTGAGGTGCTTCTATGTTGGGTGCATAAATATTTACAATTGTTATATCTTCTTCTTGGAAAGATCCCTTGATCATTATGTAGTGTCCTTCTTTGTCTCTTGTAATAGTCTTTGTTTTAAAGTCTATTTTGTCTGATATGAGAATTGCTACTCCAGCTTTCTTTTGATTTCCAAATGTATGGAATATCTTTTTCCATCCCCTCACTTTCAGTCTATATGTGTCCCTAGGTCTGAAGTGGGTTTCTTGTAGACAGCATATATATGGGTCTTGTTTTTGTATCCATTCAGCCAGTCTGTGTCTTCTGGTTGTTGCATGTAATCCATTTACATTTAAGGTAATTATTGATATGTATGTTCCTATTACTGTTTTCTTAATTGTTTTGGGTTTATTGTTGTAGGTGTTTTCCTTCTCTTGTGTTTCCTGCCTAGAGAAATTCCTTTAGCATTTGTTGTTAAGCTGGTTTGGTGGTGCTGAATTCTCTTAGCTTTTGCTTGTCTGTAAAGGTTTTAATTTCTCCATGAAATCTGAATGAGATCCTTGCTGGGTAGAGTAATCTTGGTTGTAGATTTTTCTCCTTCATCACTTTAAATATGTCCTGGCACTCCCTTCTGGATTGCAGAGTTTCTGCTGAAAGATCAGCTGTTAACCTTATGGGGATTCCCTTGTGTGTTATTTTTCCTTGCTGCTTTTAATATTTGTTCTTTGTGTTTAATTTTTGACAGTTTGATTAATATGTGTCTTGGTGTGTTTCTCCTTGGATTTATCCTGTTTGGGACTCTGCACTTCCTGGACTTGACTATTTCCTTTACCATATTAGGGAAGTTTTCAAGTATAATCTGTTCAAATATTTTCTCAGTCCCTTTCTTTTTCTCTTCTTCTTCTGGAACCCTTATAATTCGAACGTTGGTGAGTTTAATGTTGTCCCAGAGGTCTCTGAGAGTGTCCTTAATTCTTTTCATTTTGTTTCTTTATTCTGCTGTGCAGTATTTATTTCCACTATTTTATCTTCCAGGTCACTTATCCGTTCTTCTGCCTCACTTATTCTGCTATTGATCCCATCTAGAGTATTTTTAATTTCATTTATTGTGTTGTTCATCACTGTTTGTTTGCTCTTTAGTTCTTCTAGGTCCTTGTTGAACATTTCTTATATTTTGTCCATTCTATTTCCAAGATTTTGGATCATCTTTACTATCATTATTCTGAATCTTTTTTTCAGGTAGACTGCCTATTTCCTCTTCATTTATTAGGTCTGGTGGGTTTTGCCTTGCTCCTTCATCTGCTGTGTGTTTCTCTGTCTTTTCATTTTGCTTAACTTACTGTATTTGGGGTCTCCTTTTTGCAGGCTGCAGGTTCGTAGTTCCCGTTGTTTTTGGTGTTTGTCCCCTGTGGCTAAGGTTGGTTCAGTGGGTTGTGTAGACTTCCTGGTGGATGGGACGAGTGCCTGTGTTCTGGTGGATGTGGCTGGATCTTGTCTTTCTGGTGGGCAGGTCCACGTCTGGTGGTGTGTTTTGGGGTGTCTGTGGCCTTATTGTGATTTTTAAGCAGCCTCTGTGCTAATGGATGGGGTTGTGTTCCTGTCTTGCTAGTTGTTTGGCATAGGGTGTCCTGCACTGTGGCTTGCTGGTTTTGAGTGGAGCTGGGTCTTGGCATTGAAATGGAGATCTCTGGGAGGTTTTCGCCATTTGATATTATGTGGAGCTGGGAGGTGTCTTGTGCACCAGTGTACTGAACTTGGCTCTCCCACCTCAGTGGCACAGCCCTGAGGCCTGGCTGGAGCACCAACAGCCTGTTCTCCATACGGCTCAGAATAAAAGGGAGAAAAAAAAGAAAAAAGAAGATAAAATAAAATAAAGTAAAATAAAATAAAGTTATCAAAATAAAAAATAAAATATAGGGGCTTCCCTGGTGGCACAGTGGTTGAGAGTCCACCTGCCGTTGCAGGGGACATGGGTTTGTGCCCTGGTCTGGGAAGATCCCACATGCCGCGGAGCGGCTAGGCCTGTGAGCCATGGCCAATGAGCCTGCACGTCCGGAGCCTGTGCTTCACAATGGGAGAGGCCACAACAGTGAGAGGCCTGCGTACCGCAAAAAAAAAAATAAATAAATAAAATAAAATATAGTTATTAAGAAAAAAAATTAAAAAAAAAAAAAAAAAAACAACAGACAGAACCCTAGGAAAAATGGTAAAACGAAGGTATACAGACAAAATCACACACAGAACCATACACATACATACAGAAGAGAAAAAGGGAAAATAATATATGTATCGTTGCTCCCAAAGTCTACCTCCTCAATTTGGGATGATTCATTGTCTATTCAGGTATTCCAGAGATACAGGGTACATCAAGGTGATTGTGGAGATTTAATCTCTGCTCCTGAGGCTGCTGGGAGAAATTTCCCTTTCTCTTCTTTGTTCGCACAGCTCCCGGGGTTCAGCTTTGGATTTGGCCCCGCCCCTACGTGTAGGTCGCGTGAGGGCCTCTGTTCTTCGCTCAGAGAGGACAGGGTTAAGGAAGCAGCTGATTCGGGCGCTCTGGCTCACTCAGGCCGGGGGCAGGGAGGAGTATGGAATGCGGGGCGAGCCTGCGGCGGCAGAGGCCTGCGTGACGTTGCACCAGCCTGAGGCGAGCCGTGCATTCTCCCGGGGAAGTCGTCCCTGAATCCCGGGACTCTGGCAGTGGCGGGCCGCACAGCCTCTCAGGAGGGGCGGTGTGGAGAGTGACCTGTGCTCACCCACAGGCTTCTTGGTGGCGGCAGCAGCGGCCTTAGCGTCTCATGCCTGTCTCTGGGGTCTGCGCTGATAGCCGCCGCTCGCGGCCATCTCTGGAGGCCCTTTAAGCGGCGCTCTTAATCCCCTCTCCTTGCGCACCAGGAAACAAAGAGGTAAGAAAAAGTCTCTTGTCTCTTCGGCAGTTCCAGTCTTTCCTGGAGTCCCTCCCGGCTAGCTGTGGCGCACTGGTCTCCTTCAGGCTGTGTTCACGCTGCCAACCCCAGTCCTCTCCCTGGGATCCGACCTCTGAAGCGCAAGCCTCAGCTCTCAGCCCCCAACCGCCTTGGCTGGTGAGCAGACAAGCCTCTCAGGCTGGCGAGTGCTGGTCGGCACCAGTCTTCTGTGCGGGAGTCTCTCCGCTTTGCCCTCCGCACCCCTGTGGCTGCGCTCTCCTCTGTGTCTCTGAAGCTTCCCCCCCGCTCCGCCACCCGCAGTGTCCGCCCGCGAAGGGGCTTCTAGTGTGTGGAAACCTTTCCTCCTTCACAGCTCCCTCCCACTGGTGCACGTCCCATCCCTATTCTTTTGTCTCTGTTTGTTCTTTTTTTTTTTTTTGCCCTACCTAGGTACGTGGGGAGTTTCTTGCCTTTTGGGAGGTCTGAGGTCTTCTGCTAGCATTCAGTAGATGTTCTGTAGGAGTTGTTCCACGTGTAGATGCATTTCTGATGTATTTGTGGGAAGGAAAGTGATCTCCGCGTCTTACTCCTCCACCATCTTGAAGCTCCTTCTAGGCTCAGTGTTGGAGGAAGCTTTAGCTGCATCATTGCATCTTTGCCCAGGAGGCAGTTAGCAAAGGTGGGAGGTGAGTGACACGTATGGGCATCAGAGATGCTACAGAAATGGCGAGGAGAGGCAGCTCCAAGGTAAATCAGAAGAGAAAAAAATCCAGATTTCATGTGACTTGTTGGGGTGGGGTGGAGGGGGCCAGAGGAGAGGGGGGAGCAAGATGAGGCCCTGGGAGGAGCCCAGAGGCAGAGATGCAGTTATTAAAGTAGAAATAACATGCAAATAGCTTTGTGGCTTTTTCTTAAAACCATATTTTATTTGAAACTGATTGTTTCCTTGGTTATATTTGTCCTTGCTGAGAAATTTTGCAGAAGAGACTAAATTCTCCAGTAATGCTGTTTCTCAGTTGCTGTGATCATCTTGACCCTAAAGGTATCAAATAGGCAACTCGCTCAGAGTGCTGGTGACCGTTGGGCTTCTCAAAACTGAGGAAATTTAAGAGTGTGAACTTCAGCAAAACATTATTGCTGCACGTGTGAGTGCAATTCTTTCTTCTTAGTTCAAGGTCCTTGGTTTCTCCCTCCCCGCCCTTCCTCATTTATTCCTCAAACATTTATTGAGCATCTACTATGCAGCAGCTGGGATACACAGGTAAACAAGACAGATATGGTCCGTATCTGCCCAGGGTCGATATGGTGGGAGCTGAGAAGTTCCTCATTCATTTATATGTTCAATAAACATTCCTGCATAGTCTCTGTGCTAGGCATTGGGCCTACAGGGTTGAAAGAGAGCGATATGGCCCATGCCTTTGTGCAGTTTATAATCTGGATGGGGAGAGATGTCAGACAACGAAGTTCATACAATAAAAATATAATGACCTAGTTTGGAGGATGCTTAGTGGTCCAGTGAACACAGGTGTCTTTCCTCATTGGTTCAAGTTTCATGGATATGTTCCACCTTGAACTGTGGAAATGTACATTTATGTGATAGAATAATTGTGTGTGTAACAATTGTGTATGTTTGCTTCTTCATTCATTCACAAGAGGGGGCGGCTTCCTTGGGAAACACAGATCTCAAGTTAAGGTCTTGCACCCTTGTTGGATGCTTTTCCTTGTCACCGAGGAGACCCAGGGGGTCAGTGGTGGAGGGTGGGGGCAGATTTAACGTGCCGTGTAAGAGGGGCTCTTCAGAGTTGTGTTGTTGGAAAACCAAAGGCCAGCTGGGGACAGCGAATTGTAGCCACAGTTGGGACTCCTGCTCTCATTGCTTTCAGTGGTCTTGTCATATTCCCAAGTCCGTGCCTTGAAACCTGAGACCTACTCCTGCTAGGATGAGGTTCTGACGTTTTATGTCTGAAATAAGGTAGGAAAAGCCACAGACATCACTTATTCTTCAGTGTCTTTGTTATAGTGATTGAACCTGTACATGCAGGAGGTGCTACGTGCAGCTCTTCCCAATGTCCTGTAGTAACAAAGGAAAGGCCTCTAGGACCCCATGCCACTGCCCCAGCGCAGCAGACAGAGCCACTGGGAGCCCCAAAGACCCTTCTGGCTGTGAGCTCTTTAGACAAGCCTCTTCTCCTCTATTCCTCTGTAAACAGTGCTGGTCTCACAGGGTTTTACGAGCATTTAATGATACATGCCTCATAAAAGGTATTTTATAATCGTTAGGCCACTGGAATGATTGCCGCTGTTGGTTATTGTTGTAATGATGTCCTTGATTCTCACATTCTGCATGTATAGGGCGCTTAGGAGGGTTATAGCAGATTATGTCCTCCAACGAAGGCACAATACCCCTCCCGCCTCACATGTGACCTTACCACTCCCCTCTCAAGAAGTGTGGCCTATTTCTCCATCCCCTTTATCTGGGTAGACCCCATGACCCCTTTGGCTGCTTTGGCCAGTGGAATATGGCAGAGTGACACTGTGTCAGTGCTGGGTGTAGCCAGCCTGCGAAGTCTGCCCTTGCCTCTTGGAGCCAGCTGCCAGGTAAGAGGTGTGACTGTCCTGAGACTGCCAGGCGATGTTCCCCCTGGAGAGAAAGAAAGGCCAAGAGCAGAAGGGTATACTAGTCATCCTGTGAAGAAGCCAGCTTGGAGATGGATTTTTCCAGCCCAGTCTCCTCAATTCCCAACTCAATTCCTGAATTCCCAATCCACTGAACTGTGAAAAAAATAGTAGTTGTGTTAAGATATGCAGTGTTGGGGGTAGTTGGTGACCCAGCAGTAGAAAATGAAACAGTCCTTTGTTCCTCTTCCAGGTTTGTGTGTCTTTTCTCCAAAGCCTTGCTAATTGTGTTGAACTGAGAAAAGCAGAGGCTTTTCCAGCCAAGGTGGTCTGCTGTGTGAATCTTGACTCAGCCGCCTATTAGCTGTGTGTTCATGTAACGCTTTGAACTTCAGCTTTTTGACCTAATACAGGGCCTCCCAGAGTTTTGGTGAGATTGCAATGATCCCATTCAATTGCAAGTGGCTTACAGTGTGTCTGGCCCTTATTGTCTGCCAGGCATTAGTTGGGAATCAAGGAACCTTCTGAGGCTCTGTGGGACACCTGCTGGTCAATCCTGCAGCCCTGGTGGGGTTAGCTCCCAGGAGTACTGGAGGTTGATGTATTCTGGGGCCGGCTTTCAGGATGGGGAGGGGAAAGATGGCATAGTGTGGAGGCTTCAAATGCAGCTCGTGGCTCCTTAGTACCTACTACGTGTGCCAAACCTCTCTGTAACCTCTGTGTTATTCCCTTAATCCTTATCTCCATTTTACAGATGGGGAAACTGAGGCTCAGAGAACTGGTGTGGCTTACCTAAGGACCTATGCTACCAGTGATGGAGTTAGAGTAAGAAAATCAGGTTCCTGGACACCAAGTCCAATGTGATTTGAGGCAATCACTTAGAATTTTTGACCTCAGCACAAGGTGGGGAAGATAACAGAGTATTCAAGAGGCATATCATTTTAATCTTAAAGCACTGCAATGCAGTGACTCTTTGAACAACATGAAAAATGTTGAATTCTTTTAAAGCTGCAAACACCAGAAGTTTACTCCTTCCAGTTGATGGTTCTTGGCAAAAATAGGCTTAAATAGCATCTTATTCCTCCTGTTTTCCTTCTGTTTTGAGCATGTGTGTTCTTCTGTTCTGGAAGTTTTTCTTGACAGAAGCAGAGAGGTTTTTGACAAACAACTTTAATATTTTTTTTGTGTCTGCTGGCTCTAATAATCCTACAAGCTTACAAGGTCACTGTTAAGATTAAATGAGTCATTGGAGGCAGATGTTGACACATCGTTATTTAAATCTGGAGCTGCAGGAGGACTCTCAGCCCCCGAGCTCTGATTCACTCTCCAAATGAACACCCCAAATTCCACACGGCCTGCTGAGCGGACAACAGTCCGCTACTGTTGTCCCTACTGTGGAGAACAGTAGGGAAACAAGCTTGCTCTGCTGTTGCCTTGCTCTGTGTGATGAGAAAGCCCTGCTTTCTGTTGGTGTGGAGAGAATGAAAGTGGTCCAGGAGACCTGGGCTCCTATCTTGTCTCTAGCACTGGCTGTGGGCTCTGTCTTTTCACCTGTTCATCAGAGCCCTTCCTGTAATTGGTGCTGACACATTTCTTTATGCAGTAAAATGGATTATCTTGAGTGTCCAGCTTGATGAAATTTTACAAATATATACTCCAAGTGAGCATCAGTCAGATCAAGACATGGAACATTTTCCCCACCTCAGAAGGCCCCCTTGTGCCCCTTCCCAATCAGTGACCCCTGTGCTGACTTATGACCCTATGAATTAGTTGTGTCTGTTCTAGAATTTCACATAAAAGGAATCAAATGACATGTACACTTTAGTGTCTGGCTCTTTTGCTCAGCAAAATGCCTGTGAGGTTTATCCATGGTGTCATGTTATCAGTAATTTTTTCTGTTTCATTACTGAGTAGTATTCCATTGTATGAATATGCCACAATTTGTTTATCCATTCTCCTGTTCACGGACACCTGGGCTGTTTCCAAACTTTGGCTATTATGAGTACAGTTGCTATAGCTACTCTCTTTTTTAAAATTTAAATTTATAATTGAAAAATGAAAAATTTAATTATTTTTTAAATTAAGTTGATTTATAATATTGTATTAGTTTCAGGTATACAGCAAAGTGATTCAGTTTTATATGTATATATATATATATATATATATATATATATATATATTCAGATTCTTTTCCATTATAGGTTAACACAAGATGTTGAATATTTTTCCCTGTGTTATACAGTAAACCTTGGTGCTTTTCTATTTTATGTATAGTAAGTTGTATTTGTTAATCCCATACTCCTAATTTTTCCCTCCCTCCCTCCCTCCCTCTCCCCTTTGGTAGCCATAGTTTGTTTTCTATGTCTTTCAGTCTGTTTCTGTTTTGCACATAGATTCATTTGTATTATTTTTTAGATTCCACATATAAGTAATATCAAGTTATATTTATCTTTCTCTGTCTGACTTGCTTTGCTTAATATGAGAATCTCTAGGTCCATCCATGTTGCTGCAAATGGCAATATTTCATTTTTTTTATGGCCGAGTAATATTCCATTGTGTATATGTACCATGTCTTCTTAAACCAATCATCTGTTTATGGACATTTAGGTTGTTTCCGTGTTGTGGCTAGTGTAAATAGTGGCTATATCTATTCTGGTACACATCGTTTTGTAGATTTAAGTTTTCATTTCTCTTGAGTCAATACTTAGAAATGGGATTGTGGAGTCATAGGGTAGGCATATCTTCAATTTTATCAGAAACTGCCCAACAGTTCAAAGGCATATCTATGGCAATAAGAGCTCCTTGGTGTTTCCAGGAAGGGGGAGGCTGGGGAGCTCAGGAATTGGGCCAGTAGTCACCTGTTCTTCAGTTGAAATAACTCGGTCCTGTTGACCTGTTATTTCTAAGTCACCAGGAATGGAGGGGAAAATGAGCCTCAGGGCTGTTCAAATGTCTCTCATCGGGAGAGTCCTTGAATCTCTCTGAATCTCTGTTTTCCCATCTGTAAGATGGAAATAACAGTATCTATTTTGAAGAATGATTGGGCAGATGAGAAGTACTCATGTAAAATACCAAGCGCTGTGCCTATGATCTAGTAAGACCCCAACAAATCAGTTTTCTTCATCTCAAGGGAAGAAAATAAAATACTTATTACCGATGTGGAGTCTTGGTGCATGTGGGCAACGTGGCTGTGTCACTGGTGACAGCTCTGCGCCTGGCAGAGCCATCTACTCTCCCTGGCCATTACGCTTCCTTATCTAAAACCAGGAAGAAGGTTCTTACGATGATGGCCTCTGGGGATTGTAATTAGTGTGTGGTGAGGGCAAGATGCATTCCTCACTTGCCCTTATTTGCTGTGTAGTGTTCATGTGATCGACACTTTTGATGTGTAGTTGCCGGATGTTGGCACAGGGTGAAATTGAATTGAAGTTGTATATTCCGGCACCAAAATACTGGCTACATGTAGAGCTCATATAGCCTCATTCGTGGCGGTGTACCTTATAAAATACCAGATTTTCATAATGGAAAAATAAGAGTATTAGAGAAAAACATCAAAAGCTTCCTTTTTATAATTCTCTTAATAAAAGCGGATTGTTTATTATCTGGGCTGTGGGTTGCTATGGAGACATGAGGGTGCTGAATTAGAAGAGGACTGAAGTGGATATTCTAATATGGACAGGCATAGCTTATACACACTTAGAAAAAAAATACTGTGTTTTAGAAACAGGCTCGACATGTTGTGGAGAGTGTTTTGTGGTATCAATAAAATTTCCTGAGTTTCTGTCCGACTGGCCTCTGTTTGCTAGGTTACCCATTTAATCCCCATTGTATTTTATTTCTCAGTCGTAGTTGAGATAGTTTGTTCATTCATTCATTCATCCATTCATCAGTAAGTAGCTTTTGGTAGCATATGTGTCCACATTCGGAGGGATATTCAAAGAAGTAAAGCATGTGGTCTCTCAGGGTGATTTCATGAGAGCAGGGGCACATCCTTGCTACTGGCTGACTTTCCTCTCTGAATTAGTCTACATTCAGTCACTGTATTCAGTGATTTTAACACTGGGGAAATTTACTGTAAACAATTTTAAAGCTATGATAAGATAATATGTGTAAAGATGGGAAAAGAACTCTAAAAGGTACCCATGGAATGACAGATGTGGAAGGGGGTGTCCAGTCCTCACTGGAGGAGGTCTGGTTGCAGCACCCTGGACGATGGGAGAGTTTGCTGGGTTATAGGAGACCTAGTTCATAGTAACTGGGCAAACGGCAACAACCCAATGGGGTGTGGGTGAGCTGAGCCCACCAGGGCTGCAGAGGGAGTTGGGGAAGTGTCGCTGTGGGGTGGCAGCTGGGAGCTTTCAGTGTCTGCAACCAGAGGGCTACAGCAAGGTGGTCTCTGGGCCTTGGTGGGGAATGCGAGGTCGCTGGGGGACGGCTTACTTTGGGCGTGCATCCGGGGTAGAGTGCCTTTGGTTGGCCCACCCACTTGCACGGCTGACAGAACTTGCAGGTGGAGCTAGGAAAAGCAAAACGCAGCAAGATGAATCCGGAAGAGAAGTCTCCGCCTCCTGCGATGTCCCGCCAGCGCCCTCTACTGACAAACCTAATATTGTGCTCACCGTGAAGGAGAAATGCTTGTTATCACAGGGCAGGTATTGAAGGGTAAATTTGGAGCTGAGAAGCAGTAAATCAATAACTGGCCCACCATCCGGGTTCTGGTTTATCTTGTAAAATCATTGAAAATATTTGACTTTCACAACCATCCCCAAAGAGGCTTCATGGGCTGCAAAGCTGGAAAGTTTAACAAAGGGTTCCTTCAAAGCAAATTCTTTAGAGAGAATGACTCCCTTGTCAGCCCTTCCAAGAGGAAGCCCTGGGATGCACGCTTGGGTTGGTAGCAGGCGTTTGTACTCAGTCCTTCTCTGCTGAAGGGGAGTTTATATCCATTTGGTTTACAGACTTGGAATCACGAGGACATGGGCTTGGGCCCCAGCTCTACCAGTCACCAGCTGTATGATTTGGACACTCTGCAGTGATGTCTTTGGTAGTTCAGATACCGGTGTGTGCCTAATGGTACCTCAGAGTTACAGCTTTCCCATCATATCAGAGGCTCAGCCACCATCTCCTAAAGAAGAGGTCAACACATTTTTCCTGGAATGGTCAGGTAGTAAATATTTTAGGCTTTGCAGGTCGTGATGTCTCTGTTGCAAGTATCCAGTTTGGTCTTTGTAGAGCAAAAGCATCCACAGACAACAAGCACATGAATGGGCATGGCTCTTTGTTGGGAGGGATGTCCAGGATTGGATCTGGACATCCCAACTATGCTGGGACCAGTGTGTCCCCAGTCACGCTCTGGCTCTTGTGTTACACTGACCTCTCCCTTCCCAGACAAAATTTTCTCTCAGGTCTATTGACTTGCCCTGCTATGGGTTTTGGTTGGAGCCCCTGAAGATATCCTAATGAATTGTCCTATCTTTGAATCTGGAACATCAGGGGTTGGGGTCTTGATTGCTTCCTACCTAGAATGCCAAGTTATTTAAACTTGGTCTTTAGGATCCAGCTCTGCAAACCCAGTAAGGTGGCAGCTTTTGCTAAGTTACTCAAAAAATAAGATGTTGTTAATCTACAAACAGTAAATGCTGGAGAGAATGGGGAGAATAGGGAACCTTCCTACACTGTTGGTGGGAATGTAAATTGTTATAGACACTATGGAGAACAGTATGGAGGTTCCTTAAAAAACTTAAAATAGAGCTACCATATGATCTTGCAATTCCACTCCTGGGCATATATCTGGATAAAACCATAATCTTAAAGGATACATGCATCCCAATGTTCATTGCAGCACTATTTACAACAGCAAGGACATGGAAGCAACCTAAATGTCCATCAACAGATGAATGGATAAAGAAGATGTGGTACATATATACAATGAAATATTACTCAGCCATAAAAAAGAATGAAATAATGCCATTTGCAGCAACATGGATGGACCTAGAGCTGATCATACTAAGTGAAGTAAGACAGACTAAGACAAGTATCATGTGATATCACTCACATGTAGAATCTAAAGATACAAATGAACTTATTTACAAAACAGAAACAGACTTACTTACAGATATCGAAAACAAATTTATGGTTGCCAAGGGGGAAACGTGGTGGGGAGGGATAAATCAGGGGCTTGGGCTGAACATATACACACTACTATATATAAAATAGATAACCAACAAGGACCTACTGTATAGCACAGGGAACTCTACTCAGTATTCTGTGAAAAACTATATAAGAAAAGAATATGAAAAAGAGTGAGTATATGTACATGTATCACTGAATCATGTGGCTGTACATCTGAAACTAACACAACATTGTAAATCAGCTATACTCCAATAAAATTAAAATATTTAAAAAAAGACAAAAAACCCCACAGAATGTTGTTAGACAGCCCTTTCAGTGATGCACTGTGGAGCAAAGAAGATCCACTTTCCTGTTGAAGGAGCAGCCATGACAGTACAACATACCTGGCTCTGATGTTTTATTGTTGCTATAGCTACTAAATGTAAAAAGTTGTCCCTGGGGCTTCCCTGGTCGTGCAGTGGTTGAGAGTCCGCCTGCCGATGCAGGGGACACGGGTTCGTGCCCCGGTCCGGGAAGATCCCACATGCCGCGGAGCAGCTGGGCCCGTGAGCCATGGCCGCTGAGCTTGCGCGTCCGGAGCCTGTGCTCCACAACGGGAGAGGCCACAACAGTGAGAGGCCTGTGTAACGCAAAAAAAAAAAAAAAAAAAAAAAAGTTGTCACTGTAGGCAAAAGATCATCTGTTATTGTCACCTGTGGATTTTCTTGGCCAGAGAAATTATGGTAAATTTGAATATATCAAATAATGAATTTTAAGGAAAAGTAGGGGCCATTAGAGTAAAACATTAAAATAATTGCCCCGATGGTAGGGGGCTGAATCTCCCTAGACAGACATCTGTCAACATGCCTGTATCCTGGGTTGGTCTTTGAGCCCAGCTGCTGACCCCACCCCACCAGCTCATATGATAAGGTAACCACCGCACCCTGGCATTTTCCTTGCCTTTTTTTTTTTTTTAAACTCTATTTAAATTCTGGGGCAGAAGAGTTGATACTGAGATATTTACGCCCTTTTAATAACTGCTGCTTAAGCTGCTTCTTTGACAGACAAATTCTAATTAAACAGTATTTTAAGATGCAGAAACACAACGGCTCTCGGTGCTTTTCCTATGTCATGTCACATCTGAAAAAGCCACATCCTGTAACTTGCAGATACATTTTTAGGAACTGAATCCATGAAGTTGCACCGGCTGTTTCTCCAGAAATGTAGGTTAGGCTAACACCTTCTTCTTCTTCTTTTTTTTTTTTATTTCTTAGAGGAAACTATTTTTAGGCAGTAAATTAATGGTAGGGAAGTTAAGGTCAAAGAGATTTGTATTTCTTTGCAGAAAATTCTGCCCTTGGCTTAGGAATGTTACAACAGCCCCTTAAGTGACTGAGCTGGGATTTGAACCCATGTCTTCCTGGCAGCATACATTCCGGGAAATAAAAGGAAAATGAAAAACAACAACACAACAACAACAATAACAAAATACAAACAAAGGTGCTTGATTTTTGGATATATTGATTTGACTTGGATTTGAGGAATGTAGGGTAATTTGAGTAGTGATATTCTACTGAACTGAAAGTGTAGACCTGGAACTTGCATGACAAGTGCAGAGTAGAGATTTAATTGTGAGAGTCTCCTGTTTGCAGCTTCATTTTTTAAATCCAGTGCTCTTCGTTTAACCTCATTAACTGGCATTTTTTATAGGTCGCAGTGGAAGAAGCACTAGAAGGGAGTCAAGAAAAGCTTCCTATACTGAGTGCTGCTTTTATTTAAAGCGGTGTGCCTTTGGGCAAGTCACTTAACCTCTCTGATTCTGGAAATTGAGTCACCAAATCTGAGTTTGGTGGAAGTGGTAGGCATTCAGGCTAAACTGGGCTCGTTCACATGGCAGGCATAGGGTTCCATGACAGTTAAGTGGAAGCAGCCAGGTCTTAATTACTCTTCTGTCACTTTCTATTGGTGAAAGCAAATTACAAGGCCAGCCCAGCGCCAGGAGCTGCGAAATAACATTGTGAAGACATAAGAAAAGAGAGAGGAGAATTATCACAAGCAGTGTACACTGGGTTAGTTTTTATTCTGGGATCTTTAAGGAAGATAAGTGATTAATAACGGGGTCATTTGGGTGTGTGATCTGCCTGTGTTATGACTTTAGCCAAGAGGAGAGACAGGTGCAAACAGCAGAGAGAACACTGCACAAGGAATCACAACTTGCTCACTGTGTGACCTTGGATGAAATACTTACCTTGTCAGAACCTCAGTTTTTTATCCCAAGGTTCCCCAGAAACTTTATTATGTCTGTTCTATTCTGGACACTAGAGTCACAGATGAAAAAAACGAGGTGATCCTTGTGAGTTTCTGCAGTTGCGTGTATCGGTGATTGGCGAGGGAGGAACCCTAGTACCAGCCACTTCCATCAGTAAAGGGTTGTCTGGTTTGCTCGCGTGCTGTCCAGGGCAGCTTTGTGCCTGGACCCTTGCTTCCCTGAAGGAGCTAAGGACCGGCAGGCAAACAATGTTCCCTGCACCGAGGCAGGCACTTCCCTGTGGGAAATCTCCCTTTAACTCAGCTTTTGAATTTCTTGACCCCTTTGGGGGCCATGGGTTGGTAAAGGCTGCAAGCACATCTATATTCTGCTCACGTGTCTTGGTTGATTTTCAACTTTGTTTTCCAGCTGTGAAAAACATCTATATGGATGGCAGTAATTGGGAATTTAATAATTTTTTGATGTTTCTTGTGGTGCTTGGGAAATCCTCTGAGAATGATCTATGTATTTTCAGTGTTACCCCATTCTGTGCTGAAACTCTGTGCTGAAACTATACATAAATTTTATTCTCTCTTTTTCTTTCTTTCTTTTTTTTTTTTTAAAGCACAAAGGCTAACTTTAAAGTCAAGTTTCCTTTTTAGTCAAGTGTCTGTATCGGGTCCTTATTTTTTCCTTTTGTTTTTATTGCTATAGTGTTCTTTATTACTTTTTCCCAAGCCACTTTAGAAATAAAGAAGGTGTGGGAATAAAACCACCGGAGTCAGAGATTCAGACAATCTGAACGTTGTCTCCCCATGAGAATTACTCTTGTGGCTGGAACAGGATGCTAGTTTTTTTTTTTTTTTTACTTGATGTTATTTGATTACTGGTTCATCAAAACTTTATCAGCTCTATTGCATTGACTCCCAAAAGCTTGAGAGTTAACAGAGGAATTGCAAATAGTGCTCGTATCATATCACAGGACCTCCAACTTCACCGTCAAAGGAAGCAATGCAAAGAGTGGAACATTTTTGGAAGGAGCGTGAAAGCATTTGGACGCAAGGCCCAGTTCTACAACTAAGGTGCCGGGTGACCTTGGAAAACCTGCTTCACCTCTCTTGCTCCCTTTACCTTAAAGAGGAAGCTGCTTCCTGAAGTTACCGTAAAATGTTTCCATTTCAGACCTAAAAAGAATCTCTCACTTCATGGATCTTAGGTTAGGAATTATTAAGGGTTCTGTGGGGTCTTACCATAAATAAATACCATTGATGTAGAGATTTTGATAATGTTGAAAGTCATACATGTCTTCTCCACTCCATGAAGCCCACTTCCTCCTTGGATGAATTCTAGGTACTGAGATCCCGGATTGGGAACTGTTGAGGTCTTGCCAGATCCTCACTTATCTAACAAAGGATGAGTCTGATGGGTCTTACAGAACAAGCAGGAGATCCAGGGTGCCGGGGTTGGGGGAGGGAGAGAGAACAAAAGTCAAAGCTTTATGTGGGTCTGAATGTGTTTGTTGGCTATAGTAGTAGATTCATTTTTCTTTTCTTTTTAAAATAAATTTATTTATTTTATTTTTGGCTGTGTTGGGTCTTCGTTGCTCTGTGCGGGCTTTCTCTAGTTGTGGCAGGCAGGGGCTACTCTCCGTTGCAGTGCATGGGCTTCTCATTGTGGTGGCTTCTCTTGGTGCAGGGCACGGGCTCTAGGCACACAGGCTTCAGTAGTTGTGGCACATGGGCTCAGTAATTGTGGCTCGCGGGCTCTAGAGCATAGGCTCAGTAGTTGTGGCGCACGGGCTCAGTTGCTCCGCGGCATGTGGGATCTTCCCGGGCCTGGGTTCGAACCCATGTCCCCTGCATTGGCAGGCGGACTCTGAACCACTGCGCCACCAGGGAAGCCCAGATTCATTTTTCTTTGGGTCCAAATTCTCTGACGTGCATATTGATGGCACAAGTAGTATCACCTGTCATTTAGGGATGCTCCCTGGGAGTTTTGGGGTGAGACAACTCATTTCCACTACTCAGTCTACTTTTTTTGGGCCCCAGCCCAAAACATGAGTGACAGGTGGAATCTATGAGGTATGGAACAGGGGAATCAGGCAATTAATTATAGTTTCTTTTATTTGTCTAGAGAGGGAGGAACACCATTAGCACACTTTCTGGGCGAATTCCAAAAGATGTTTGTGGGCAGGAATGCTCTTTATGATTGGACCTCACACCCTCCTTAACACTGTTGGGGTGTCTTAGCCTGTCCATGGGTTACTATCCTGGATGGAGAGTAGAACTTGTGCCCCAAACTCCAGGAGACATAACGTCCCACGCTCTTGCCCTTTCTGCTGATACAACTCTAACCGTGCCTGTTACCATTAACCACCATTTGTTAAGTACTTGCTAGGGGGCAGGCAAGGTACATCTACATTTATCATCTCACTTAATACTGAAAACATCCCTTTACTATAGGTAACATTATTGTCCTCATTTGGCTAATGTGGAAATTGAGGCACTGGGCTTCTTTTGTCTTCTTTACCCAGCTGGTCAGTAGTAGAGATGTGATTTGAAGTGAATCAGCTAGCCTCGAGAGTCTTCCTCTTAAATATCGTGTTGTGCTGTGTCCACAAACACGTATGGCCATCTGTGTCTGACCACTAGGATCACAGGGATTAAAACACTGCCCACTGGCTCATATTTCTGCCACTAGTCTAAGCCCCTTTCAGTGGCTTGAGTCAGAGCCGTAGACGTGGTGGGTCACGAATGCTGCAGAAGCTTTGAGAGCAGAATCTTCGGAGGGTCCCTGAGAATATGCTATTGGAGCAAGTATACTGTAGCAGTTTCTTCCTGTTACTCAGCGGGACCTCGAATCTGCTCCTGTCTGATCGCCATGTTAATTTCTTAACAATCTCCCCTTAGACTTTTAACTTCAATGTCAAAAAGTGTGTATTTCCTGAGTTCTCCATGCTCTCCTGCTGTCTGGGATGCTGGCCTCCTTCCCCATCCTTCACCTGGCGATGTTCTCTGTCCCTCCAGACTGACCAGATGCCCTGCCTGGGCATTCTCTCGACATTCTTCTAGGTTTTTCCTGGTTCCCCAGAAGTCCTTACTCTCTGTCGAAAGTGACACCCACGGGGCGTTTACCATGGCAAATCCAAATGATTTCGTCTCATGTCTGGTTCCTAAACTTCTCTAGGACTTGGACTGGATACTGTAAATCTAGCATCTCCTGAGTCTGGCTGGAAGATCTCTGATATGTGTTTGGCACATTGCCAGTGCCAGACAAACCTGGATAATGTGCTCTTTTCCAAGTGAATAGTTAGCTTTCATTGCTTTTTTATTAGATTGAATCGTATGAAATTGCTGTTTTCATAAGTTAAAATTGCTTGAATACCAGCATTTCAAATGTATATTTTTCTATTCCCGTGAGCATTTTCAATCTGTTCCTCTCCTGGGTTCCTTCCTTTCTGCTTTTACAAACCAAGGGTTTCCCCTGCGTATCCTAAATACATCTTTTCCTTTTTCTGACACTGCCTTCCCTTGAGTCCTGAACTTCTGGAAGGAGTTGGCTATATTCACTGTTTCCACGTCCGCAGCACCCACTCGTGCTTCAGTCTTTTGCCATCTGATCCCCCCTTTCTCTACTCTCCTGAAGCTGCTTCAGTTGTTTTTAGGCAGCCCTGGAAAAGTAAGTGCAGTCAATCAATTCTATATAATTAATTGATAACTACATGTGTATTATTTTAAAACTAGAGCGAATATATGGAGAGCATTTAGAAATGAGCCCCAAAAGATTTGGAGAATTCAAAGGCAAGAATTTTTATAATCTCAGAGAGGGTATATGTAAACTTTACTTACATTTCTGGAACCAAATTAAAGAAGCCATAGAAATAGAGGGTTTTATAGAATCAAGACTAAGCAAATAAAACCATGTCATGGTACTTGTACCTCTATCCATCTACCCTCTTCAGTGGTGGGCAACACTCCTGGCTCCACCTCTCCTGGCCATGTAATTGACTCTTCTTCCCATCCCTGCCTGAGTCCTGCCCATGGGCATCCTCCACCCTCATATCCTCCCATTGGGAGCCTCATGCATCTACCATTTGTGAACATCTGCCCGTCCAGCTGTAACGTGTACTCCAGGCCGAATTTCACTCTGGCTTTGGTGTATCAATAAGACTCAAACCAGGATTGTCATCTTTCTCCCCAAATTGCTTTCTCTTCCTGTTACTTCCCCCTTCAATAGTCCTCTTTAATGTTTTTGCCTCTGGGTCCACCTCTAGCATTTCTATCGTTCTTGTCCCACTGTCTAAGCCCTCACCCTGGACTGTTTCTTCCAGCATCCTAACTTTTTTCCACCTGACTGCCAGCTCCACCCACTCACATGTTGAAAACAGTCCTTGGTGAGGCTGACTTAATCACATTTGCATTTCCCACAGCAACTAGCACCGTGCTCGGGTTAAATAGGTCTTCGATACATATATGTTGAGTTCAGAGAAATGAATCTTTTAAATCACAGGTACAGTCAGACTGCATTGTTGTAAGTTTTGAAAAATAGAAGAAAGGAAAAAAAAATCACAAATCTACCACCCCAGTACACTGTTCCAGCAGTCCCTTTGGTGTAGTCTCTCATGAGTTTCCCTGTTCCTATTTTTAGGTGAGGTTTACAAAGTTGTTATTGTTACCCCAGTGGTCCACCCAGAGCGCAGAGTTTCTTAGCAAGGGCTGCATCCTAGCAATTAATGTTGCTCACCAAATTTTTCCAGCTCTCTGCCTTCCCAGTGGGATTGTACTTCCCAGCTCCCTGCAGTTAAGTGAGGACGTATGACCAGAACTGGCTGATGATCAATTCATTGCTGACCCGTCAGAGCATTCTCTCCATGGCTCTTCCGTCAACTTTGGTCCTTGAGTGAGATCACAACACAGAGAAGCCCCCAAGTGACCCATGATGGCCATGAAGTGGGAGTGAGAAAAAAAACTTTATTTTCAGCCCTTAACATTTTGGGTCTGTTACTGCAGCAAACCTTAGCTCAATTGGAGATGTAGATTTCTATTTCTGGGAGATTCTCTGATTTAACACCATCGTTTTACAGATAGAGAAACTGAGACTCAGACAAGGGAAATGGCCGAAGTCATACAGAGTCAGTCTTGGCACATGACTGGAGCCCAGGTTCGCTGACTCCTTGGACACTTTCCCCAGCAGCACCCTGGGTCCTGCATGCTGTCAGCCTTGCATGATGCTGCCCTGCGTTTTGTGGTAGTATTTCTGCTGCAGAATGTGTGAGGCCAGGCTCTCCCTGGAGTATGGGTCGCTGAGCTGCTCTAATTTTCTACCTTGACAGGTCATTTGAGAGAGCCCAGGGGTCCACTTTTGGAGCCCTCTGCAAAATGCCATGATACAGGTGCCCACCTCAGAACTATGGCAGCTGGAAGAATGCTTCCTTTTCCAAATGATCACCTCGAGTTTAGGCAACAGCATCTCTGTGCGAGTGGGAGTTCAACAATTCTACTTTGGAATTATCCGATGGTGACAAAATTCTCAGATTCAAAGGTATGAGGATAATTAGGACTCTCGTTAATCGTTCTGTATCCCTTTGCCCACCCCCCCCCCCAGCAATGAGATGCACACAGATTAATTACTGTCTGCTGTATATAAATGCAGAGAAAAGCAATCTGCCTTGGAGAGGCAGAGGGTAACTGTCATTTAATACATCACAGCTTTCCGCACACCTGTTCTCCCTTTGCTGTTGCCATGGAAACCACACTTTATAAGAGAAGCTGTGCATAATTAGCATGGATAGAGGTCTATATCAATCAGAATAATTTGGAAGAATACTAAAAACCCAAAGGAGCAGCCACAACTACTTGTCTCAGTAGGAAGGAATCAGATCTCCACTGTGTGGTAAGCAAGGAAGCAGTTACAGTAGGAAATCAGCAAGATTAGCAGTTCTGGGTCAGCTGAAAAACAAGGAGCCAGCCTTCCTGCACTGGAGAGCAAGAAAACTTTGACATGAGTTTGACTCTTTCCTTTTAAGTGCTCTTTAGAGTCACACAAAGGAGATACAAAGCCAAACAAACGCGTGAATTAACTTGGAGGTGATGGGGCTCAGGTAGCCGGAGCTGTGTTGAGTCAGGAGGGCTCTGCACATCTGGGGCACCCCTGCTGCAATGGCAGGCAGGGAGGCTGGGACTCCAAGGCTCCAACTGTGGGAGGAGCAGGTGGCTGAGGGTGGGGGTCCTTCAGGAACAGTGAGCAGCTTCCAAAGAGTGGGATTTTGTGAGTGGTTGAAATCACAAAATTTCCTTCTAGTGGTGGCAAGAATTTCAGAAATAATCGAGTTCAAATGCGCTAGTTTTGGGGGGAGGAACGGGACTTACAGAGAGATGCAACTTGCCTGAGGTTTCAAAGCAGCTGGTGGCCAAGCTCTCTGGTTCTCACTAGTACTCTTTGCCAAGGCCACTGATTGGACCACCACTGGGTTGGTTGTCCTGGTCAGAAATTCTTTGGTCCTTTATTACCATGGGGATGAAACTGAGCATGTGACATCAAAAGCCATTTGGACTTTGGCATTTACAGTCTTTGACAGTTTCCCTTCAGGTGTGGACGTGCAAATTCATTCAGTCGTTCATTCATTCATGCAATACACATTCATTAAGTAAAATGGGATCATACTAAGTTCTTTTGAGATAACACACACAAAGCTGCCCGCAGACTGTAAATTTCCAGAGCTCTTACTGGATCCGTGTTTATATTAATCAATAGTCATTCATTCAGCATTTACACATTGAGTGCCTACTATGAGCCCACTGTATTCTAGGTGCTGGGAAATAGCTATGAAAAAGGCACGAAGATCTCTGCCTTCACAGAACTTGCATTCTAGTGGGGAGAGACAGACCCTAAGTATGGAAACAAATAAGTAAGATAATTTAATTTTTTTGTAATTAAAAAAAATTTATTGAAATATGGTTGATTTACAATGTTGTGTTGATTTCTGCTATATAGCAAGATGATTCAGTTATACATATATATATTGTTTTCCATTATGGCTTATCACCAGATATTGACTATAGTTCCCTGTACTATACAGTAGGACCTTGTTTTTTTTTTTTTCTGGTGCGCTATGCGGCTTGAAGGATCTTACTTCATTGCCCAGCCAGGGATTGAGCCCAGGCCTCAGCAGTGAAGGCGCTGAATCCTAACCACTAGACCACCAGGGAACTCCCTAGGACCTTGTTGTTTATCTGTTCTCTATATAATAGTTTGCACCTGCTAATCCCAAACTCCCAATCCATCCCTTCCCCACCTCCCTCTCCCCTTGGCAATCACAAGTCTGTCCTCTATGTCTGTGAGTCTGTTTCTGTTTTGTAGATAAGTTCATTTGTGTCATATTTTAGATTCCACATATAAGTGATATCATATGGTATTTGTCATTCTCTGTCTGCCTTACTTTGCTTAGTATGATCATATCTGGGTCCATCCATGTTGCTGCCAATGGCATTATTTGATTCTTTTTAATGGCTGGACTACTCCACTCTCATCAGGAAGGTGGCAAGAAAGGATCCAAGCAAGTGCCTAGTTCTGGTTAACATAGGTGACTTCAGAGTCTTTCCCCAAACTTCCACTCCTCTGTGGTTTAGTGGACTCTTGATTTGGGGCATGTTGGGCTTCGTTTTGGAGGTCAGCCTGCAAATACTACTGTCCCTTCTATTTCCTCTGGGTTGAGTTCTTCCCCCTAGAATTCATTCTCCAAATACTTCTTGTGTTCAGAAGCCACTTGCTTCTCTAAGCAGACTTCATCCTTTCCAGGTTTAAAATTTATATATTATCTTTTTCTTTTACAGTTAATAGAGTATCAAAAATGAGGATAGTGGGACCCAGGATGAAGCAGGGTAAAGAATTTTCTCTGGAATGCTTATATGGGCGTTTTGCTGGGCCTGCCAATCTTAGTGTTTAGGCATCGTTTCTTTGGAAAAGTGATTATCCCTTGAAAACTGGAATGGATAATGGGGAAACTCGAAACAGCCTTGAAACTGGAATGAATGTTTTATTATGGATGCCAACTTCAGTGGTATTTGTACAGCAACAAAGCAGATCTTGAAGCCAGGCATTCATTCCTCTTTATTCCAGAATCTTATCAATACTTATTTGGACCAAGATTTTGCACAAAAGACTGATTTTCTGGTTTTTTTTTAAAAAATTAATTTATTTATTTATTTTTAGCTCTGTTGGGTCTTTGTTGTGCGCGGGCTTTCTCTAGTTGCGGTGAGCGGGGGCTATTCTTCGTTGCGGTGCGCGGGCTTCTCACTGTCGTGGCTTCTCTTGTTGTGGAACATGGGCTCTAGGTGCGTGGCCTTCAGTAGTTGTGGCTTGCGGGCTCTAGAGCTCAGGCTCAGTAGTTGTGGCACACGGGCTTAGTTGCTCCGCGGCATGTGGGATCTTCCCCGGCTAGGGCTCGAACCTGTGTCCCTTGCATTGTCAGGCAGATTCTTAACAACTGCGCCACCAGGGAAGCCCATGATTTTATGTTTATTCCTTTGGTCTTTATATTGATTGTATATTTGTATTGTTGTACTGAATATGGTTACTTATATATATATATGTACATGAACAAAATATGTTTAATAAGTATGCATAAAGTATATGAACTTGAAAACTGTTCCCTGGTGGAACATTAGTGTCTTGGTTGAAATATCTAAGTGACTTCCAGAAGAAATTGTTAGTTCCACTCCAGTGTACTTTGTTCCTGTATAGGAGTTCACACTCGATACAACAATGATTCTTAATTTTTTATTGTTGTTGTTTTACAGTCCCCTGAGAATTCTAGGAACTCTTATGTACAGGACAGAACAGATTAAAACAAAAACAAAAACAGCTCTTGGGTTGGTTCCTAGAGGGAGAGACAAGCTATTTGATTCTATTCCATTATCATGGTGGAGGGCCTTTACAATGAAGAAATACAGTCCTGGGGTAGATTGCAAAAATGCTGTCTATTACCCGCCTCTCTGTGTCTATGTCCTTTGTAAAGTGACTTTGCAACTCCTCTCATCAAGAGATGAAGTCCATTTCCCTGTCTCTGAATCTGGGCTGGCCTCGTGACTTGCTTTGCCTGTATGATTTGCTAGAGATGACGGTTGCCAGTTTTGAATGTAGGCCTTGAGAGTTCTTGTGCTCTCCGCTACCTCTCTTGGGATTCCATCTTCCACCCATGTGATCAAGCCCAGGCTACCTTGCTGGAGGCTGAAAGAGAATGTGGACCAGAACCAAGTCAGTCTGAACATCTCAGACAAGGCCACCAAAGATCAGCTAAGCCTTCCTCAGCAACTGACTACAGATACATGAGTGAGTGTAGCTGAGGTCAGATAAGCCTGGCTCAGATCTGCACAACCACCCATCTAACTTACAGATTCATGAGCAATAGTAAATAGTCATTGTTTTAAATGACTAAGTTTGGGATGGTTTGTTATGCAGTGATAGCTAGCTGATACAGATAGAATCACAAGAAAGTGAGCTTCTTGAGTGAAAGATTCATGTCTGATTCTCTAGTTATTATGAGCTTCTTGAACATAATAGGTGTCTATTATTAAATGTTCATTAAATTTGTGAGTACAGTGTGATTAATTTGGTTTCCAGCATTGGAGGTCTTGCTAGTGGCACAGCTAGAAGGATGGTCATTTCCCTCACAAACCATGTGATTTCTATAGGAGAGGAATGGATTCTGTAGCAGAGGTGCTATTTTTTCCACAATATCTGCTCTCACCTTCTTTCTTAGTTCTAAGACCCTTAGTTTTTATTTTGACATATGGATTGCTGCCATAAAGAATACATTTTCTGGCCTCTATCACATATATGTATATGACTGAGTTCTGGACAATGAGATGTAAGTGAAAGGGAAGGGGCAGGCTCTTATTTTCCTTACCTCATTTTTCCTGGTTGGGATGCAGATGTGCTGGCTGGATATAGCGCAGCTATATTGGAAAATGGTGTAGAGATCATATGCTGAGAGTACAACACAGCAAATTTAAGGGTATTGGGTCTGCAGTCAGTGTTCTTAATTATTCACTCCCTCTTCCCTGTAAGAGAGAGAATCCTTCATTCATTTTATTATATTTTTAACATCTTTATTGGAGTATAATTGCTTTACAATGGTGTGTTAGTTTCTGCTGTATAACAAAGTGAATCAGCTATATGTATACATATATACCCATATCCCCTCCCTCTTGCGTCTCCATCCTACCCTCCCTATCCCACCCCTCTAGGCGGTCACAAAGCACCGAGCTGACCTCTCTATGCTATATGGCTGCTTTCCACTAGCTATCGATTTTACATTTGGTAGTGTATGTATGTCAGTGCCACTCTGTCACTTTGTCCCAGCTTACCCTTCCCCCTCCGTGTGTCCTCAAGTCCATTCTCTACGACTGCATCTTTATTCCTGTCCTGCCACTAGGTTCTTCAGAACCTTTTTTTTTTTTTAGATCCATATATATCTGTTAACAAATGGTATTTGTTCTTCTTTCTGACTTACTTCACTCTGTATGACAGACTCTAGGTCTATCCACCTCATTACAAATAGCTCAATTTTGTTTCTTTTTATGGCTGAGTAATATTCCATATATTCTGTATATATGTGCCACATCTTCTTTATCCATTCATCTGTCGATGGACACTTAGGTTGTTTCCATCTCCGGGCTATTGTAAATAGAGCTGTAATGAACATTTTGGTACATGACTCTTTTTGAATTATGGTTTTCTCAGGGTATATGCCCAGTAGTGGGATTGCTGGGCCGCATGGTAGTTCTATGTTTAGTTTTTTAGGGAGCCTCCGTACTGTTCTCCATAGAGGTTGTATCAATTTACTTTCCCACCAGCAGTGCAGCAGGTTCCCTTTTCTCCACTCTCCAGCATTTATTGTTTGTAGATTTTTTGATGATGACCATTCTGACCAGTGTGAGGTGATACTTCATTGTAGTTTTGATTTGCATTTCTCTAATGATTAGTGATGTTGAGCATCCTTTCAGGTGTTTGTTGGCAATCTGTATATCTTCTTTGGAGAAATGTCTATTTAGGTCTTCTGCCCATTTTTGGATTGAGTTTTTTTTTTTTTTTTTTGATATTGAGCTGTATGAGCTCCTTTGTCAGTTGCTTCATTTGAAAATATTTTCTCCCATCCTGAGGGTTGTCTTTTCTTCTTGTTTATGGTTTCCTTTGCTGTACAAAAGCTTTTAAGTTTCATTAGGTCTCACTTGTTTATATTTGTTTTTATTTCTATTTCTCTAGGAGGTAGGTCAAAAAGGATCTTGCTGTGATTTATGTCATAGAGTGTTCTACCTATGTTGTCCTCTAAGAGTTTGATAGTTTCTGGCCTTACATTTAGGTCTTTAATCCATTTTGAGCTTATTTTTGTGTGTGGTGTTAGGGAGTGAACTAATCTCATACTTTTAAATGTACCTGTCCAGTTTTCCCAGCACCACTTATTGAAGAGGCTGTCCTTTCTCCACTGTACATTCCTGCCTCCTTTATCAAAGATAAGGTGACCATATGTGTGTGGGTTTATCTCTGGGCTTTCTATCCCATTCCATTGATCTGTATTTCTGTTTTTGTGCCAGTACCATACAGTCTTGATTACTGTAGCTTTGTAGTATAGTCTGGAGTCAGGGAGCCTGATTCCTCCAGCTCCGTTTTTCTTTCTCAAGATTGCTTTGGTTATTTTGGGTCGTTTGTGTTTCCATGCAAATTGTGAAATTTTTTGTTCTAGTTCTGTGAAAAATGCCATTGGTTGTTTGAAAGGGATTGCATTGAATCTGTAGATTGTTTTGGGTAGTATAGTCATTTTCAATGTTGATTCTTCCAATCAAAGAACATGGTATATCTCTCCATCTGTATAATCTTTAGTTTCTTTCGTCAGTGTCTTATAGTTTTCTGCATACAGGTCTTTTGTCTCCTATGTCAGTTTATGCCTAGGTATTTTATTCCTTTTGTTGCAGTGGTAAATGGGAGTGTTTCCTTAATTTCTCTTTCAGATTTTTCATCATTAGTGTATAGGAATATAAGAGATATCTGTGCATTAATTTTGTATCCTGCTACTTTACCAAATTCATTGATTAGCTCCTGGAAGCATTGATTAGTTTTCTGGTAGCATCTTTAGGATTCTCTAAGTATAGTATCATGTCATCTGCAAGCAGTGATAGTTTTACTTCTTCTTTGCAATTAGGATTCCTTTTATTTCTTTTTCTTCTCTGATTGTTGAGGCTAAAACTTCCAAATCTATGTTCTGTGTTGAATAATAGCAGTGGGAGTGGGCAACTTTGTCTTTTTCCTGATCTTAGTGGAAATGGTTTCAGTCTTTCACCATTGAGAATGATGTTGGCTGTGAGTTTGTCATATATGGCCTTTAATATGTTGAGGTAAGTTCCCTCTATGCCTATTTTCTGGAGGATTTTTATCATAAATGGGTGTTGAATTATGTCAGTAGCTTCTTCTGCATCTACTGAGATGATCATATTGTTTTTAACCTTCAACCTGTTAATATGGTGTATCACATGGATTGATTTGCATATATTGAAGAATCCTTGCATTCCTAGGATAAACCCCTCTTGATCATGGTGTATGATCATTTTAATGTGCTGTTGGATTCTGTTTGCTAATATTTTGTTGAGGATTTTTGCATCTATGTTCATCAGTGATATTGGCCTGTAGTTTTCTTTTTTTTGTGACATCTTTGTCTGGTTTTGGTATCAGGGTGATGGTGGCCTCATAGAATGAGTTTGGGAGTGTTCCTCCCTCTGCTATATTTTGGAAGAGTTTGAGAAGGATAGGTGTTAGCTCTTCCCTAAATGTTTGATAGAATTAACCAGTGAAGCCATCAGGTCCTGGGCTTTTGTTTGTTGGAAGATTTTTCATCACAGTCTCAATTTCAGTGCTTGTGATTGGTCTGTTTATATTTTCTTTTTCTTCCTGGTTCAGTCTCAGAAGTTTGTGCTTTTCTAAGAATTTGTCCCTTTCTTCCACGTTGTCCATTTTATTGGCATAGAGTTGCTTGTACTAATCTCTCTTGATCCTTTGTATTTCTGCAGTATCAGTTGTTACCTCTTCTTTTTCATTTCTAATTCTGTTCATTTGAGTCTTCTCCCTTTTTTTCTGGATGAGTCTGGCTAATGGTTTATTAATTTTGTTTATCTTCTCAAAGAACCAGCTTTTAGTTTTATTGATCTTTGCTATTGTTTCCTTCATTTCTTTTTCATTTATTTCTGATCTGATCTTTATGATTTCTTTCCATCTGCTAATTTTGCTTTCTTTTTGTTCTTCTTTCTCTAATTGCTTTAGGTGTAAGGTTAGGTTGTTTATTTGAGATTTTTCTTTTTTTTTTCTTTTCTTTTTTTGTGGTACGCGGGCCTCTCACTGTGTGGCCTCTCCCGTTGCGGAGCACAGGCTCCGGACGCGCAGGCTCAGCGGCCATGGCTCACGGGCCCAGCCACTCCGCGGCATGTGGGATCTTCCTGAACTGGGGCACGAACCCGCATCCCCTGCATCGGCAGGCAGACTCTCAACCACTGCGCCACCAGGGAAGCCCCTCTTGTTTTTTGAGGTAGGACTGTATTGGTATAAACTTCCCTCTTAAAACTTCTTTTGCTGCATCCTGTAGGTTTTTGGTTGTCACGTTTTTATTGTCATTTATTTCTAGGTATTTTTAAAAATTTTATTTATTTTTGACTGTGCTGGGCCTTTGTTGCTGTGCGCCGGCTTTCTCTAATTGGCAGTGAGTGGGGGTTACTCTTGTTGCGGTGTTTGGGCTTCTCATTTCGGTGGCATCTCCTGTTGCAGAGCATGGGCTCTTTTTGCCCAGGCTTCAGGAGTTGTGGCTTACAGGCTCTGGAGCGCAGGCTCAGTAGTCGTGGTGCATGGGCTTAGTTGCTCCATAGCATGTGGGATCCTCCCGGACCAGGGCTCGAACCCGTGTCCCCTGCATTAGCAAGCAGATTCTTAACCACTGTGCCACCAGGGAAGCCTCCTAGGTATTTTTTGATCTCCTCTTTAATTTTTTCAGTGATCTTTTGGTTATTTAGTTACGTATTGTTTAGCCTCCATGTGTTTGTGTTTTTTAGTTTTTTCCTGTAATTGATATCCAGTCTCATAGCACTGTGGTTGGAAAAGATACTGATATGATTTCAATTTTCTTAAATTTGCAAAGGCTTGTTTTGTGACCCAAGATATGATCTATACTGGAGAATATTCCATGAGCACTTGAGAAGAAAGTGTATTCTGTTGTTTTGGATGGAATGTCCTGTAAATATCGGTTAAGTCCATCTTGTTTAATGTGTCATTTAAAGCTTGTGTTTGCTTATTTATTTTCATTTTGGATGATCTGTCCATTGGTGAAAGTGGGGTGTTAACAGTCCCCTACTATGATTGTGTTACTGTCGATTTCCCCTTTTATGTCTGTTAGCATTTGCCTTATGTATTTAGGTGCTCCGATGTTGGGTGCATAAATATTTACAATTGTTACATGTTCTTCTTGGATTGATCCCTTGATCATTATGTAATGTCCTTCTTTGTCTCTTGTAATAGTCTTTATTTTAAAGTCTATTTTGTCTGATATAAGAATTGCTACTCCAGCTTTCTTTTGATTTCCATTTGTATGGAATATCTTTTTCCATCCTCTCACTTTCAGTCTCTATGTGTCCTTAGGTCTGAGGTGGGTCACTTGTAGACAGCATATATATGGGTCTTGTTTTTGTACCCATCCATTCAGCCAGTCTGTGTCTTTTGGTCGGAGCATTTTATCCTTTTACATTTAAGGTAATTATCGATATGTATGTTTCTATTACCATTTTCTTAATTGTTTTTGGTTTGTTATTGTAGGTCTTTTCCTTCTCTTGTGTTTCTTGCCTAGAGAATTTAGCATGTGTTGTAAAGCTGGTTTGGTGGTGCTGAATTCTGTTAGCTTTTGCCTGTCTGTAAAGGTTTTAGTTTCTCTGTCGAATCTGAATGATATCCTTGCTGGTTAGAGTAATATTGGTTGTAGGTTTTTCCCTTTCATCACTTTAAATATGCCCTGCCACTCTCTTCTGGTTTGCAGAGTTTCTGCTGAAAGATTAGCTGTTAACCTTATGGGGATTACCTTGTATGTTATTTGTTGCTTTTCCCTTGCTGCTTTTAATATTTTTTTCTTTGTATTTAATTTTTGATAGTTTGATTAATATGTGTCTTGGTGTGTTTCTCCTTGGTTTTATCCTGTATGGGACTTTCTGCACTTCCTGGACTTGATTGATTATTTCCTTTCCCATATTAGGGAAGTTTTCAACTGTAATCTCTCCAAATATTTTCTCAGTCCCTTTCTTTTTCTCTTCTTCTGCTCAGACCCCTATAATTCGAATTCTGTTTAATTTAATGTTGTCCCAGATGTTTCTGAGATGGTCCTCAATTCTTTTCATTCTTTTTTCTTTATTCTGCTCTGCAGTAATTATTTCCAGTATTTTATCTTCCAGGTCATTTATCTGTTCTTCTGCCTCATTTATTCTGCTATTGATTCCTCCTAGAGAATTTTTCATTTCATTTATTGTGCTGTTCATCATTGCTTGTTTGCTCTTTAGTTCTTCTAGGTCCTTGTTAAATATTTCTTGTATTTTCTCCATTCTATTTCCAAGATTTTGGCTCATCTTTACTATCATTACTCTGAATTCTTTTTCAGGTAGACTGCCTATTTCCTCTTCACTTGTTTGGTCTGGTGGGGTTTTACCTTGCCCCTTCATCTGCTGCATATTTCTCTTTCTTCTCAGTTTGCTTAACTTACTCTGTTTGGGGTCTCCCTTTTGCAGGCTGCAGGTTCGTATTTCCCGTTGTTTTTGGTGTCAGCCCCCTGTGCGTAACGTTGGTTCAGTGGGTTGTGTAGGCTTCCTGGTGGAGGAGGCTGGCGCCTGTGTTCTGGTAGCTGAGGGTGGATCTTGTCTTCCTGGTGGGCAGGACTGCTTCCGGTGGTGTGTTTTGGGGTGTTTTTGAACTTATGATTTTAGGCAGCCTGTGTGCTAATGGGTGCAGTTGTGTTCCTGTCTTGCTAGTTGTTTGGCATGGGGTGTCCAAGACTGGAGCTTGCTGGTCAGTGAGTGGAGCTTGGTCTTAGCGTTGAGACGGAGATCTCTGGGAGAGCTCTCGGTGATTGATATTACATGCGGCCTGGACGTCTCTGGTTGTCCAATGTCCTAAACTTGGCTCTCCCACCTCAGAGGCTCAGAGGCCTGACACCCAGCCGGAGCACCAAGACCCTGTCAGCCACATGGCCAGGTACGTGGGGAGTTTCTTACCTTTTGTGAAGTCTGAGGTCTTCTGCCAGTGTTCAGTAGGTGTTCTGTAGGAGTTGTTCCCTATGTAGATGTATTTTTGTTGTATTTATGGGGAGGAAGGTGATCTCCACGTCTTACTCCTCTGCCATCTTGAAGGTCCTCCTTGAGAATCCTTCATTCTTACTCAGTTATCTATGTCTCGACTGGGTGCATATGCATCCATTTACTTATTTCACATTCCCAAATAAGAAAGAATAGAGGTGAGGGCAAGACTAGGATGGACTATTTCAATTCTCATTTCATTTGATATTGACAACCTGCTGTCTACCTAGTTCTGTTGTCCAAGATACTGTGGCCCAGCTAATTAACGATGCAAGAAGGTGCAAACCAAATGGCAAAACAAGTTCTCTTAGGCAATCCACATTCCCTAGGTTCAAGGGCAGGTTGATCAGGGAGCTGTGGAGGGGTGGCAGGCCTCATGAATGAGGTAGACAGGCCTCTTGGATGTTGGGCTCCACCCCATTCTTACCTTCTTTCCACCATAACCTTGTCATGGTGGGAGAGGGCATCATGACAAAAAATGAGGGACTTCCAGAGGGGCAGAGGGTGCCTTCTGAGCTGTAGTGATGGATGGCCAAGGTGGGCAGGGGAGGTAAGGTGGGCGCACATAGTGGAGTCACCTCAGCACCAAGCTGAGGACTTTGTACTTGAACCTGTGGGCATGGCCTTAGGGATTTTAGAGGACAGCTGCAAGCTAAGAGTCTTTTATTGGGTTGGCTAAAAAGTTCATTCGGGTTTTTCCGTAAGATGTTTTGAAAAACCCAAATAAACTTTCTGGACAACCCAATATTTTAGTGAGACTAGTTCTGTGACAGTGTGAAGGGACTAGATTCAGGCGGGGCAGAGAGAAGGGGATGGAGACTTTGGTTCTGCAGGTGGGGTGAAGATGGCCTGAGCAGCATGATATCTATGAAATGGAGAGATGGGAAAGGATGGACTTTGCAAAGGAAGCTACAAAAGAAACCTGGTGGCTGGATGTCAGGGCTGAATAAGACATAAGAACTGAACTTGCCTTCTTTTTTTTTTCCTTTTAACTTTTTATTGGAGCATAGCTCAGGGGTCCTGAACCCCCAGGCTGTGGACTGCTAGCAGTCCGCAGCCTGTTAGGAACCAGGCCGCATAGCAGGAGGTGAGTGGTGGGCGAGCAAGCAAAGCTTCATCTGCCGCTCCCCATTGCTCCCTATTGCTCACATTACCGCCTGAACCATCCCCCACACCTCCGCCTGTGGAAAAATTGTCTTCCACAAAAACAGTCCCTGGTGCCAAAAAGGTTGGGGACGGCTGGTATAGCTGATTTACAACGTTGCATTAGTTTCTGCTGTACAGCAAAGTGAATCAGTTACACATATACCCACTTTTTTAAGATTCTTTTCCCATATAGGTCATTACAGAGTACTGAGTAGAGTTCCCTGTGCTATACAGTAGGTCCTTATAAAATAGATAACTAATAAGGATCAGCTTGCCTTCTTTTTATACATGGAAATGGGAAGATCGGCATTACCATTGAGAGAAACGGGCCAGAGAGGCGGGCTCCAGTCTGAGTAGGATGGGGGCTGATGCCTTCAATTTGGAGTTTCTTGTCTGTGCACTGAGACCTGACCACCCTCAGGGGATCTGTTCAGTGGGCAGTTGGCAGTAGAGGGTAGAGATGGAGCTGAGAGTGGGACTGGATGGAGCTCCCTGACTGGTCAGCAGGGTCAGGCAGACTGGCATCTAGATCGTCTCTCCCTAGAATCAAATGTCCAGGGGGTAAAGACAGCGTTTATTAGCAGACCCTTTGTTCATTGCCTATTATGTGGTACCCGGTGCTGAATACTTTGCATAAACTATCTAGCTTTATCCTCATCCTACAGGGCAGCACACTACAGGGCAGCAAAGAAAGAAGACTGAAGGGAGGGAAAGCTTCAAAGTGCAGCATCCTTGTGCCGAGACAGGGTTGAGGTGTTGAGACGACTAGCTGTGGGACCTCGGGCAGCGAACTGAACATCTCTGAGGCTCCATTTCCTCAGCCTAAAATTAGTAATAGTAGCGATAAAAAATAGTACAATAATAAAAAATAAAAGTGATAGTAATAGTAACCTCTATGTTCTGTATCTATTACAGCATATACTACTCACAACTTAATGTCTTACAACTTGTTGTATTTGTGAATCTGCATTTTGGGCAGGGCCAGGTGGGGACAACATGTCTCTGTTCCAGAAGGTCTGGGACCTGTGTTGGGATGGCTCGAGGGGCTGGGGCTGGCGGGGCATCCCTCTCCACGAGGTCTGCTCTGTGTACTCTCTCCATCATGGCAGCTCGGAGGTCCAAGAGCGAGTGTTCTAGGAGACAGAAAGCAGAGGCTGCTGGCCTGTTAAGGTCAAGGCCTGGCAGCTGGCACAGCTGGGCTTCCATTGTGTTTTATTGGCCAAAGGAGGTCTAGAGTCAGGGCAAGGAGACAGACCCCCCCACTCTCAGTGGAGTGTCCCTCTTCTGTGGTCCTCTTTAACTGGTGAAGATGAAATAATATAATGAACACGAAAGGCTTAGCATGCCATCTAGACATCTTAAGAGCTCAGTAAACAGTAGTTATTGTCATGATTAGAGGTAGTGTCAGAATTATCAGAGAGAGATTCGGGATTGAGTAAAGGTGTTGGATTCAATGACGAAGAGGCCATTGGTGATTTTAGAGAGACAGCGGTGGCCTTGCTTTCATGGCTGTGGTCGAGGTGGGGCGGCCAGTGTGCAGGAGGTAAGGGGTGAGTTGGTGGCAACTCCAGAAACGCAGCGCATGGGCTGGAGAAGTTCAACTGCAGAAGGACAGAGAGAAACTGGCGAGTCACTGTGCGTGAGCAGGGGCAGGGCGGCAAGGCCGTCAGGGGGATGGTTCTCCCAGGTAAATGGCTCAGGGGCAGGGAGGCATGCGTGTGGGGAGGACAAGAAGGAGACAGGTATTTGGAAGAGGAAGAGGGGTGAGGCAGAGAGACTGAGAAAAAGTGTGAGTATCTGTGTTTTAAAGGCCAAGTTTATTCTACGAAAGCTGTTTATTTAAGATTTGCATGCAAATGAAAACAGCCAGGATGTAAGCTCCTTAGAGGAGGGACTTTGAGAGGGAGAAGAGTTTACAGTCCTCATTTCAGGCTGGTAGACAGGCAGCTGCCCAGGCCAGGCTAAGGGCAAAGCTTCAGCTGGGGGGAGGTCTGGTCGGGCAGACCGAGGAGTGTTGTTTTTGGGGTCAGTGGTTGGGGACATTGATTTTACACTGAAGGGTGGAGGGTGACACACAGCCAGGGTAATATGAAGCCAAGGCCACATCAGGAGTAATTTTGGAGGCCCTAAGAACTAAAATGTTTATGGTTCTTCCTCTACCCCTATGTAGTTGAATAAAAAGAAAAAAATTAGTGTTAAGAAGTCAAGCAAAGTTCTGATTTTTCCCATGATGCTTTGATGCTTCTTTTAAAATAGAAACTGTGAATGTTTTCAAAAATGAAGTTTTGGTGCCCCTGCTTTGTGGGAGCCTTAGGTCTGGGCTTGGCTGGTCTGGAGGGCAGTCTGGTGCTGTGGGAAAGGCCCTCTGTCCTCAGTGCTGGCCCTGGAATTCCTCCCTTGCAGACTCAGCTTTTTGGGTAAGGGTTCCTCCCAACACCCCAATCCCCTTGGACAGACCTGGGTCTTGCCCAGCTGCCTGCTGTCCTGTTTGAATATCCCTGAGGATTTATCCCTGGGAAGTTCCCTTTGGTTTTGACACAGGCTTCTTCAGGGCGGGGAATATTTTGATTTGTTTGTTCCTTGCTGTATCCCCAGAGCCTAGCCCAGAGGCTGGCAAATAGCTGACACTGGATCATTTGTTTCATGAATGTAAGAATGAAGGGGCATCATAAGGGGGACAGGTGCGGAAGGGGAGCACTGAGAGCAAATCTTGGGTATTTCACAAATTTGTGAATGGCTCTGTAAGGGGCAGAGTGAAGTAGCTCAGATAAATCGATGGCTAAATCCTTGAAAAATGATCTCCATGTCCTTGGGATGAAACATGGAAGAAAGGAAGGGTTAGTTCCATGGATCCTGGGTAGGTTTTTTTTTTTTTTCTCATAACAACTGAGAAGTTTATATTTCTATTTGAAATGCAGAGTGAAACTGTGTACAGCCCTTTAAAAAAGTAGAATGTATTTACTTATGCACAGGCCATATGGGACTTTGGAGTGGGTGTTGATGGTACCAAAATAAACTCCCTGGATTCACAGCCATGAGCAGTAACTGGAGCAAAATTTCTCTTTCACCTTAGAAAACTTGAATTTATTTTAAACAATTTAAAATAGAGTGGGTTTTCCCATTATAAAATCAGTGCAGGCCTATTATAAAAAATTGGGAGAACACAGAAGAGGCAAAGTCTTGCTAAGTGAACTTTGCAGAGCATAGGTAGGGTGCCGGATGATGGCTGCAGGGACGACCCTTGAGACAATGGGAGATCAGAGCCTAGGGGACATTTTTAGGGCCACCTAAAGGTGAGCTGTGGCGGGACCACCTCTATCTTCTGAAGGCTGCAGGTCCTGTGTTAGGCTTGAGCAGGGTCTGGACCATCTGCCTGTCCCTGTAACTCCACATCATGGCTCTTGAGTTTCTGTGATCCCCCAAAGAAGACTCTGTCTCTCCTTGGGGGGAAACAAAGCAGACTGGTATTCTGTAAAGATCATCTATTTTCTGCAACACCAGCAGCTTCTGGAGGGTGTGCAGAGACCACAGGGACGACAGGGAAGCCGTAATTGACCCTGAAGGCCAAGAGGGCTTATCCTTTCATGCAGCAACTCATTAGAGACTCTGCTCCATAGTGGGCCCTGAGCTGCGGGTACAGTGGTGAGTGAATAGGCGTGATGCCTGCTCTCACGGATATTACGGTTTAGTTTATGTCCACTGAGTTTACATGTGTCCTCATATGTGACTGAGAGAAGGTGGGCCTGTGATCATAGGACTCCAGGAAAGGCTGTGGTCCCACCATCTAGTCCTACCCAGCTCCATCTTTTGGGTAGGTGGTCCTCATCTCCTTCACTGACCCGCTCCAGAATCCTTGGAGTTGTTCTTAGTTGCCTTGGCTGTGCTGTGCGGCTTGTGGGAGCTTAGTTACCCGACCAGGGATTGAACCTGGGACCCCTGCAGTGGAAGCGTGGAGTCTTAACCACTGGACTGTCTGGGAAGTCCCTTAGTTGTCCTTTATATACTTTGCCCCAGATGTTTCTGGGTTTCAGGGAAGCCGCACGGAGTCTTGATGGAGATGGGTGATGAATGCAGGCCCAGTGGTCCTTTCCCTGCTGGTGATGAGGGTGGTAGGGAAGCTGGATCCCAGCAGCAGGATGGGTGAGGCTCAGTCTAGTGCCCTGGGCCTGCCCACCGTGGGACCCTTTGTGTCTCCTCAGTGATTCTCTGTTCACAAGCCTCTCAGGCAATCAGTGTCCTCATTGTACCTCCTCTTTTCGTCTCACAAAACTTGAATCAGGAAACTTCTGGAACTTATGCAGAAGGGGCTAGTGACAGCTTAAGCTAGTACCCTATCCATGGGATTTACATCACAAGAAAGATCCAGTCACCAAGACTGGCTTCTCAGTGGTTAAGAGAGGATTTTGGAGGGAATAGCTTGTTTGGAGGAGAACCCTGGATGTAAAATGTGGAGGCCTGTGGGATAAATTTTGTTCACAATGTACTTATTGCCTCAGAAATTCAGCCCTAAGGAGGCATTTCAAGTATCTCCTGAGTTCCCTGCTCCCTTCACAAACATGGCACCACAGTGATAGCCGTGACCAACACAGCTCCTCAGCTAGGATTTCCTTAAACAGCTCTCCTTTCAAACATCCTGCTGCCTCATCCACGCAAACCATTAAAATATTTTAGAAACTCTACCATTTTGGCATCTAAATCCTACTGTTCATTGTCTCATACCTAGAAGTAATTTAAAAATGATTTTGTCCATTTATGTTCTAAAGGGTTTTGAAAAATACAGCTACTGGATTTCTTATAGGTAGTACCATGGGGGCAGCGCCTGGGTCACCAGCTGAGGAAGGGCCATTTACTGTGAACCAGAAGTCCTGGTTGTTCAGAACAGCTCCAACTTCAAATATTCCGTCCCGACGGTCAAAAGCTCAGGTTCTGAAGTTTAGTTTTGAAAATATATCTCCATAGCTGGGAGGCAGTTAGTGTTTTGTAGGGACAAGGACTTTGTCCTTGTTTCAGGCTCCCCAGGGGAAATTAGAGGCAGTACCACTTCCATTCCAGAAATTGCTGTGAGATTTCACGTAGGGAAAGTGAGACTTGCCCTTTTCATTTATTATTTTTTCTTCTATAGTGACTGCATTTTTTTCTTTTTTTTTTGCTGAAGACAGAGCCTTTGGTGAGACTGAAATGCAGCATGGTTCAGTTAAAACATTGGCTTAGGAAATAAATGGAAGACTCAGGAAACAGCTGAGTTTGAATCAAATCCTGGGGTTGTTTCTTTGGGAAGGAAGGTCCCTCACTTGGTCAGGATGTCAGCTCTCACTTGAGTGTGGGTTCTTTCACTGTGGTGGGGTCCTATGGAGGCACGGGGGCTGGCCCTAATCAATCAGTGGATCTTCTGGAACTCTACCTTGTGCTCCATTCTGGATGCCATTTTGGAAATTCTGTGAATCTGTCAGGTCTTTGAATATTCTCCACATCTTTTTTTTTTGCAAATTTATTATGTAAATATTAATTACAATAAAAGTTTAAGAAAGATAATGTAAAATTAAAAAAATAAAGAAATACAATTATACAGTTATTGTTACCAAACATTATCATCATTTTTATATATATCCTTCTAGTCATTTTTATGTGCATGGGTTTTGTTAGCTTTTAAAAGAGTTATATCTCCACAGCAAATGCAATTTTCATTGTAAGCTTTTTACTAAACAGTGTAACATAATTAGTAATTAATATTTGTTATTGACTGTGCTTGATTCCTACTACTTTACTTACTTAAGTGTTCCTCTACCGAAGGGTATTCAAGTTGTTTCCAGGTTATCATTATTATAACCTGTAATGAATGTCTTTGTGTACACTATTTTATGACATTTAGGATGATTTTTAAAGGATATATTCCTAGAGCTAAAAATTCAATATTCTGTGAGTTATAGGTGCTTTACTGGTGTTTAACATCAGTAACGTTAAAGTTCTTAATAACATTAAATAGCATTAGGAGGGTTTCTTAGAGGATACATCAATAACATTAATAAATAACATTAAAGTCTATGTTTAACAATTTGTAATCCCTGCTTAAAAAGATTTTTTTTAGCCTAAGAATCACTGTAACATACAACTCCATGACCGAGTATGTCAAGACCTTGATCGCCCGTTCATTCTTCTATTGGGAAAATTGGAAAAAGGGAGAACCCTTTCTTAGCCAGGCGCTCTTCTGCTTGGAATCTCCAAGCCCTCCTGTGTGTCAACTGATGTCAGTGCCCAGGGCTCTGCCCAGACAGAAGGCATCTGCTCTCCAGCTATTTAGCGGAGAATGTAACTAAAAACTCGGCTGCCCAAATTTTGTCAAAGATCTGGTGTGGAAAATAACCTTTAGAGGACTGTTCAAAGGATATCATCATGGACTCAATGTCTGTGTCCCTCCAAAATTCATGTGTTGAAGCTCTGGCTCCCAATGTGATGGTGTTTGCAGGTGAGACCTTTGGGAGGTGGTTATGTATACATGAGGTCATGGGAGTGGAGCCCCCATGATGGGTTTGGTACCCATATGAGAAGAGGAAGTGAGACTAGAGCCCACTCTTTCTTCCATGTGAGGATACAGTACAAGCCAGGAAACGGACCCTCACCAAGAACAAAATCTCAGACTTTCCAGCCTCCAGAACTGTGAGAAATAAATGTTTGTTGTTTAAGCACCTGGTCTATGGTATTTTTTCAGAGCAGCCTGAGCTGGCTAAGACAAGGATTCAGGCCTTCCACTCCGTTAGACCTTCTCCATTTTATCCTTGGATCGAGCAGGACCACCACAACTTAGAAAAACATGTTCTGGCCTCTTTATTTTATTTTTTATTTTTATTTTTTTTTGCGGTAAGCAGGCCTCTCACTGTTGTGGCCTCTCCCGTTGTGGAGCACAGGCTCCAGACGCGCAGACTCAGAGGCCATGGCTCACAGGCCCAGCCACTCCGTGGCATGTGGGATCTTCCCGGACCGGGGCACGAACCCGTGTCCCCTGCATCTGCAGGCGGACTCTCAACCACTGCGCCACCAGGGAAGCCCCCTCTTTATTTTTTTCAAAAAAATTTTATTGAAATATAGTTGATTTACAATGTGGTGCCAATCTCTGTTGTACAGCAAAGTGACTCACACACATGTAGACATTCTTTATCTAATATTTTTTCCATTATGGTTTATCACAGGACATTGAATACAGTTCCCTGTGCTATACAGTAGGACCTTGTTGTTTATGTTCTGGTCCCTTTAAAATGACTATTTCTGAGTTGTGTTTGGAGTGTTGCTCTCAGCCCCCTTGGGGGAGAGATGCTCTAGGAACTAAATGGCGGGACCGAGTCTCCTCTGCCTCCTCAGGCCACAGTCCCAGCAGCACCTTCACCGCTCCTCAGCCACCGTCTTGTTTTCATTGATTATATACAACATGGTATTGCTTAACCAGCCAGAGTTCTTCCCAAAGCCAAATCATCCTCAGCAGTGGTATAAAACCTCAGCAGGCTGGGTTGCCACCAGGTGGTTCAAACACACGATGAGGTGCCTCAAACACTTATTGCTATACTTTTTCATTTTCCGTATACCCATGGAGAATTTAATAGCAGGAAGTCTAGAAAAAGAGCTATTTTCATTTCGATGTAAGATGTATGTTTTGTGTTTGGTCTAGTATTGTCTTTGAGTTGCCTGTATGGGGATGGGGGCCTCTAAAGGCCTTTATCTGGCCCGTTCTTATAGCCACTCTTGCAAACTCACCTCACCCCTGCCTTTATGTTGTCTTTATTTTGCCTCACATTGTTGATTTATTTAGTTTGGTTTGCTGAATAATAAGCTCTTTTGTAAGCCACCTCCAGTAATTTTGGGAACCAGATGGGATACAAACATATCCCATAAAAATGTAATTTATTGGGTCAAAGCATGTGAATGTTTTTGAGGCTGTTCGTACATGCTGCCAATTAGCTTTCCTTTTCCTGATGACTTCCCAGGGCTGTCATCTGGTTTTTCTTGGACTTTAGGCTGGGACTAATGTGAGCAGCCGTTAGTGGGCTGGTACTAGTGAGTCTTAAAAAACTCTTAGCCATGAAATAAATGGATTAGTGTTGACTAGTCCTTGATTGGAAGATACAGTGAATGTCAGGTCAGTTTTTTTTTTTTTTCCAACTCTGTCTCCCCTCTTTGCAGGTTGGGTTCCCCAGGAAGCCTGCACTGATGCTGGTTGAGTGTGCAGGGGGCTTTCTAGGAAGTGTTCTTGGGATCTACACCTTGGAAGGGCGGGAGCGGGACAGGGCAGAGGGTGAAGCTGGGCTGTGATGTCCAGCTTTAATGAAGTGTCAGTGTCAATGAAATCCTCAGGGAGCTCTGAAGCTGGGATGGCCCTTCAAAGTTGTCCCAAGTTGGGATGAGAAGGTCCGGGAGGATCAGTCAATGGAGCCAGTTGCTCGCAGAAGTATGTGTGACCTTGGACAAGTCAGTCACCACAGGGGACGCTGAGAGATGAGGTGGTCTGCCGGGAGCTCTCAATGCAGGTGCAGGTGCAGGTTCATTAGTCCTACAGGGGGATCTGGACAGTGTGTCACAGTGGAAGCCTTCAGGCATCACCTGATTTGGGGCATTGCTAGGTCTGTGGGGGTTTCTTTGCAAGAGAATTTAGCCTGCATTTGTGAATATTTTCCCTTTCGTCGGCACTTGCTACCATTGCCACCCGCGATTTAGGAAATCCGCATCGTGGTTAGCCTTCTGATTTTGTAATTACCTTTCCAGAATAATAACCCCATCCAGGTGTTTTGTAACACAAAACAGCAAGGGAAATTAAGTTCAATTAGAGGGGGAAAAAAGAAATTGAAGTGGAGTTGTGGAAAGAAAAGAAGCCCAACATGCATTTCTTTGAGTGTACTTCATTTAGGTAATTAAATCCCTGCAATGCGACTGAACCATTGGCAGTGGTGCCCTTTAAAGACCGACATTTAAAAAATACATGACTCTGTGGAATTTGGAGCTGTGCTGACTGCCCAGTGCATATCTGGAAGTCAAAGGGGCGAGGAGAGAGGAAGGCAGAATGAGAGCCTCAAGGAAGGGAGCAGAGACAAAAAGAAGCATCCTTCTTTTGTGTTTGCACATTTAAATTTTTTCTTAGCGTAAGAACACGAGCCTTGTAAAGGTGAATTCACGTTAATTTCCGGCATTTTGAAGAGATGTGTAGAGAATTGAGGACAAATAGTAACTTACGGGCTTAAAAAAAAAATATATATATATATATATATTTATTTATTTTTGGCTTCGTCAGGTATTAGTTGCTGCACGCGGGATCTTTTGTTGCGGTGTGCGGGCTCTTCGTTGTGGTGCACACACTTCTCTCTAGTTGTGGCATGTGGGCTTCAGAGTTCGTGGGCTCTCTAGTTGAGGCGCATGGGCTCAGTAGTTGAGGCACGTGGGCTCAGTTGCCCTGAAGCATGTGGGATCTTAGTTCCCTGACCAGGGATTGAACCCACGTTCCCTGCATTGGAAGGCAGATTCTTAAGCATGGACCACCAGGGAAGTCCCATTATGGGCTTTTATTGAAGAAGGAAATTTGAAAGTTCTTGTCTTCTGTCTCCCTTGAATGAGGAGATCCTGGATCTTGTTTTTTTTCTGGCTGGCTTGGCCGAATTTCAGAGGAGATGGTTTACCACTGGGCAGAAGGAGCCCTCCTCTTGGGGAGCTGGACAAAGCTGGCAGGAAGCAAGAGGGAGACAATCTTATAAAGGAAAAGAGGGACCCGTTTCTCAGCCAAGGCCCATGTCACCAAGAAGCAGCTGGTCCTCAGGCTCCTGGAAGGGTCAGTGGGTGGCATGCCCAAGGTTTTGGCCCCTGCTTGATGTTCAAAACAAACCGACCCACTTGTAGACTGAGTGCTCAGGAAAGCTCAGCACAGCCAAGGCATGTTAGAGATGTTCTTTTATTTATTTATTTATTTAAAAAATTTTATTGAAGTATAGTTGATTTACAATGTTGTATTAATTTCTGCTGTACAGCAAAGTGACTCAGTTATACACAATCTTTTTCATTATTGTTTATTACAGGATATTGAATATAGTTCCCTGTGCTATACAGTAAGGCCTTGTTCTTTATCCATTCTATATACAATAGTTTGCCTCTGCTAATCCCAAACTCCCACTCCATCCCTCCTGCCCCCCCCCAACTTGTGTTGGCAACCACATGTCTGTTCTCTATATCTGTGATTCTGTTTCTGTTTCATAGATAGGTTCATTTGTATCATATTTTAGATTCCACATATAAGTGATAGGAGATGATCTTTTAAACAGTTAGGTCTTCGGGAGGCTGCCACACCATCTCCAAAACAATTACACAGCCTTATTCCCCAGAGAGATGTTTTCTGACTTTCCGGTTCTGGTCTGAGACAGGAAACTGAAAACTGTCAAATTTATTCTTCTCGATCTACCGTAAATGTTCCATTCTAATGTTAGTTCACCAGTAATGAGGGGAGCACTGACACGAGGAGAGTGGCATTAAGGGTACAAGGAACTGGGCTTCTCTCCCCTCCGTGGTTAATATTGACCGCTGGGGAGTGGTCTGCTCTGGGAGGACACACATGTTTAAGTCGTGCAGGGGAAGAGCCCCATTAGCTGAAGTGTTTTGGGTTGACTTGGGCTTCCTCATGTTTTTGAAAAGGGCAGGAAGTCCTGTTTTGAATCTGTATAGGTTCCTACATTTTTGATGCTTATTATTATTAGTCTATGAGTTTAAGATTATAGATTGACTTTTTGCACACCTGTGCACCAATCTGTGTAACAGGGCATTGGTTACCTTCAGTGCTATTAGCACACTTTAACCCCCTCATCCCTTTAAAAACAAGACTCATCACAAACCTGATTTAACACAGGCAGATCAAATTAGATGCTATGGTGTACTCATAATAAGGACCTACTCTATAGTGCAGGGAACTCTACTCAATACTCTGTAATGGCCTGTATGGGAAAAGAATCTAAAAAAAGAGTGGATATAGGTACATGTATAACTGATTCACTTTGCTGTACACCTGAGACTAACACAACATTGTAAATCAACTATACTCCAATAAAATAAAAAAAAAAAGGATCCTTGCAACTCTGAAAAAAAAAAAAAAGAGAGCACACTTCCACTTATCAAGGAACCTGTCCACATGGTGAGCATCTTTTTGTCAAATTGTGGACTGCATTCAATCTGTCATTCTCTAGGTAGAGAAGTCGTAAGAAACTTTTGGGCTGCCTTCACACCACCTGTGATTTCTGTGGCCCTTTCCTGCCCTAATAGCCACAGGCACATGAGAAAGGCTGAAGTCCATTTTTCTAGTTAGTCAGGATATGTATCCATCATTGTCAGCCACGATTTAGTCTAATTTAAAGACAGGCTCTAAGGTGTTTAGTCCAACTTTTTTTTTTTTTTTTAAATAAGTGAACTGAGTGATTAATTAAACTGGCTTTATCCTAAAATCTAGATCAGTACTTCCTTTCATGCATCATCTTGCATTTTCATCCTAGTTTATTTATTCAAAAATATTTTTGAGTGTTTACTCTTTACTGTGCATGTCGTGAACTTGCCATACATTTGGGACTTCAGACTCACATGGATCCAATAATCTTAGAACCTCCACAGCTGGTAGTTATGAATTCCCCAGGAGCAGGATTTTGAATAAAGTTGTTTCCTTGCTCAGTTGGGAATTTGCTAGCATTTTCCTAGCCCAGTCTCAGGTGGCACCAAGGGAGGAGCTGCCCATAGATGGTGTCTCCTCACCTCCTGGTTATATTGTAAAGTTGTTTGCATCAGGACCAAAGACATTTCTCCTATAGCTACCGTTCGCTTTATAATTCCATATGTATTCTTCTTAGTAGATGGTCTCTGTGAGTCTTGGAAGAGTAAAGTTTCTGAGTTGATCTAACTGCCTAATTTTATAGATGTACAAACTGCTGCCCAGAGAAATTAAGAAACCCACCGACGGGTCACACAGTGGTGAATGGAGAGAGACCCTGATCTCCCAACTTCCTGTTTGAGGTGGCTTGTACTATTCTTCCTCAGGACTAATTTTATAAAACCTTCTAGAAACAACTTATAAGAGGTTTTTTGTGTATTATATTAGTTACTCTTACTTTATCAATTCTCCCTTCTTTATATCTTCTTGAGTTTTTTCTATCTTTAGTTGCACAATGAAGCACATTAATTTTTAATCTTCCTTCATTTCTAATATACACTTTTAAGAATATAAAATTACCATTTACTTAGTACTTTAACTACCTTCTGTAACTTTGATATGCAGTATTTTTGGCATCATTTTTTCTAAAGATTTCATTATGTACATTACGATTTGTCCTTTGACCATTAATATACTTAAAAGTGTTTCAGAATTTCCAAATATATGGGTTATTTGGGTTATCTTTTTGTTATTGATTTCTAATTTAATTACACTATAGTCAGAGATCATGGCCTCTGTGCTTTTCAATCTCTGGGATTTATATAGCGAACTGCTTTGCAACATTTTATGCAATCTATTTTTATAAATGTTTTATGCTGCTTGAAAAGAATATGTATTTTCTAATTGTTGGGAATGGTGTTTTATATAGAGCCATTAGATCAAGTATTTTGTGTTCTGTATCTTCACTAATTTTTTATTAGCTTAATTAGGTACTGAGATATGCCTATTAAATTTTCTATTGTGATGTGAATTTGCTAATTTTTCTTTGCAGTTCTGTAAATGGGTGCTTCATATATTTTGAAGCTGTGCTGTTAGCAAGAAGTGCAGAGTTTAGACACTGGAGCCAGACTGGCTGGGTTTGAATCATACCTCTGCCATTGACTAGCTCTGGGCCTTTCCTGTAATTCAGTATTCTCATCTGTAAAATGGGCTGTGCCTTGAGGATCATTGTGAAGATTAAATAAATTAATACATATAAAAAGCACTTAAAACAGTGTTTGGCACATAGTAAGTGTTCCATAAGTGTGAGTTATCATTCTTACTGTTGAATTGCCTCTTTTATCCTTATGTAATGATTACAACTATATCTACATAGGTAAATATCTATATCTGTATTGTTTTATTTAGTCTTCCTTTTATGATACTCATGCTGTTAGTACCAGCTTTTTCTTTTTTCTTTAGTTCAGTATACCCAGATATCTCTTCCCATACATATATCGATACTGCTAACATTTATATTTCATTATGTTTCAGATGAATCTTTGGTAAATAGCATGTGGCCAAATTTATAAATATTCAATCAGAGGATTTCTGTTTAACACATTAAATCCAACTAATTTATAAGATTATGACTATATTTTAAATTATACTTAACATTTTATTTTCTGCTTTCTATTTACCATGCTTTTTCTCTGCTTTCTTTCTTCCCTACTTTCTTTTAGGTTAATAAAATATCCTTTATTGCCCTTTTTAGAGTCAACTGTTTTTGAAATTTATTCTATTTCTTTTCTTTTATTGGTTACATTTAAATTTTTAACGTGCATAGTTAATTAAAACAACTACAACAATAACCTTATCCTGAATAATTCAAGCACTTTAGAACATTTTAATTCTGATCTTCCCTTTTCCCACGCCCATGTTTCATTTTTATAGAATTTTAGTTCTACTTGTTTTAAGTCCTCCAAATAAGTCCTTACTGTTGTTACTAATTTTATTTTTTCATTCAGTGCTTGCATAACTTTACCTATTTTTTTACCAATTTCCTTGCTTTCCCTTGCTTCTTGCCTCTCACTTGTGTCTTAGGGTTCAATTTTCTTTTTCCTGTATTATTTCCTTTAATAGATATTTCTGTTATGACATGTAAGTCTCAGCCTTTATCTGAAAGCGACTTTTTCTCCCTCCTCCTTGAGTCATGTATTAGCTGCATATGGAATTCTGGGATGAAATTTCTTTTCCCTTAGTCATTTAAAGGTTTTAGTCTATTGTGTTCTGGCTTCTGTTGTCACTGGTGAGAACTCTGCTGTCAGTTTAATTGTTGTTCTTATAGGTAATCTATTTTTTTTCCTCCAGTCCCTTTTATGGTGTTGCATTTTGACTTTGATGTTCAATTTTCACAATATGAGCCTATGGGTAGGGTTTTAAAAATGTATCATTTGTAGAGCTCATTATACTTTAACTGAAGATTCATGTCTTTCATTAATCTGAGAAGAGTCTCATCCATTATCTCTTAGATATTACTTTGCTTTTCTACTCTCGTTTTAAAAAGTTCTATTTGACATTTTCTACCTCTTTGTCTCATTAATTTCTTCCTCTCTCTACTCCAGTTAATTAACTTTTCAGTCATGTTTAATCTTATGTTGATCTTGTGCAGTGAAATTTTAATTTCTGAAAGTTCATTTGCCAATTATTTTTTCATATTTTTCTGCTTTCATATGATTGTATTTCTTCTTTTATCTTTTTAATCATTTAAAAGATAATCATCCAAGAGTGTTTTAAGATTGTTCTTTATCACAAATTCTATTGTGCCCATTTTTTATGTATACTGGGTCACTGTCACAGTGGCTAGTGAGTGTGGCTTGTAATTTTGGATTGTAAGCTCATTTTCAGCAGAGCTTTTCTTACATTTTCTTTCTTTCTTCCTGTAGCAGTTTCACGGATGCTGGATTGTGAAAAGAGTTGCTACAGAGTGGGTTTTCATTTGATTTAAGAGCCAGTCTTTTCTTTTATGAAGATAATAGCTTTTCCATGGTCTGATGTTAGGGAATGATTTCTGCTTTTGCTCTCTACTTTCTGTGGATTTAAAGCCATACCTCCTATTCCTATGGAACTATTAAAGCACAAGATCCTTAGGGCCTGTGTTCAGTTTGACATGCCTCTCGAGTGTCGTGACATTGGCACATGGTTTTATCCTGCTTCTTTGCTTTTGGCACCAAGGAATTTCTCCTTTCTTTTAACCTAAGCTGTATATTTAATTTTTTTTCTTTCGATCTATAATTTCTATGTGGTTGTATTGAATGGAGCTGGGCAAATGGCTCAGTCTACCATGTTTCCAGAACCCACAAGTCCTGAAATTTATTTTTTATTATGGAGATACTAAAAAAAAAAAAGTAAAAAATTAGCTGACAAATTAGAGAAAGTATAATATATATGATAGAATGTTAATATCTTTAATTTATAAAGAGACCTATAATCCAACAAGAAAATGACAAACAACCTAACCACAAATTAGATGATTTTAATAATAAGAAAGGTTTGAAAAAACTCAATCTTTATGGTAAACACATGCAAATTGAAATGATGAAAGACCTTATTTTGGCTATCAGAGTGAAAAAAATTTTTAAACAATTATAATGTTAAGGGTTGTTTAAGATGTGGGAAAATGAGCACTCAAACACTGTTGATGGCAGATCTGAGGGTCAATTTTTGGGAGGACAATTGGGCAATATGACCGAGAAACCTTAACAAATGAAAAGTATTCTTTGGCACTGTCATTTCTAGGAATTTTTATTAATAAATGAATTAGGTATTCATGTAAAGATCTATATATAGGGCTTCCTTGGTGGTGCACTGGTTAAGAATCCACCTGCCAATGCATGGGTTCGAGCCCTGGTCCAGGAAGATCCCACATGCTGTGGAGCAACTAAGCCCATGCACCACAACTACTGAGCCTGCGCTCTAGAGCCCGCAAGCCACAACTAGTGAGACCATGTGCCGCAACTACTGAAGCCCACATGCCTAGAGCCTGTGCTCCACAAGAGAAGCCACCGCAATGAGAAGCCCGTGCACCATGGTGAAGAGTAACCTCCGCTCAGTGCAACTAGAGAAAACCCGTGCACAGCAACGAAGACCCAATGCAGCCAAAAAACAAATAAATAAATTTATTAAAAAGAAGATTTATGTATAAAGATGAAGAAGCATTGTTAATAACGGCTAGTAGTTGAAGTCAGTTAAATATTTAAAAAAGGAAATCATGGTCTATCCATGCAGTGAAATATGATAATTAATTAAAATAATAACAGAAAAATAACTATTAGAAATGGAAAATGTTTAGTACATATTATTAACTAAAAATCAGATGACAAAGTAAGAAATATAGTAGAATCCACATTTATCTTTATTTGTACTTATATGCTCTTAAAAAATCTAGAGAGGCAGTCACCAATATGTTAAAATGGGTGATTCTTATTTCTTTTTTTAAAAAAATCTGTACTTCATATATTGTTTGTGTAATTAAATATAGTTAATTATTACAGTATGTCCATAGGATGAGATTTTTTTGTGGCTACTAAAATCTGTGATTCTGAAGAATGTTTGATAAGATGTGTAATGCTTAGAAAATAATACTGACGGAAAGCAAAGTAGGACGTAAAGCACAGTAGGTTTCCTACATAACGGAGTATATAAAATGCATGTATGCGTTTGGAATGAAATAGTAAATATATTTGTTAAATGAATCATTATTAACATTAATATCAATAATGGTTATTGCTAATGGTAGGCATATTTATGGCTTTTCTTTCTTCAGTTTTGCACAATGTCCATGCATACTTTTATACATCAGAAAACTATTCAACTCCAGTTTAATTCCAAGAAAAGTTGGGGAGAGGCCTGTGGGAGATGTGGGCCTGTGTGGAGAGGCCAGAGGTCTTGTGACAGAAGCGGAGGAGGCCGGGGGTGGGCAGACAGCCCTGCCTGGTTTGTCTCCCAGGCCCGCCTCGCCTCTTCCTTCCTGGGAGTCCTGTAAGCTTAAAGGGTTAAAGCTTTTTACAGTTTCCATCTGCAAATGAATGTGATTAATCTTCTCAGAGAATATTTGAAATGAGAATTGTAAAGACCTCTGAAAAGTATGAAAATTTTGCTTTTTGAAATGCCCATGTAAATTCACCTTACCTCAAAGGTTTGTGGAAGCTGTGACAGAGGTAGAAACTTGGATGCCCCAGAGCAACAATGCCCTAGTGGGCCCAGGGGAACCAGGAGGCCTCTGAGCAGAACACTGGAATTTAAATAAAATATGGGTCTAGATCGCATATGCAAGCTTTATTTTTTGGAGATGGCAGCTTGCCTGAGGTTTGAAGGGACTTCTGAGAGCTTCCTGGATATAAGTGGTCCATGAGGTTGGCAAGCATAAGACTGGGTAACGCATGTGTGGGGGGACTGAGGAAGGCTCTCACCCACCAGACTAGTTAATTTATTAGCCCTAGACTCACCCAGTCTTGGGGGCTGTGCAGTGACATGAGTAGCTAGTTCAGACGGCTGTGGGAAGGGCCCACCTGGGTCAACACTCTGAACCACGAGACACCTGTTAAAAAAGTTGAATTTTCCAACTTGCAGGCATTCGTGATAGCTGATAGAGAGCTGCCGGGCTTCCTTTAATGAATCCATGGGACTTATTTGATGTGAGTACATTGACTTTTTGAATTCAAATGGATGTTCTTAATCTGCTTACAGATGAATGTGTTCTTAACCATTTGCCTGGCAATTTTGTGTTTTAGAACAGTCTTCATCAATCATCATAAATCACAGAAGAGAAACTTTTTCTCTATCATAGTTGAGTTATCAGCAGCTGTAGATGGATGCTACAACTGGTGGGCTTGTGAGGAAGTCAGCCTGGGGACCTGTGTGCATATGCAGGTCTCTGGCAGGAGTAGGGAGTCGTTCTCTGCAGGGATGCTGTGGAAGTGGACAGGGTGGGACCAGGCCCGTAGGGCACCGTCAGGGGCTGTTGGTAAAGAGAAGCTGACTGGAGACTGCGGGCAGCCACTGTGGCTCTTGGGGCAGTCTCAGGGTGGGTGGGACTGAGCTTTGCGCTGGACCTGGAAGCACTATCTGGATGCCCACTCTTGGTCTCAAAGCTTTTGATGGATGTGATTAGAATATATTCTCTTCTTTGCCAACACAAGCTACAAAGAAAGTTGAAGTCTTCCTATTCCAGGCAACGGAAAGCATAAGAAATACTATTAGTAAACTGATGAGAATTTACTGAGTATCTTTGAAGTTCTCATTGGTATTTTCCCCACACTGAAATTATGCCTTAGACAAAATCATGTCGGTTATGCCGAATTAAGAAGTGAATACACCCACATGTTTGGCACACATGAGATTTTTATTTCACAGGCTGTTTAATCTTCTTGCATATTCCAAGGGAGGCTCATTGTAGGAGTATGTGTATATCTTTGACTTGCAGTCAGGTTATAAAAAAAATCTAGGTCTAGAGTTTGAAAGTACAGGAATAAAAATACTTGAAAAAAACCAGGATAACAAACTCACAAGGAAAGAAAGTGTTGGCTTCATTTTAATTTTCTTGCAAAGTTTATAGAGTTCCAAATATCTAGCTCGGTGTATTCTCCATGTTACATGTACGACTATAGGAATCCACACCATTCTATTTCACATGAAGCTGAAAATTAAATGTCAAGTAAAAGTTTATATTTTGTTATTTGGTGACACTTGCTCATCCATAATCCATGATTTAATAAATTACTGTAAATTTATTAATTATATGTATATATAAATTTATAAATTAAAGACAACTTCTCTTTGTCTGCTTTTTCCCTGCATGTGGGTCACACTTTTCTATTTCTTTTTATGTCTCATAATTTTTTGTTGAAACCTTGAAATTTTAGGTACTATATAGTGGCAAATCTTGATTCTGAATTTTCCCCCTCAGGGTTTTTGTTTGTCTAGTAACTTTCCTATGAAATCTATCTCCCTTGTGGTATGTGACTGCTTATGTCTTTGCTCACTTAAAAAGCATATATAAGTATAATAATAAATTAATATATTATTTTTAAGCCTGATTTCCTAGGTCTTGTCCTTGTGTCAGCATAGCTTAGGGGCCAGCCAGTGATTCTTCAGAGATTGTGTTTATATACTTTTAGCCAGCAGGCTTCTACTCAATGCTGATGGATCTGTGTGTTGTTTTGAGGATGCATCCAAACTTCAGGCAGTTTAAAGTCGCCCTGGCATTTACTCTTTATAAAGCTCCCTCTTGCTCCCTCTGGTCCCCCCTGCACGTGTATGCCAACTCCAGGTCTGCCAGAGATAGGTGGAAAGATTATCAGGTGCCTCTATGAGTGCTCATTTCTTGCATTTCCCTGTTAAATTTCTGACTAGTCCTCTAGGCTGATGTTTGCTCCAAATAGGACCACCACCTCAGACCGTTGTACTGACCGACCTTCCTTGTTTGGTCATCACTGAGATTGCTGCTAATTATTCACTGAGAACCAGATTTTCACCTCCAGCTCCAAATTAAGTCATCCCTTTCTGGCATTGAAGCTGTTGGTCATACAGTCTGTTCTACCTGTTAGAACTACTATGCTAACTGATCTGACAGAGTAAGGGAGCTTGATGGGATCAGCCCTGGGCAAATGTGCTGTAGATTCCAACTGTTCTTCTCCAGAATCAGTGGGTTTTTTGTTTGTTTTCAAATATGAGCCGTTATTTTGAAACAACTTTTTAAAATAAATATTAATTTAGATTTTTAAAACATCTTTATTGGAGTATAATTGCTTTACAATGGTGTGTTAGTTTCTGCTGTATAACAAAGTGAATCAGCTATACGTATACATATATCCCCATATCCCCTCCCTCTTGCATCTCCCTCCCACCCTCCCTATCCCAACCCCTATAGGTGGTCATAAAGCACCGAGCTGATTTCCCTGTGCTATGTGGCTGCTTCCCACTAGCTATCTGTTTTACATTTGGTAGTGTATATAAGTCCATGCCACTCTCTCACTTCATCCCAGCTTACCCTTCCCCCTCCCTGTGTCCTCAAGTCCTTTCTCTATGTCTGTGTCTCTATTCCTGTCCTGCCCCTAGGTTCTTCAGAACCATTTCTTTTTTTTTTTAGATTCCATATATATGTGTTAGCATACGGTATTTGTCTTTCTCTTTCTGACTTACTTCACTCTGTATGACAGACTCTAGGTCTATCCACCTCGCTACAAATAGCTCAATTTCATTTCTTTTTATGGCTGAGTAATATTCCACTGTATATATGTGCCACATCTTCTTTATCTATTCATCTGTTGATGGAAATTTAGGTTGCTTGCATGTCCTGGCTGTTGTAAATAGTGCTGCATTGAACACTGTGGTACATGGCTCTTTTTGAATTGTGGTTTTCTAAAGGTATATGCCCAGTAGTGGGATTGCTGGGTCATATGGTAGTTCTATGTTTAGTTTTTTAAGGAACCTCCATACTGTTCTCCATAGTGGCTGTATCAGTTTACATTCCCACCAACAGTGCAAGAGGGTTCCCTTTTCACCACACCCTCTCCAGCATTTATTGTTTATAGAAATTCCAGTGGTTTTTGGTGAATAAATCTTCTCAGTTTGCTGTATGCTTTTGGTTGCTTTCCAGGGTCTTGAAATAGCTGTTTTGGTAATATCCTGTATTCTAGTTGCTTTCAGGGAGAGGCTTTGATGACCTCCTTCTCTCACCCCAGATGTCCACCTTACCTCAATTATTTTTGTATCCCGAGAAACTATTTTCTTATTTGTTATACAAGGAATTCTCAATCTATAATAATTGACCTCTGATATTTAAAATGCATTTTGCCTTAAAGGTCAATTCCAGGCAAACTTCTTAGGATGAGAGTTTGCTTTCAGAGAAAAAATAGCAGTCTCTTAACCAATCTCTACTAAACCAATTCATTACATTAACATACAATTTAATTAAATATTATGTAAACCACTGAACACTGAGTATGAAAAGAGAGCTGTTTCTATGAAAACAAAATTGCATGCTTTGAAAATACTCAGTAAATGTGAGTTGCTAAAAAAAACTGCTATTGGGCTTCCCTGGTGGTGCAGTGGTTAAGAATCCACCTGCCAACGCAGGGGACATGGGTTCATGCCCTGGTCCGGGAAGATACCACATGCCACGGAGCAACTAAGCCCATGCACTACAACTACTGAAGCCCGTGTGCCTAGAGCCCGTGCTCGTAACAAGAGAAGCCACCACAACGAGAAGCCCGTGCACCACAACGAAGAGTAGTCCCCACTCACCGCAACTAGAGAAAGCCTGTGCACAGCAACAGAGACCCAACGCAGCCCAAAATAAAAATAAATAAATATTTTTAAAAACCCCCTGCTATTGAATTAGGTGTGGGTGAGACAACTATAAATGACTGCAGAAATACAGAAAAATTTGGGAGGATTTTGTGCTCAGATTACCTCCTAATTGTCCTTAAAATTTTACTTTGCTTGAAAGAAATGGAAAATAGAAGATGGAAATGTGAGTCATGAATGTGGCTTTTGAAGAACGATGACGGAGAACTTTTTATCAATGTTCTAATATTCAAAGAACACATCTTCACCCCACATAAAAAGTTAGCAGAAAAATGAATGCTTATATTTTAAGTTACAATAAACTGTGTAGGGTGTTATGCATCACTTTTTTTTTTATGATTCCCTGCCTTAGCTAAGTTTTTGATTGACCAAATTATTACCAGTCCCAATCAGAAAAATAATTTCTCTACTCTTCCTTTGCTCAGGAACCTAGGGAGATCTTAGTTAAGCTGGCTGCTGGCTACCTGCCTGGGATCCCCCCACCCGACTCTGCAGTTGGCCTTTTGAGTTAGCTCAAGGCTTACTCCCCATCTCCCACTCCACTGTGGAGGGAAATAAGTAGATGAGGGTAGGGATCCCGAGGAGTCTGGAGTCACTGTGCCAAGCCAGGGAATCTTTAGAGAGATAAGAAAGTTTCATGCTCTTTCAGCTGTTTGGAAACTCTTGATGCTTCCATGTTGACTGAGGCTTCTCCTGGTCCCATCCTGGGAAGGCCCAGGAGCAGCTTTATACCTTAGGGACAAATAGTATCATTTCCTTGACTATCAAGGGGACAGATGTGAGCGTTCTGATGAATAAATTTTGGTGCACACAGCGGGGGACAGAAATACTCCTATCTGTCCCCCGTTGTATGCATCAGAATTTATTCATCCATGTCCCATTTCCTCAGCTAATCTGAAAACACATTCACAGTGAAAAGTTAGGGAAGATTGTCCTAACATCTGTGTTTTTGAATAGACAGATCTTTTGAAGACAGAAAGGGGTAACATGAATGTGGGGTTTTAGGCACTGATATTAGTTGATAGGGGAGAAAATTTTAGGTTGGCAAGACTTTTAGTGCTACTCAAACCATATTACAGCGGAAGCTGCTCAGTTTATCTAGACTCCAGACCGAGGCAGAACTAGCTGTAGTGGCCACCACGCAAAGAGTGAGGCTCAGAGAAAGCATGTAAGATTGTAATAATTTTGAAAATCTGGTTATTTTGATAATGGATCAAGAGATCATAGGAAACTTTTCATGTTTTGTTGAAAGCATTGTTGCTTATTGAAATCTATACCTACATATCCATTAAAAACACAAGTGTGGCAAAGGGAGAATTTGAAAGTTCCTTGCCTTATAGAAAGTCTCATGGTTTAGCTGGAATAAGCTTGGTGCTTTTTATTAGCTTGTTGAGTCTGAATCTAGGTCTTGATTCTCAAACTTCTGTCCACAGTGAGGAAACCAATGAAGCTTTGAATGAACAAGTGACCTTGGGAGGACAATGTGATCACTATCTCTCCAGAGGCACTCGGCTCAGGAGAAAAATCTTAATAAGGGTGCTGAGATCCAGGAGGGCGTACGGCTTTTTAGAAAGGTGGACGTTTGGCATGAAACTTCTTAAGAGTGTCACAGACCAAGAGGTTTTCTGTTGAGAATCAGAGCAGGGACTTTCTGCATCCTGGAGCAGAGAGGAAAAGAGAAATGATTTGACTCACCTCCTGCTACCCCCTTTCAACTTCTGCCTCATTCTGTATCACCCCAGTCCTTTCTTTCTAGGTTTTTTGCAACATTACCCAATGAAGAGGGAGAGAAAGAAGCCAGTAGAAGAGATGGAGGTGCATGGGAGCCTTTGGAACAGGGTTTCCTCCCTCCCTCTAGAAATGAGAGCCCTCCCTCAAAGGAAACAATGCCATTTCTCCTACCCTGTCTGAAACCTGCTTTCTCCCAGGCAGCTCCCCATTGCTTTGTTTGTGTTTTCCTTCTGGCTCACTACCGATAGGAGGTATTTTTATTCTGTCTCTCTCTAGCTCTGTCTCCCTCTCCCTCTTTCTCTCTCTAGCTTCTAGCTCTCATCTGGTCCTGCTGAGAGAACATAATACCGCCTTATTTGTGACTCTGCAGTCATTTCCATGGCAACCGACCCATGGCCCAAGTATGAGAGCCTGTGCAAGGACTGTGCAAGATAAAAGGCCTTTATTAAAGCTGAGAGCCAGCAGGTTCCCTCCCGCAGCCCTTGCCCAGGGAGGAACTTCTACAGGGGTCAAAGGGGGGACACATAAATCAAAAGCAGGGTTCTCAGCTTTCTCACAATTTCCCCAGGGTAAGTGAAATACCTGCAGCCCAGCACATGTACAAGTGCGTGTGCATGTACACACACACACACACACACACACACACACCCCACTTCTATTTCTGGACCTTCAGCCACAGAGCATTTTTCCCTTTGAAGGGACTCAGCTTCAATGCTGTGGCCTGGAACAAAAGCTTGTGTTTGAAATGAGAGGTGGGCTCCACAGTTTCAGCCTCCTACGTATAGCATGGGGATGGGGAAGGCAGGGGTGGGGGTGGTGACAGTAGGGACAACGGTGGATAAAAGGTCACAAGGGTGGCAACGTGGGAATAAGGAAGACATTTTAGAACTCCTAACTCAATGATGACTAAGAGAGAGAGGAGGAAAAGAGGGTTTCAGCTGAGGAGTTCTTAACACAGAAGCTCAGAAAGTATTCATTATTGTGCAGTGGGATTTATACACAGTAAAATGATGTGAAATGGCAAGGGGGCCTGATATCTCTCCTCACTTATCTCTCCTTTCTTTTTCTTATCCTTTTCCTGTGGATCTCTGCTTTTTTTGTTTTATTCCACTTGAGTTTGGGTCAAGGGAATACCATTTTGGGAAGATGCTAGAAAAATCCTCGTCCAATTCCTAAGGCCCTTCTTTCTGCCTCTGCCCTCCCTCCCACCAGAGCTCTTGAATTCAGATAAAGAGAAGGCAAGGGAAAGGGTCTCTTGCCCATTGCTCCTGAGAAGTGTCTGCTTGTGGAAAACAAATGGAACTTGCTGGCATCTGGAGCCAAGAGGGTAGCCCAGGTTTGTGCTACAACCAGGATGAATTAATCTTTATTAAGCAGATGTGGAGAGGACCAGCTCATTTCCAAACATATCCACGGCCATCCGCTCCCCATTTCCTTTATTGATCTCCCTGTCTAAATGAGTACTTCTAAACTTGGTGGGCGTTTTCCAGTTAGATAAAAGGCAATTCATGTCGCCTGCTGCCTCTGCGCTGTGCTAACAGCCCCAAAGCGAGAGAGCATATTCAGGGTGTTGACAGAACACCCTGCTTTAATCAAGGCAGCCCCTCCCAAGCACCCTGGTCTGCAGGACATTTCTCTAAATAGACCGAGGCTTTCTTTATTGGAGGTGGAGAAAAACTGGCTCCTTCTCCAGGAGTGGGCTTTCAAGGTGAGCTGTGTAGTTAGTGGAGAAGAGTCAGGGCTCACTCCCTGGGCTGGTGCTGTAGAAAAGGTAGTTTGGCAACTATTTTTGGGTCAAGCGATGACCGCAGGGTTTTGAGATCTCTGAGACTCCCGCTGGGAGCTCTGGCCTTGGACCTGCACAGCCTCCTAGGGGATCCTCCTGTCCCCAGATGAGTCAGAGCTTGGGTAGCACGATGTGCTGTGGGCACTACCCACTGCCAGGAGGGCTGAAGAGAGGACAGAGGATGGGGTCCTTCCACAGAGGTGGGCCCTTCCACCTAGGATGTGTACTGGTGAATACAGGTGGCCCAAAGCCTGGACCTCAGCAGGGGCCTCGCATGGCCCACTGTAGTTGGCCCAACCCTTCTGCCTGAGTTCAAGGTCCTTTTTATAAGGCAGCCTCATTTCTCTGGTCTCTTAATCCTTTTTTTTCTGGCCTGGCTCATCTTCCACGTAACCTTATTTTCTGGCTTTTGGTCATCCTTTTCTTCTTACCTTAAAAAGCTGCCCTCACCTGAGAAAGGGGATCCTTTTCAGCCACCATCTTTCTCCTTCCTCCAGATTCCTCTTACACTGTTAGTACTGTCTTGCTTGCTGTTTTGTCACTAATTAGAGCGACTCTCCTTTATTGGGTGCACTTCCTGTGCTGGGGGCCCTGGGCTGGGTGGTTCACATGCAGTTAACAAAGTCAGAGCTCACAGTGTTACCCTGAAGGAGGTGCCCTTGTTACCCCCATTTTATCCACAAGGAAAACTGAGGCTCAGCACCTTGCTCAAGGGCACAGAAACATCCGGATCCACAAACGTGTAATGTTAACAATTCTTAGGTTTTAACGTGCGTGGTCAAGGATGAATAATAATCATAATGGTAATGAAAATAATTGCGTGACAGAAGGTTTAGCAACAATGATCTCTGACTCTGAGGTAGAATCATTTCCCAGGTAGACAGATTTAGGCCCCAGTCCCTTCTGTCTCTAGAGCATCTGCACTTTTATTGGAGACCAGGAAGCTTTCCTATAGCTACTGTGGGTGCAGATCTCTTGTGTCAGGGGCCTGGGGATCCCATTTGGTGGGGACCGTAGAAGGTCTAGTTGGACTATGGCAAAGGATTTGTTCCTCTTAAGTGTTTTGGCTTCTAAAGGGAAAGCCTTGGACCCTTAGACTTTCTTATAGCTTCCTCTCTCTCAAGGAACGTGGTCCAAATACTGTCCTCAGAAATGGTCATCTCTGCCAAACTTAAACCACTGTTTCAGGAGAGAGCCCAGACCGCTTAATTCAGTTCTCCCCTCCCTCTGGACAAGTCCCTTCTCCTGTTTATATTTCTCCCGAAGACAGGAGATGTCTCTGTTCTTTCTATGTTTTCAAGAGTCTTCATCCTGGAGTTCACACACTGATCCCCCAGAATTGCCCTTTGCCATTCTTCCTAGGAGGGCAGATAGGTTTTATGAAAATAAGGCTTTTGGTAGCTCCTGCAGGTGGGTCAGACCTGTCAAGTCTTGTGTAATGATTAGGTGCCTTCTTTGACACCCTTACCTCAGGAGGGTTATCTCAGCAGGCTTGATGGGACCTTGAAGGTAGGGGAGGTAACTGGGGCCTTCTGAGTGCTGGGCTGTGCTTGGAGGTGTCCAGTAGCCACTCTCCACGTGGTTGCATCATGAACCCAGGGCCAAGGTGGAGGCTAAGGTAAGGGATGTAGTAGGGGGTCACTGACAGTGAGATGACAGCCTGGTCACTGAGCGCCCCTTCCCTCCCCTGCATTCTTGCCCCTGGGCAAGCATTTGCATGATCCGGACCAACCGTACCGTCTGGACCCCCAGAGGAGTCTTCGTCATCCGTCCTCCCTCCTCCGTCTCTCCTCCCTCTTCCCCTCACAACGCAAGCTCAGAGGAGAGGCACAGCTTGGTTCCCACTCGCTTGTGGGGCTTGGATGGACAACGCTAGATCCTTTTTCTGACCCACGACAATCACACTGTCGGCATGAGGAGAGTGGGATGCTGAGGAGTGGATACCTTTTGATTACTGAATTTCTGGGCCTTGACTTATCAGCGGTGGCATCTTCTCTCCTGTCAAGTCTTGTTGAAGCATCATTTTAGCTGCACCTTGGGAGGCAGAGCCGGAGAATGATGGAGCTGTGTCGTTCAGAAGCCTGAGGCACCTGCTGCTCCGAATTGCCATGTAGCCACTGTGGAAGGCTCTGGAAAGAGGCACTTGACCTTCCCTTACATGAGAAGAGAGAAGAGCTGGAGCCAGGGATGAGCATTGGAATTAGTGCCCTTTCTAGCTGGAGGGGTTCACCTTTACTCTCTGGCAGAAAAGGAAGTGTTTGAAAATTCAATAAAGCTTCCTTTCATTATCCAGCCCCAGCAGGACTTTATCATAATTTTTATAACTTCTTCATTCAAAACTCTGGGTGCTTTGAAGGTTAATAACTTGTGTTTATCGAAACTTCCCTTCAAGGAACTCAGAAAGCTTTGTAGACGTTATCTAATTCAGCAGCACTGCAGGACCAGGAAATGGGGAACAGGGAGAGGATGAACAGACAAGATCATTCCAATTTAGGAGAGTTGATAATATTAGTAGCTCCCACAGGGAGTTTAAGTGAGGTTTTGAAAATCACAAAACAAGTTGTGAGCCATCCAGGAAAGGATCTCTTCATGTCCCAGCCTCAGATCAGTATCTGGCTCTACCACTGTGAGCTGGGGGTGCTGGGCCTCTCTGTCTCGGTTTCCTCGTCTGTAAAATGGGACAGTAAGTCCTACTTCTTGGCATTGTGTGGCATTTAGTGAGGTAGGGGAATGATGGTACCACCACAGTGCTTGGCATGTTGCCAGTGCCCCATGAATGTTACCTCCCTTCCCACCTTTTTTTTTCTTTGGCTGTGAAGCGTGTGGGATCCTGGTTCCCTGACCAGGGATTGAACCTGTGCCCCCTGCATTGGAAGCATGGAGTCTTAACCACTGGACCACCAAGGAAGTCCCTCTCCCACCTTCTGAAGGAGCCGAAGAATATCTTCCTGGTGGACTGGAGGGTAAACCATGTGTCTTGTTCTCTGCTGAGCATGAGGAAGTTAGAGTAGGGATGCAGGGGGTTTTCTGGGGATGAGGGATCAGTGGGCATTTCTCTTCTTTGGAAGCTCTGACATCCGAAAGGTACAGCCTAGTTTTGTGAGAAAACTGACACTCCCTCCCCAAAATCTGGAACAAGAGGAATGCGTATCCCCAAATAAATGGAGATTAGAAGCGATTTTATACTTCATTAGAGGTGAAAAAAGTGCCTCTACCTGAATTGTCATTTGAGGGGGTTGCGTCATTTGTGGAGGTTTTCATGTCTCAGCAAGTGACTCCAAACTTCCATCTGGCTCTCGCTGGAGGAGGAGGCTTCTGTGAGAAGGCACGTGGCCTGTGTCTGGCTTGGACTTTAGGGTGGCAGGAGATTTCCACCTTCGGAGCAGGACATGGCCTGAGAGATTTCTCCCCCTGGACCCACGTCATTAGGATGAATGATACCTGCACCCGTCCTTAGCAGCTGTAAGGTCTTAAAGTTGTACGGAGGAGAGAAAAGGAAGGTCGTACAACTAAAAGATCCTCAGGAGCTTTCTGGATATCCTGGTGACTGATACACGCAGAGAGCAGGGCATGTGCTGCTCCCCCAGTCCCCCACCACGTTCTGAACAAGACTCGGAGAAGAAAGAAAAGGACCCATCTCTGATGGTTCCTCCATCAGTTCCCTACTAATTTTAGGTCCTGTTCTACCATGGGAATCTGTAGGATGACTGTGAGAGGCACAGGCTTTTGACTTGCAGCCAGAGGTCTGGGTCCCTTTGGTCCCCCTACCTGAGTTCATCTGTCTTTGGCAACTCTAGCCCTGGAGGGCTTTGCTAGACATCTTGCCATCAGTGGTATTGCTTGGATTCATCTTCTCTGGTCTTGATCTTAGAGCAAGTGAATTTTGGACTTACATGGTTTGCATATGTCAACCAGTGAAAAGGTAAAGGTGGATGATGCCAAGGAAAAGGAGATGGTGGACCACCAGCAGGTGGTTCTAGTGATAAAGAAATGGCAACCAGGAAGTGGCTGTCGTGTTGCTTAATCTTGGGGCCAACTTATCTAAAAAGAGTGCAGAGTAGTTCCTCAATTCCAATGGGAGCCACCCTCAGCAGCAAGACCATCTCACTGACAGCATATTCTAAACTTGGTAGAGGGCTTCCCTGGTGGTGCAGTGGTTAAGAATCCGCCTGCCAATGCAGGGGACGTGAGTTTGAGCCCTGGCCTGGGAAGATCCCACATGCCGCCAAGCAACTAAGCCCATGCGCCACAACTACTGAGCCTGCGCTCTAGAGCCCGTGAGCCACAACTACTGAGACCATGTGCCACAACTACTGAAGCCCAAGTGCCTAGAGCCTGTACTCTGCAACAAAAGAAGCCACCGCAATGAGAAGCCCGTGCACTGCAACAAAGAGTAGCCCCCGCTCGCCGCAACTAGAGAAAGCCCGCGCACATCAATGAAGACCCAACGCAGCCAAAAGAAACCACCACAGCCGCCACCACCAAACCATGGTAGAGACGCAAAAGAGGGTGAGCCCGACTTTGTTTACTGATAACTAGGCCCTTCTTCTTCTCTATAGATGAGAATTAACATTCAAAGCTTAGAAGAGGAAGCAAAATTTTTCTGCATTCTCTAGCCTCATCTTGAAGCCACACAGATTGCTCTATCACCTCTGGAGACCAATTTCTTTCCTGGGTATCACCTGAAGAGTGATGAAAGCTGCCTTCCCTGCTTCTGAGCTGAGGCCTCAGAGCCAAGCTGAAGGCAGTCCTGGGACATTTACCTCTGAATGTCTCAATTCCAGCAGTTTTAAATCTCAGCCATAAATGTTTCAGAAGCATGCGTCTTTTTTTTTTTTTTTGGGCACTGGATGTACATGTTCAGTGATTTAATGACCCATCCTGTGACCTAGTATTGCTACTGCTGTTGAATGAATAATTCTCCATTTGCAGGTGGAGAATTATTCTTCCAGGCTTTAACTGGGAATGCTTCATGGAATGGCACAAAGCACAGGTGATCAGGACCCACACAGCAAGTAGGAGGGAAACCCAGGTTATCAGCCAACAAAGAGATGCTCTCCTGGGCCGGGAGTTCAGAGGAGGCTGAGTGAAGAGCAGAATTTGACTCCTTGTTTAATGGGCACTAAGTTAGACCAAACGTAGAGTGAAGAGCAGGACCTACGAAATGGTGGGAAAACCCCCCAGGTGGTTCAAGACCAGTTCTGAGAGGGCCCTGGCAAAGCTGCTGGCTAATGGGTGTGGTCAAGGTTGGTTGCCAGGTCTCAGGCCCACCGTCTGACTGGGCAGGGAGAATCGCTGCAGGCATATTTGTCTGCCAAGTGCTTGGCTAGACCCTGGGCTGCCGTGCAGGGGCCTGTATGTTCTCCTGGTGAGTTGGTGTCCCTGGCTTGGAGACCACTGACCTGTCCTGAGGGAGAGAGATTTCCAGGGCCAGACACCTGTGAGGACTCCTCCCTTCCCACTAGTTCTTTTTTTAACATCTTTATTGGAGTATAATTGCTCTACAATGGTGTGTTAGTTCCTGCTTTATAACAAAGTGAATCAGCTATACATATACCTATGTCCCCATATCCCCTCCCTCTTGTGTCTCCCTCCCACCCTCCCTATTTCACCCCTCTAGGTGGTCACAAAGCACCGAGCTGATCTCCCTGTGCTATGCAGCTGCTTCCCACTAGCTATCTATTTTACATTTGGTAGTGTATATATGTCCATGCCACTCTCTCACTTCGTCCCAGCTTACCCTTCCCCCTCCCCGTGTCCTCAAGTCCATTTCCCCACTAGTTCTTGATTGCTTTCCAAAGACCTGGATGCTTTCTCCCGGATGCTGTACATTTACTTATTCACTTATTTATCAAACACCTTTTGCAAACCAGGTGGTGGGAAGAGTGTGGGGAGTGGAGCAGTGAACAAACACAGTCCCGCTGCAAGGATCAGGTGGCCAGAGGAGGAGACAGGGGCATCTACATGTGCTTCCCATCCAGGGGGGCAGTAAACTGCCAGGATGGGTACTTGTACTCACAGAGGGCAGAGTTTAGCTCAGACTCTCTGCGTGTGTCTGTGTGTTTTCCAGGGAAGGTTTCCACCGAGAGGTAATGAGGCTCAAAGGGCAAGAGGGAGTTAAAAGGATGATGGGAGGCTGGAGGTAGGGATGGTATAAAGAGTCAAAGCAAAGAGAATAAAGTCACAGGCATGGGAGAACATGAGCAGGTTATCCAAGTGAGCAAAGCCTTGAGCCTTGGGAGGGAGATACCCTATGCATTTCCGGGGGTGAAGAAAGGAGCAACAGGACCCTGTACTCCTGCACCGTTCCCATAAGTAATAGGGTGCAGAGAAGCTTTTCTTGGCTTGCTCCAAGTAGAGAGTTGAGTCCATGGTAGCATTGCCAGGTTTAACAAATAAAAATACAGGATGCCTGGGTAAATTTGAATTTCAGATGAACAACAATTTTTTTTAGAATAAGTATAGCCTATGCAATAGTCGAGATTTGCTTATGCTAAGAAATGATTCATTGTTTATCTGAAATTCAGATTTAACTGGGTACCCTGCTTTTTATCTGGCAACCTAGTATTTAGGCATCTCAGGATTAAAGAGATGGAGGAGGCCCCGAGGGTTTTGATGTCCCAGGGCTGGGCACCTTGGCAAGAAGGTGCTCAGAGGGTTTCTGGGTTGTCATTTCCAACTTTGAAGAAAATTTTTCAGTTTTTACCATCATAGCACAAACGAAACCATGTCATGTTACATAATTTATAGAGCTAATTTATTCATACATTCACTTTTAATTCAGTCACAAATATTTAATAGGCTCCAGGCCCTGTGCCAGGCACAGGGTACACTGTGTGAGCAAACACAGACTCAGACCGATTCTTGAGGCGTTTTCACATACTTTTGACAAATCTATCACATTTCTGGCAGTCGCCATATTTTCCCTGACGGAACCAAGGAAGACACTTGCTTCCTCTCCCATCCTCCCCCACCCATATTGACCCCACATTGTTTTCCACCCCCTGCTCCTGCCTGCAGTCCCGTTTTGAATGGCTTAGGTGTGGTGATCTCAGTGCTGAGTTTGCATCAGAATCGACAGGAGGTTTTATTCAACCCTGGCTTCTGGGGTCCTTCCCCAGAGCTTGATTCCATAGGTCTCGGATGGGGACCAAGAATTTGCTTTTCTAACATGTTTTTAGGTGAGGCCAATGATGAGGACAGTGGTCTTATGTGATGGGTTCCTGCAAGCACCTGGGAGAGGAATTACTCCCCCTGCCCCAATGCCATCTCCTCTTCCATCTCCCACCCATTGGCTTCATGCCGATCACCCTGGATTCCCAAGAGCTGAGGGCGAAACAGGCTAATCTGATATTTGGCAGGTCACAGGGGCGACTGTTCTTGGGATGAGGATTTCTGGTTAGCCAGTGGAAGCAATAGAATGTGAGTCTTTCTGAGATGGGATTATTTTTAAAAATCCTATGAACAAACATTAAAATTATATATGTATTGATAAAGTTGAATGCAGAAAATTTAGAACAATCCTAAAAGAGAGTTTAAGAAGATTAAAAAATTATTCACAGTTCTATTGGTATAGTTCCTCTAAATATTTTATATATGTATGTAATAAATATATTTATATATTTCATACATTTATTCATTCATGCATTCACTTGGCCAACATCTACTGCATGCCTTCTCTGTGCCAGGCACTGTTTTAGGCACCGGAGTTACAGTAGTGGAGGGGAAGACCCCCAAAGATCCCCTCCCTCATGGAGCCCATATTCTATTGGGAGAAACAGATCATATGCAAGAATATAAGGAAAATATTTTAGATGGTGACAAATACTAAGGATAAAAAAGTTAAATCAGGGGGCGGGAGTTTGGGATTAGCAGATGCAAACGATTATACATAGAATAAATAAACAACAAGGTCCCACTCTAGCACAGGGAAATATATTCAATATCCTGTAATAAACCATAATGGAAAACAATATGAAAAATAATATATGTATAAAATTACTTTGCTGTACAACGGAAACTAACACAACATTGTAAATCAACTATACTTCAGTAAAATAAAATTTTAAAACAGTTAAATCAGGAAAGGGGGATATGAAATGTGGGGGTGGGAGGGTTTGGGATGATGAGGGAAAGTGTCACTGAGAAGGTGATTTTTAAGCTGAGATGGAAAGGAACTGAAGGAGTAGCCATGAGGCTGTCTGGTGAAACAGCTTTTCAGGCAGGGGAGATGGCAAGTGCAAAGGCCTTGAGGGGGGACCAGGCCCCCGTGAGTGTTTGAGGAACAGCAAGGAGGGTGGTGTGGCTGACGTGGAGAGCAGTAAGGGAGGAGGTGGAGGGGTAAGACACCAGATCACTCAGGGCCTTATGGTTTCTAAGGTTTCCCTCTGCATGAGATGGGGGCCATTGGAGCAGAGGGAGTGGTACTGTTCCACTTCCTGAACAGGACCCCTCCGGCAATAGTGTTGAGGATAGACCTTAGGGGGACAAAGGTTAAATCAAGGAGACCCGTTAGGAAGCCACTGCAATATTCCAGGCAAGATACCGCAGTGGCTCGGATCAGGATGGTGGTGATGGAAGAGTGAGAAGTAGTCCATTTCTGCCTTCTGTTTTGAAGGTAGATCCAAAAGGATTTGCTGATGGACTGGAGAGTGAGTGAAAGAGAGATCAAGGTTGAGCAGCTGGAAGAGTAGAGTCAACCATTAATGGACAAGGGAAGATGCAGAGGTTTTGAAATGATGATCAGGAGTTCAGTGTGGGACAAATGCAGTTTCAGAGGCCAATCAGACGTGACCTGGAGACGCTGGGCAGGCTATTGGTTTTATGAGTCTGGAGTTCAGGGGAGGGATGTGGCTAGAGATAGGAACCTGGGGTTGTCAGCATGCAGGTGGTATTTCAGGTCTGTTGGTGCCCCACCCAGATCCCCTTGACTGGGGATCCCAGATCCCAAGATCCACACTCCCCTAGTTGCTGTGAACATTGGCTGCTAATGGCCCATAGCTGCCCTCTCTTCTGGAGAGCTGCCCTCTGCTGCTGTGGCCACCTCACCTGGTAGGTAAAAGAACCCACCCATCCCTGCCCCACCAGAGAACGGTTTGCAGTGAATGACTGACCAACTGTGATGTAATTCATGCTCCAGAGCTTTCCACAAGCTGGAGCTTATGTCAAGCTGAGACCACAGACACCCTTCCTCCCTTCTCCTGAACTCTCTGCTCTCCTCACTCCCCGTGGGTTACTTTCAATAGCACCCTCTCAATAAACCACACCACTCCGAATCTCTCTCCCAGGCTCATCTGGGGAACTGATCTAATGAGAGAATTTCTTTTAGTTCCTGGAGCATGGAGGTGTTTGTGCTATGTGCTTGTGTGCACCATCCTTCTGGAAATGTCTGGGCTTTTCAGGTTGTGTATTACCTGATTACATGATGAGTCAGGGTGGATTTGAGATGCCACCAGCCTCCCAGCATCCTGTCGTTAGCAATGCAAGGCTTGTTGTGGGTACAGGCGGGAGGGCAGGCTGGTCCTGGGGGCGGAGGCAAGTCATTATTTCCACCTGGGTGCATTCTAATCCTATTTCCCTCTGTCAAACCGAGCTGTACTTTCTATCTTACTGCAGAGTCTCTGCTTTCCTTCCGCTTGGATCAGAAACAAATCAGCGAGATCAAGCCTGGCAGCAGATCATTTAGAAATTTTCATCTTTATTAGTAACCAAGAGCTGGCAGCATCTTTTGTATTTGTGTGTGAATACACGTGTGCCTTTTGCTTTTAAATAGTAGATGGCACTGCCTCTCGTTTTGAAATGCTGTATAGTTTGCACTTTAATTTTCAAGCTTTACTGAGGTCACAGACAAGGACAAATCAGCATAGAACAAAGTTCCTAACTGTGAATCTACCCAGCATAGTGATTCAGGTATCTGGCTAGGCTTTTATACTTTTATTTATTTATTTTTGTTCAATTTATTTAAAAGAAAAATGAAACAGCTCACCCATTTCTTACCACCTCTGGCAACCACCAATGTTCTCTGTATCTATGAACTTTTTTTTTTCATATTTGAGATTCTATGTGTAAGAGAGATCATACGGTATTTGTCTTTCTTTGTCTAACTTATTTCACTTAGCACAATGCCCTTGAGGTCCATCCATGCTGTGGCAAATGGCAAGATCTTATTCTTTTTTTTTATGGCTGAATGATATTCCGTTTTATATATATATATATATATATATATATATATATATGCCACAATTTCTCTATCCATTCATCCATTGGTACAAACTTAGATTGTTTCCATATCTTGGCTATTGTAAACAGCGCTGCAATGAACACAGGGGTGAATATATCTTTTTGAATTAGTGTTTTCATTTTCTTTGGAAAAATACCCAGAAGTGGAATTGCTTGATCCTATGGTAGTTCTATTTTTAATTTTTTGAGGAACCTCCATACTATTTTCCATAGTGGTTGTACCAGTTTACATTCCTATCAACAGTACACAGTGGTTCTCTTTTCTCCACCTCCTTGCCAACACTTGTTATTTCTTGTCTTTTTATATAATAACCATTCTAATAGGTATGAGGTATCTCATTGTTTTCACTTGCATTTCCCTGATGATTGATGATGTAGAGCATGTTTTCATGTACCTTTTAGCCATCTGTATGTCTTCCTTGGAAAAATGTCTGTTCAGATTTTCTGCCCATTTAAAAATTGGATTGCTCGTTTTTTGCTATTGAGTTGTGTGGGTTCTTTACGTATTTTGGGTATTAACCCCTTATTAGATATATGATTTATAAATATTTTCTCCCTCTCAGTAGGTTGCCTTTTCATTTTGTTGATGGTTTCCTTTGCTGTGCAGAAGCTTTTAAATTTGATGTGGTCCTACTTGTTTATTTTTGTTTTTGTTGCTTTTACTTTTGGTGTCAGATTAAAAAAATTACCACCAAGACCTACGTCAAGCAGCTTATTGCTTATGTTTTCTTCTAGGCTTTATGGTTTCAGGTCTGTGTTCAAGTCTTTAATCCATTTTGAGTTAATTTCGTCTATTGTGTAAGATAGTGGTCCCGTGTCATTCTTTTGAATGTGGCTGTCCAGTTTTCTAACACCATTTATTGAAGAGACTTTTAAATTGAAGTATTACAGACATACACCAAACTGCCCAGATATTATGTATAAAACTGTACATATTTTTACATATGTGAATGCCCACGTACCCACTACCGAGGTCAAGATATGGAACATTTCCAACATCCCAGAAGGTTCTCTTGTGCTTCTTCCCAGTCAATCCTTGTCCCTACTGTAAGTAACCACTATTTTGATTTCTATCCCCATAGATTAGTTTTCCTGTTCTTGAACTTCATATATATGAAATTATGCAATCTGTAGTATTTTATATCTGGCTTCTTTGATCCTTTATTTTGTTGGTAAATTCTGCAGTAGTTTGTTATTTTAAAATTTCTGCATAGTATTTCATTGTATGAATGTACCACAATTATATATGCATTCCACTCTTATTGAATTGCTTCCAATTTTTGGCTACCTTAATATTATCAAAACTGTCTTAGTGTCTATAAACTGATTGAATACCCCTTTTCCCACAAGAAACCTGCACAGTCGACTGGATGGGAATTTGTTAGCCTTATCTTTATTTTATCTTCATTTTATAGGTGAGGAAGCTTCATAGGGAATTTCAAGGACTCACCCAAGGTCACATGTCCATGTAGGGACAGAGTCAGGACAAGAATTTGGATCTCTTGACTGCTGGTCCAGTGCTCTTTCCCAGATCCCTGCTAGCAGTGCCCTGAAATTCTTGGCTTCGAGAGGACCAGGGCAGGGGACCTCTTTGCTCCTTGGAGTAATGCTAACAGCTGCCTTCCTGATTGTTGAGACCCTGCTGAGGCCTCTCATTTACCTGGAACCCGTTTCCTATTTGAACAAGTGCCGTGTCCCCAGTAGCTCTTCAGCATAGCGACATGCACTTGACGCTCAGGTAGCGACAACAGTTGAGTCTCTTTCAAAAGGAAGCAGCTGAAACCTCCACTTGACAGTGCCTGGAGACTAAGCAGTAGTAGCCAAAGCTTATGGCTGCCAGGCATGGGCAGAGAGTGAGAACACGCAGTGTAGATGTCACCTGGAAGCACACCTGGACACACATGTTGTCAGTGCCGTGGTCCTGGCTCCAGGAGGCTCGGCAACCGGGACAGGACGCAGCCCCCTTCCTGCCGGCTCAGGAGCAGACGGTGGTGGGGGTGGGGGCTACGCTAGTATTTAAGGAGAAAGATGAAAAGAAGGTCTCCTGTCCTGACCCTAGGTTCTTCATAACCACTTCTTTTTTCTTATAAAGACACAGAGGTAGAGAATGGACTTGAGGACACAAGGAGGGGGAAGGGTAAGCTGGGACAAAGTGAGAGAGTGGCATGGACATATATACACTACTAAATGTAAAATAGATAGCTGGTGGGAAGCAGCCACATAGCACAGGGAGATCAGCTCGGTGCTTTGTGACCACCTAGAGGGGTGGGGTAGGGAGGGTGAGAGGGAGATGCAAGAGGGAGATGTGGCGATATATGTATATGTATAGCTGATTCACTTTGTTATACAGTAGAAACTAACACACCATTGTAAGGCAATTATACTCCAATAAAGATGTTAAAAAAAAAAAAGAGAGAGAGAAAAGAAGGTCTCAGAGCAGACGGTGCCCTGAGCATCGTTTCTGATGATTTCTGAGCTGAGTGCCCCGAGAAGGAGCCGTTTTTATTCTGTCACTCTGCCCCATGCCTCTCGCTATGCCCATGCGGGATTCTTGCAGGATTCAGAAGGGCCCCACGTTAATGGGCTGCTGGCTGTGGTTGCTGCCTCTGCTTTTCCCTTTTTCTCATTGTTCCTCATTCTTTCACCAGCTCTGTTACTTTCCTGCTTAGTTTTCCTTTCTCTCATTATTTTTGATTCTTTGAAAAAGCAAGGCAGCATCTCTAGGATGGAGTAGTCAGGATTTAGAATGTTTCTGGCACCAGTGAGTCCTCTTGTCTTCACCATCTCCATGTCTCCATGCATGTTAGGTGACCTTGTTACATGTTTACAGACGGGCAGATGGGACCTCTGAGTTTAAGTAGGGGCATGAGCTCATCCTGGTTTTCCTAGGACTTTTTTGGTTTTAGTGCTCACAGTCCTGCATCCTGGGAACCCATTTAGTCCTGGGCAAACAGGGACAGTTGGTTACCTGAAGGCTATGTGATTACGCCAGGTTACAAGCCTGAAAGTTCCAGGGCTGAGATTTGAACTAAGGTCTCTCTGGTTCCCAAAGTGCTGTTTTCCCACCTCTCCAGCGTTGACTTTTCCTAAGGTTCGGTTTGAGATGATGTAGAAAATATTTTGAGGTATGTGCATGACGGAGCTTAGCTGGGGCAGGAGGTGATAGGCACAGCCTTGAAGTTTGCTTCATTTGCAGACAGCCTCAGATGTGTCCCCTGCTCTCAGCCTGCTGGCATGGTCCCCCAGACTTAGGCTGAGAAGAGAAAAAGGCCTGTTTATTTAGGTATTGCTGATGAAAAGTGAGAGATGGAAGTACATCCAACCTCTGTTCTTCATGATCTCCCAGTCTTGACTAGTTTTGGGTGTTGCCAAGGTTTGATAAAGTGGGATGGCTAGCGACCCTACCAGAGCGCATGTGAGGTGGAAGAGTGACCCTTTTTTTTTTTTTGAGAAATAAAGCACTGAACTTCTATTTTACTTAATATAAGAAACTATTCCTGGGCTTCCCTGGTGGCGCAGTGGTTGAGAGTCCGCCTGCCGATGCAGGGGACGTGGGTTCATGCCCCCGTGTGGGAGGATCCCACATGCTGCGGAGCGGCTGGGCCCGTGAGCCATGGCCGCTGAGCCTGCGCGTCTGGAGCCTGTGCTCCGCAACGGGAGAGGCCACAACAGTGAGAGGCCTGCGTACCGCAAAAAAAAAAGAAACTATTCCTTTGATTCTTTCTGTGAAAAGGAGAATTAAGGGCTTTCCTTGCATTTTTTTTTTTCTGCGGTACGCAGACCTCTCACTGTTGTGGCCCCTCCCGTTGCGGCGCACAGGCTCCGGACGCGCAGGCTCAGTGGCCGTGGCTCACGGGCCCAGCCGCTCCGCTGCACGTGGAATATTCCCGGACCGGGGCACGAACCCGTGTCCCCTGCATCGGCAGGCGGACTCTCAACCACTGTGCCACCAGGGAATCCCACTCCTTGCAATTTAATACAAAACTATTATAAATTTTTAAACAGACAGTATTTAGAATTGTGTTATTTTCAACAGGTTACCATTTTCCCCTAGCTTAAATATCTCATTAGGAATGTCATATATTTTGACTTGGTAGTGTTGTAGCATCATATTCTTATTCCTTTAGATCAGAAGCTGTTTTTAAACTTCGACTCTTAAGCAGGAGAAGCATTTGCTTGAGAGAAAATCCTAGGGCCCAGGGCAGCCAAAGGGCAAGGCGGCTCATGGTCAGTGTTACTGTCCTGTTGCCTTCACATTTACTTGCTCCCTTTCTTTATTATTCTTTTGGCTTCTAGGGCAGTGGTTCACAGCTTTGGCTGCATGAAACCAGCATCTTTAATCACCTGAGGTGTTTGAAAATCGTAATGCATGGTCTTATCTCCAGGAAGTCAGACTTAATTGGCCTGGGGTGTGGCTGAGGCATCAGAGCTTGAACAAGTCTCCAGGTGATGCTGACTTGCAGTATTGAGAGCTGCAGAGTGACCCTTTTGCAATGTGACCTGTAAGCTGCTAGATTCCTAAGTTTTAGCCAACATTTTGGGGCTGTTGTCTGGGTTCAGCTGGGCCTCCACGCCTTTTTATGCACAAGTTTGCTGTGCCCAGCAGAGCTCCACCCCTGCCAGGGGCTCAGCCCTCATCCAGTTTGTTCCTGACCCTCCAGTTCACCAGGCAAGACCAGTATCCCCACTGTCCTCCCAAGGCCAGTACACCTTTATGGAGAACTTAATTTCCTTGGAACCAGGTTATTTACATTACTTAATCAAGCAGGATTTGACCAATGACTTAAAACTTTCTTTATTAGATTTTACTGTGTGGTACAAAATTATATGATTCATTTTCTAGTTTATGCCAAAGCCTGCTTATTGTCTGATCCCTGTACTTTAGTGTGGTCCACTAGGGATGCATGACATTCTCTGCAACAGGGAATCCATTACCCTCCGCAAAGGCTGACATCTGCTTCTTTTCTGCCCACACCACCAAGATTAGGTCATTCAAACAGAATTTAAGGGAACACCCTCTAGACACATTTAGGTACAGAGTGGAACAGGGGATTCATGGATAAGCCAATGAAGAGCTGTGTCATCTTTGAGGTTGCTGGTTTGTGGAGGTGATAACATCATCCAGGGAGGGGAAAGTTGTGTGGGGGAAAGGCGGGGAGACTGGGAAGGGATTAATGGATTGTCATCTATGTGCCAGGCATCGTACTTATGTAATCAAATTCAATCCTTATAACAAAACCTATGAAGTACTAGATTTACATGAGTGGGTAAGTGACTGTCCTGTGTCCCACACAGTTATGAAGTGGCAGAGCCAATATCTTAACCAAGTCTGACTCCAAAAGCCCACTTTTCCTAAAATACTATAGGGAGGAGATTGAGGGGTTTAGGATAAATTCCTTGAGGATTTCTCCTCTTGGAGGACATTAGGAGATATGTTTATATACCAAAATATATCTTCTATATCGCTTTTCTGTCTTTTTAAAGTAGAGAATACTCCTTGAAGTATTTCTTAAAAGTTTATTTTTAAAAACAAAAGACTTCATAAAATTTGTAAATATCCACTAAACCATGAGCTGGTTTACACAAGCAATTTTAAACAGGGTAGGAAGGATAGTTAAGAATCTTCCAAACCCAGGGCAGGTCAAATTTATTCTTCTAGGTAAAAAGCAATATAGAATCATTGCTGCGAGTGTGAGCTCTGACTGCAGCTGACAAGTTCAATGGCCTAAGATCAGTTCCTGGGCCTCTCTGATGTTGTTTCTTCATCTGTAAAATGGGCATCATAACACCCACTTTGCAGAGTTGGCAGTTGTTAAGTGCAGAAAGTTGTCAACAGATGCTAATTCCTTCCTTCCTCAGAATTCCTTGCTTCTCAGAAGCAAGTCTTCTGGTGCTGGTCAAAGTGAGGAGCCATTTGGTAGAGCACCAGTCGGGAGAGAAGATGAGCCAGCTGTGCTCCTCGCAGAGCTTCCTTCAGGAGTGATTTCTGTACTCGACTCATCTACACCCAGCCTTCTCTTTGCTTTCCCTTTTTCTGGCCATCTTTTTAGTCTAATATGCCACCTCTACAGATCAAAATCAATAAATCAAAGTTGCTCTATTTTAGCCAAAATCAATAAATCAAAGTTGCTCTATTTTAGCCAGAGGGAAGTTTCAGTGGGCAGGGCTTTTACATGTTTGCCTGAGCATCTTGGACTCTGTGGGCTGCCTCTTTGGAGTTTCTTCCTCACCTCCATCTCGAGCTATGTGAACTTCCCTGACATCTGCTGACATCCTTGTCCCAGCAAAATGAGGGATGGAGCTCTCTCCACTGGCAAAATTGTGGGGAGAAGTCAGCACCCCAGCTGTGCACATATGTCCCCACACAGGGCTGGGGGAGTCTCAGACGTCTCTTGGGGTCTGGTCTGTGGCTTCCTGGCACTTGACCCTCAGGATAGGGCCCGTGTCCTGGTGGAGCCCAGTGCAGGCTTGGACTCAGAGCAAGAACAGCAGGGGGTCCTGTGGCGTGTGCCTCTTGCCCTCACCTGGGGCTCCCCGCCATTTGTTCTGCACCCCAGCTGTATTGATTACTGGTGGTTCCTGAGCAGTCACTCCTCACCCTGCCCCCGTTTCCCCCCACTTTTTTGCTAGTCTCTGACTCATTCTTCACCGCTCATCTGGGTGCTACCATCTCGGGGATGCCTTGGCCACCTCCTCCCTGGCCCCCTGCCTAGGTGAGGCAGCTATCTCGCTCTGAGGCCCCTTGGTGTCAAATCCCACCTTTTCTTGGTTTCCATCACACATATTATGGGAGTCTGTTGACTCCTTAAGGAAGGGGTTTCACCTCATCGGTCGGAGCCCTGTCTTCTCTGTGTTTCTGAACCTGACCCTTACTCTTCTCCCCTCCTGTGGTCATCCCGCTGGGATCCTCCTCATCTCTAGACAGACTCTTCCAGTCACCTCCTACCCAGTCTCCAAACCAGCCACCAGAGTGTCCTTCTAGAATGTAGGTCTGACTGTGTGGCTCCTGTCAGAGGCTTTTGGGGGTTTTCTCTTGCCTATAGGAGGCTGCGTCAGCCTGAGTCATGTTGGGGTGCGTCAGAGCAAACCCTAAGACAAAGAACCAAACACCAGCAGTTTATTTGGGGGATGAAGGGAACACAAGATGTGGTAGGGACTTGAGACAGGGAAGGATGTGCCTGTGAGCAGATCACCTGCAGGGTGCCTGGGAGACTGTAGCACGTGCCCCAGAATTGTTACTTAAGGGGTTATAAACCCAGGTTTTCTCTCCAAAATCCCATTGGTCATTAGCTGAGTGCACTCCCAGGGGTGGTAATTACCTGCCGCTGTGGCCTGCCCCACGCAGCACCCAGCAGGCTCCACTGGTCCAAGGGTGCCTGCGGGCAGAGAGCACAGGTACGTGCAGGGAGAAGCTATATGTGGAACAGCGGGTGCTGAGGGCAGTGGGAGGGGCTGACAGGATTCCCCACAGCCTGGCTCCTAAGGCCTTCTGTGACACGACCATTTCCCGACTTTCCAGCTCCTCTACCTGCACCAGTCCCTGTGCTGCTGTGGGTTCCTGCAGAGCCCAGCTGGTTAATTTTTGCCTTCATGCTATTGCTCATGACATGCCTTCTGCTTTGGATGCCCTTCTCTCATTTTTCCATCTGGTTAACATCTACATATTTTTCCAGATTCATCATCACCTTTTCCAGGAAGCCATTCTTCTTTTTTTTTTTTTTTTTTTTTGCTTTTCCATTATGATTTATTACAGGATATTGAATATAGTTCCCTGTGCTATACAATAGACCTTATTGTTTATCCAACCTATATTTATTGTTTTGCATCTACTAGTCCCAAACTCGCAATTCACCCCTCCCCTACTCCCCCTGCCCCTTGGCAACCACAAGTCTGTTCTCTATGTCTGTGAGTCTGTTTCTGTTTCGTGGATAAGTTAATTTATGTCATATTTTAGATTCCACATGTGAGTGATATCATATGATATTTGTCTTTCTCTGTCTGACTTCACTTAGTGTGATCATCTCTAGGTCCATCATTCTTTTTTATGGCTGAGTAATATTCCATTGTGTATATGTACCACATCTTTTTTATCCATTCCTCTGTCAGTGAAATTTTAGGTTGCTTGCATGTCTTGGTTATTGTAAATAGTGCTGCAGTGAACATAGGGGTGCATGTATCAATATCTTTTTTTTATTGGGGTAAAATTGCTTTACAATGTTGTGTTAGGTTCTGCTATACAGTGAATTGAATCAGCTATATGTATACCTATGTCCCCTCCCTCTTGGACCTGCCTCCCACCCCCCCATTCCACCCATCTAGGTCGTCACAGAACACTGAGCTGAGCTCCCTGCGCTATGTAGCAGGTTCCCACTAGCTATTTTACACATAGTAGTGTATTAATGTCAAACCTAATCTCCCAGTTCATCCCACCCTTCCCTTCACCCCCGTTTCCACAGGTCTGTCCTCTACATCTGTGTCTCTATTCCTGCCCTACAAATATGTTCATCTGTACCATTTTTTCCTAGATTCCACGTATATGCATTAATATACAATATTTGTTTTTCTCTTTCTGGCTTACTTCACTCTGTATGACACACTTTAGGTCCATCCACATCTCTACAAATGACCCAGTTTCGTTCCATTTTATGGCTGAGTAATATTCCATTGTATCTATGTGCCACATCTTCTTTATCCATTCATCTCTTGATGGACACTTAGGTTGCTTCCATGTCCTGGCTATTGTAAGTAGAGCTGCAATGAACATTGTGGTACATGACCCTTTTTGAATTATGGTTTTCTCAGGGTATATGCTCAGTAGTGGGATTGCTGGGACATATGGTAGTTCTGTGTTTAGCTTTTATAAATTTATTTATTTATTTATTTTTGGCTGCATTGGGTCTTCGTTGCTGCGTGGGCTTTCTCTAGTTGCGCGAGAGGGGGCTACTCTTCATTGGGGTGTGCAGGCTTCTCATTGTGGTGGCTTCTCTTGTTGTGGAGAATGGGCTCAGTAGTTGTGGCACATGGGCTCAGTAGTTGTGGCACATGGGCTTAGGTGCTCTGCGGCATGTGGGATCTTCCTGGACCAGGGCTCAAACCCGTTTCCCCTGCATTGGCAGGTGGATATTCTTAACCACTGTGCCACCAGGGAAGTCCTATTTTTAGTTTTTTAAGGAACCTCCATACTGTTCTCCATAGTGGCTGTATTAATTTACATTCCCACCAACAGTGCAACAGGGTTCCCTTTTCTCCACACCCTCTCCAGCGTTTATTGTTTGTAGATTTTTTGATGATGGCCATTCTGACTGGTGTCAGGTGATACCTCATTGTAGTTTTGATTTGCATTTCTCTAATGATTAGTGATGTTGAGCATCCTTTCATGTGTTTGTTGGCAATCTGTATATCTTCTTTGGAGAAATGTCTGTTTAGGTCTTCTGCCTATTTTTGGATTGGGTTATTTGTTTTTTTGACATTGAGCTGCATGAGCTGCTTGTAAACTTTGGAGATTAATCCTTTTTCAGTTGCTTCCTTTGCAAATATTTTCTCCCATTCTGAAGGTTGTCTTTTCATTTTGTTTATGGTTTCCTTTGCTGTGCAAAAGCTTTTAAGTTTCATTAAGTCCCACTTTTATTTTATTTTTTCATTTCCATTTCTCTAGGAGGTGGGTCAAAAAGGATCTTGCTGTGATTTAGGTCATAGAGTGTTCTGCCTATGTTTTCCTCTAAGAATTTTATAGTGCCTGGCCTTACATTTAGGTCTTTAATCATTTTGAGTTTATTTTTGTATATGGTGTTAGGGAGTGTTCAGATTTCATTCTTTTACATGTACCTGTCCAGTTTTGCCAGGACCACTTATTGAAGAGGCTGTCTTCTCTCCATTGTATATTGTTGCCTCATTTATCAAAAACAAGGTGACCGTATGTGCATGGGTTTATCTCTGGGCTTTCTATCGTGTTCCATTGATCTATATTTCTGTTTTTGTGCCAGTACCATACTGTCTTGATTACTGTAGCTTTGTAGTATAGTCTGAAGTCAGGGAGCCTGATTCCTCCAGCTCTGTTTTTTGTTCTCAAGATTGCTTTGGCTATTCGGGGTCTTTTGTGTTTCCATGCAAATTGTGCAATTTTTTGTTCTAGTTCTGTGAAAAATGCCATTGGTAGCTTGATAGGGATTGCATTGAATCTGTAGATTGCTTTGGGTAGTATATTCATTTTCACAATGTTGATTCTTCCAATCCAAGAACATGGCATATCTCTCCATCTGTTTGTATCATCTTTAATTTCTTTCATCAGTGTCTTATAGTTTTCTGCATACAGGTCTTTTGTCCCCTTAGGTAGGCTTATTCCTAGGTGTTTTTTTCTTTTTGTTGCAAAGGTAAATGGGAGTGTTTCCTTAATTTTACTTTCAGATTTTTCATGATTAGTGTATAGGAATGCAAGAGATTTCTGTGCATTAAATTTGTATCCTGCTACTTTACCAAATTCATTGATTAGCTCTAGTAGTTTTCTGGTAACATCTTTAGGATTCTCTATGTATAGTATCATGTCATCTGCAAACAATGACAGCTTTACTTCTTCTTTTCCTATTTGGATTCCTTTTATTTCTTTTTCTTCTCTGATTGCTGTGGCTAAAACTTCCAAAACAATGTTGAATAATGCAGGTGAGAGTGGGCAACCTTTTCTTTTTTTCTGTTTTTGCAATATGTGGGCCTCGCTGTTGTGGCCTCTCCCGTTGCGGAGCACAGGCTCTGGACATGCAGGCTCAGTGGCCATGGATCACGGGCCCAGCTGCTCCGCGGCATGTGGGATCTTCCCGAACCGGGGCACGAACCCGTGTCCCCTGCATCGGCAGGCGGACTCTAAACCACTGCACCACCAGGGAAGCCCTGGACAACCTTTTCTTGTTCCTGATCTTATTGGAAATGGTTTCAGTTTTTCACCATCGAGATTGATGTTGGCTGAGGTTTTGTCATATATGGCCTTTATTACGTTGAGATAAGTTCCCTCTATGCCTACTTTCTGCAGGGTTTTTATTGTAAATGGGTGCTGAATTTTGTCAAAAGCTTTTTCTGCATCGATTGAGATGATCGTATAGTTTTTCTTCATCAGTTTGTTATTATGGTTTATCACATTGATTGATTTGCATATATTGAAATATCCTTGCTTTCCTGGGATAAACCCCACTTGATCATGGTGTATGATCCTTTTAATGTGCTGTTGGATTCTGTTTGCTAGTATTTTGTTGAGGATTTTTGCATCTGTGTTGATCAGCGATACTGGCCTGTAGTTTTCTTTCTTTGTGATATCTTTGTCTGGTATTGGTATCAGGGTGATGGTGGCCTCATAGAATGAGTTTGGGAGTGTTCCTCCCTCTGCTATATTTTAGAAGAGTTTGAGAAGGATAGGTGTTAGCTCTTCTCTAAATATTTGATAGAATTTGCCTGTGAAGCCATCAGGTCCTGGGATTTTGTTTGTTGGAAGATTTTTTTTTTTTTTTTTTGAGTGGTTTTATTTTTTTATTTTTATTTTTTTAACATCTTTATTGGGGTATAATTGCTTTACAATGGTGTGTTAGTTTCTGCTTTATAACAAAGTGAATCAGCTATACATATACATATGCTCCCATGTGTCTTCCCTCTTGCGTCTCCCTACCTCCCACTCTCCCCATCCCACCCCTCCAGGCTGTCCCAAAGCCCCGAGCTAAAATCCCTGTGCCTTGCGGCTGCTTCCCCCTAGCTATCTACCTTACTACGTTTGTTAGTGTGTATATGTCCATGACTCTCTCTCGCCCTGTCAAAACTCACCCTTCCCCCTCCCCATATCCTCAGGTCCGTTCTCCAGTAGGTCTGCGCCTCTATTCCTGTCTTATCCCTAGGTTCTTCACGACATTTTTTTCCCTTAAATTCCATATATATGTGTTAGCATACGGTATTTGTCTTTTTCTTTCTGACTTACTTCACTCTGTATGACAGACTCTAGGTCTATCCATCTCATTACAAATAACTCAATTTCATTTCCTTTTAAGGCTGAGTAATATTCCATTGTGTATATGTGCCACATCTTCTTTATCCATTCGTCCGATGATGGGTGCTTAGGTTCTTTCCATCTCCGGGCTATTGTAAATAGAGCTGCAATGAACATTTTGGTAGATGACTCTTTTTGAATTTTGGTTTTCTCAGGGTATATGCCCAGTAGTGGGATTGCTGGGTCATATGGTAATTCTATTTGTAGTTTTTTAAGGAACCTCCATACTGTTCTCCATAGTGGCTGAACCAATTCATATTCCCACCAGCAGTGCAAGAGTGTCCCCTTTTCTCCACACCCTCTCCAGCATTTATTGTTTCTAAATTTTTTGATCATGGCCATTCTGACTGGTGTGAGATGATATCTCATTGTAGTTTTGATTTGCATTTCTCTAATGATTAATGATGTTGAGCATTCTTTCATGTGTTTGTTGGCATTCTTTATATCTTCTTTGGAGAAATGTCTGTTTAGGTCTTCTGCCCATTTTTGGATGGGGTTGTTTGTTTTTTTGTTATTGAGCTGCATGAGCTGCTTGTAAATTTTGGAGATTAATCCTTTGTCAGTTGCTTCATTTGCAAATGTTTTCTCCCATTCTGAGGGTTGTCTTTTGGTCTTGATTATGGTTTCCTTTGCTGTGCAAAAGCTTTGAAGTTTCATTAGGTCCCATTTGTTTATTTTTGTTTTTATTTCCATTACTCTAGGAGGTGGGTCAGAAAGGATCTTGCTGTGATTTATGTCATAGAGTGTTCTTCCTATGTTTTCCTCTAAGAGTTTGATAGTTTCTGGCCTTACATTTAGGTCTTTAATCCATTTTGAGCTTATTTTTGTGTATGGTGTTAGGGAGTGATCTAATCTCATACTTTTACATGTACCTGTCCAGTTTTCCCAGCACCATTTATTGAAGAGGCTGTCCTTTCTCCACTGTACATTCCTGCCTCCTTTATCAAAGATAAGGTGTCCATATGTGCGTGGGTTTATCTCTGGGCTTTCTATCCTGTTCCACTGATCTATCTTTCTGTTTTTGTGCCAGTACCATACTGTCTTGATTACTGTTGCTTTGTAGTATAGTCTGAAGTCAGGGAGCCTGATTCCTCCAGCTCCTTTTTTCATTCTCAAGATTGCTTTGGCTATTCGGGGTCTTTTGTGTTTCCATACAAATTGCGAAATTTTTTGTTCTAGTTCTGTGAAAAATGCCAGTGGTAGTTTGATAGGGATTGCATTGAATCTGTAGATTGCTTTGGGTAGTAGAGTCATTTTCACAATGTTGATTCTTCCCATCCAAGAACATGGTATATCTCTCCATCTATTTGTATCATCTTTAATTTCTTTCATCAGTGTCTTATAATTTTCTGCATACAGGTCTTTTTTCTCCTTAGGTAGGTTTATTCCTAGATATTTTATTCTTTTTGTTGCAATGGTAAATGGGAGTGTTTTCTTGATTTCACTTTCAGATTTTTCATCATTAGTATATAGGAATGCCAGAGATTTCTGTGCATTAATTTTGTATCCTGCTACTTTACCAAATTCATTGATTAGCTCTAGTAGTTTTCTGGTAGCATCTTTAGGATTCTCTATGTATAGTATCATGTCATCTGCAAACAGTGACAGCTTTACTTCTTCTTTTCCGATTTGGATTCCTTTTATTTCCTTTTCTTCTCTGATTGCTGTGGCTAAAACTTCCAAAACTATGTTGAATAAGAGTGGTGAGAGTGGGCAACCTTGTCTTGTTCCTGATCTTAGTGGAAATGCTTTCAGTTTTTCACCATTGAGGATGATGTTTGCTGTGGGCTTGTCATATATGGCCTTTATTATGTTGAGGAAAGTTCCCTCTATGCCTACTTTCCGGAGGGTTTTTATCATAAATGGGTGTTGAATTTTGTCGAAAGCTTTCTCTGCATCTATTGAGATGATCATATGGTTTTTCTCCTTCAATTTGTTAATATGGTTTATCACATTGATAGATTTGCGTATATTGAAGAATCCTTGCATTCCTGGAATAAACCCCACTTGATCATGGTGTATGATCCTTTTAATGTGCTGTTGGATTCTGTTTGCTAGTATTTTGTTGAGGATTTTTGCTTCTATGTTCATCAGTGATATTGGCCTGTAGTTTTCTTTCTTTGTGACATCCTTGTCTGGTTTTGGTATCAAGGTGATGGTGGCTTCGTAGAAGGAATTTGGGAGTGTTCCTCCCTCTGCTATATTTTGGAAGAGTTCGAGAAGGATAGGTGTTAGCTCTTCTCTAAACGTTTGATAGAATTCGCCTGTGAAGCCATCTGGTCCTGGGCTTTTGTTTGTTGGAAGATTTTAAATCACAGTTTCAATTTCAGTGCTTGTGATTGGTCTGTTCATATTTTCTATTTCTTCCTGATTAAGTCTTGGCAGGTTGTGCATTTCTAAGAATTTGTCCATTTCTTCCAGATTGTCCATTTTATTGGCATAGAGTTGCTTGTAGTAATCTCTCATTATTTTTTTTATTTCTGCAGTGTCAGTTGTTATTTCTCCTTTCTCATTTCTAATTTTATTGATTTGAGTCTTCTCCCTTTTTTTCTTGATGAGTCTGGCTAGTGGTTTATCTATTTTGTTTATCTTCTCAAAGAACCTGCTTTTAGTTTTATTGATCTTTGCTATTGTTTCCTTCATTTCTTTTTCATTTATTTCTGATCTGATTTTTATGATTTCTTTCCTTCTGCTAGCTTTGGGGCTTTTTTGTTCTTCTTTCTCTAATTGCTTGAGGTGCAAGGTTAGGTTGTTTATTCGAGATGTTTCCTGCTTCTTAAGGTGGGCTTGTATTGCTATAAACTTCCCCCTTAGAACTGCTTTTGCTGCATCCCATAGGTTTTGGGTCGTTGTGTCTCCATTGTCATTTGTTTCTAGGTATTTTTTTATTTCCTCTTTGATTTCTTCAGTGATCACTTCATTATTAAGTAGTGTATTGTTTAGCCTCCATGTGTTTGTATATTTTACAGATCTTTTCCTGTAATTGATATCTAGTCTCATGGCGTTGTGGTCAGAAAGGATACTTGATACAATTTCAATTTTCTTAAATTTACCAAGGCTTGATTTGTGACCCAAGATATGATCTATCCTGGAGAATATTCCATGAGCACTTGAGAAAAATGTGTATTCTGTTGTTTTTGGATGGAGTGTCCTATAAATATCAATTAAGTCCATCTTGTTTAATGTATCATTTAAAGCTTGTGTTTCCGTATTTATTTTCATTTTGGATGATCTGTCCATGGGTGAAAGTGGGGTGTTAAAGTCCCCTACTATGAATGTGTTACTGTCAATTTCCCCTTTTATGGCTGTTAGTATTTGCCTTATGTATTGAGGTGCTCCTATGTTGGGTGCATAAATATTTATAATTGTTATATCTTCTTCTTGGATCGATCCCTTGATCATTATGTAGTGTCCTTCTTTATCCCTTTTAATAGTCCTTATTTTAAAGTCTATTTTGTCTGATATGAGAATTGCTACTCCAGCTTTCTTTTGGTTTCCATTTGCATGGAATATCTTTTTCCATCCCCTTACTTTCAGTCTGTATGTGTCTCTAGGTCTGAGGTGGGTCTCTTGTAGACAGCATATATAAGGGTCTTGTTTTTGTATCTATTCAGCCAATCTGTTTCTTTTGGTGGGAGCATTTAGTCCATTTACATTTAAGGTAATTATCGATATGTATGTTCCTATTCCCATTTTCTATATTGTTTTGGGTTCGTTATTATAGGTCGTTTCCTTCTTTTGCATTTCTTATCTAGAGAAGTTCCTTTAGCATTTGTTGTAAAGCTGGTTTGGTGGTGCTGAACTCTCTCTGCTTTTGCTTGTCTGTAAAGGTTTTAATTTCTCCATCAAATCTGAATGTGATCCTTGCTGGGTAGAGTAGTCTTGGTTGCAGGTTTTTCTCCTTCATCACTTTCAGTATGTCCTGCCACTCCCTTCTGGCTTGTAGGGTTTCTGCTGAGAGATCAGCTGTTAACCTTATGGGGATTCCCTTGTGTGTTATTTGTTGTTTTTCCCTTGCTGCTTTTAATATGCTTTCTTTGTATTTAATTTTTGATAGTTTGATTAATATGTGTCTTGGCGTATTTCTCCTTGTATTTATCCTGTATGGGACTCTCTGTGCTTCCTGGTCTTGATTAACTATTTCCTTTCCTATATTAGGGAAGTTTTCAACTATAATCTCTTCAAATATTTTCTCAGTCCCTTTCTTTTTTTCTTCTTCTTCTGGAACCCCTATAATTCGAATGTTGGTGCGTTTAATGTTGTCCCAGAGCTCTCTGAGACTGTCCTCAGTTCTTTTCATTCTTTTTTCTTTATTCTGCTCTGCAGTAGTTATTTCCACTACTTTATCTTCCAGGTCACTTATCCGTTCTTCTGCCTCAGTTTTTCTGCTATTGATCCTATCTAGAGTACTTTTAATTTCATTTATTGCGTTGTTCATCGTTGCTTGTTTCATCTTTAGTTCTTGTAGGTCCTTGTTAACTGTTTCTTGCATTTTGTCCATTCTACTTCCAAGATTTTGGATCATCCTTACTATCATTATTCTGAATTCTTTTTCAGGTAGATTGCCTATTTCCTCTTCATTTGTTAGGTCTGGTGCGTTTTTATCTTGCTCCTTCATCTGCTGTGTGTTTTTCTGTCTTCTCATTTTGCTTATCTTACTGTGTTTGGGGTCTCCTTTTTGCAGGCTGCACGTTCGTAGTTCCCGTTGTTTTCGATGTCTGTCTCCAGTGGCTAAGGTTGTTTCAGCGGGTTGTGTAGGCTTCCTTGTGGAGGGGACTAGTGCCTGTGTTGTGCTGGATGAGGCTGGATCTTGTCTCTCTAGTGGGCAGGTTTACGTCTGGTGGTGTGTTTTGGGGTGTCTGTGGCCTTGTTATGATTTTAGGCAGCCTCTCTGCTAATGGGTGGGGTTGTGTTCCTGTTTTGCTAGTTGTTTTGCATAGGATGTCCAGCACTGTGGCTTGCTGGTTGTTGAGTGAAGCTGGGTGCTGGTGTTAAGATGGAGGTCTCTGGGAGATTTGCACCGTTTAATATTATGTGGAGCTGGGAGGTCTCTTGTTGACCAGTGTCCTGAAGTTGGCTCTCCTACCTCAGAGGCAGAGCCCTGCCTCCTGGGCTGGAGCACCAAGAGCCTTTCATCCACACGGCTCAGAATAAAAGGGAGAAAAAGTAGAGAGAATTATTAGAAGTATGAGGAAAGAAAGAAGGAAAGGAGGAAAGGAAGGAAGGAAGAAGCAAAGAAGGAAAGAAAGGAGGGAGGGAGGGAAGAAGGAAGGAAGGAAGGAGGGATAGAAGGAGAAAATGTAGAGAGAATTAGTAGAAGTATCGGGAAAGAAAGAGGGACAGGAGGAAAGGAAGGAAGGAAGAAAGAAGCAAAGAAGGAAAGAAAGGAGGGAGGGAGGGAGGAAGGAAGGAAGGAAGGACGGAAAGAAGGAGAAAATGTAGAGAGAATTAGTAGAAGTATGAGGAAAAGAAAGAAGGAAAGGAGGAAAGGAAGGAAGGAAGAAAGAAGCAAAGAAGGAAAGAAAGGAGGGAGGGAGGGAGGAAGGGAGGAAGGAAGGAGGGAAAGAAGGAAAAAAGACAGAAAGAAAGAAGATACAGTAAAAATAAAATAAAGTATAATATAGTTATTGTACTAAAAAATATTTAGAAAGAAAAAAAAAAGGAACGGATAGAACCATAGGAGAAATGTTGGAAGCAAAGCTATACAGAGAAAATCTTACACAGAAGCATACACATACGCGTTCACAAAGAGAGGCAAAGGGGGAAAAATCATAAATCCTGCTCCCAGAGACCACCTCCTCAACCTGGGGTGATTCGCTGTCTAAAGGAGGGAAGGAAGGAAAGAAAGAAAGAAAGAACGAAGGTAAAGTACAATAAAGTTATTACAATTAAAATTAATTATTAAGAAAAAAAATTTTTTTTTTAAAAACCATGGACGGGGCTTCCCTGGTGGCGCAGTGGTTGAGAGTCCGCCTGCCGATGCAGTAGACACGGGTTCATGCCCCGGTTCGGGAAGATCCCACATGCCGCGGAGCGGCTGGGCCCGTGAGCCATGGCCGCTGAGCCTGCGCGTCCGGAGCCTGTGCTCCGCAACAGGAGAGGCCCGTGTATAGCAAAAAAAAAAAAAAAAAAAAAACCATGGACGGATAGAGCCCTAGGACAAATGTTGGAAGCAAAGCTATACAGAGAAAATCTTACACAGAAGCATACACATACACGTTCACAAAGAGAGGCAAAGGGGGAAAAATCATAAATCCTGCTCTCAGAGACCACCCCCTCAACCTGGGGTGATTCGCTGTCTAAAGGAGGGAAGGAAGGAAGGAAAGAAAGAAAGAAAGAACGAAGGTAAAGTACAATAAAGTTATTACAATTAAAATTAATTATTAAGAAAAAAACCCAGAGACCACCCCCTCAACCTGGGGTGATTCGCTGTCTAAAGGAGGGAAGGAAGGAAGGAAAGAAAGAAAGAAAGAACGAAGGTAAAGTACAATAAAGTTATTACAATTAAAATTAATTATTAAGAAAAAAAATTTTTTTTTTTTTTTTAAAAAAAACCATGGACGGATAGAGCCCTAGGACAAATGGTGGAAGCAAGAGTATACAGCCAAGATCTCACACAGAAGCATACACGCACACATTCACAAAAAGAGGAAAAAGGAAAAAAAAATCACAGATCTCGCTCCTAAATTCCCCCTCTTCAATTTGGGATCACTCCCTGTCTATTCAGGTATTCCACAATGCAGGGCACATCAAGTTGATTGTGGAGCTTCAATCCGCCGCCTCCGCGGCTGCCGGGTGAGACCTCCCCCTCTCCTCCCTGCTCTCACAGCTCACAGGAACTCAGCTTTGTACCCGGCCCTGCCCCTGCGCGCAGGTCGCTGGAGGGCGTCTGTTTTTTGCTCAGACAGGACGGGGTTAAAGGAGCCGCTGATTCGGAAGCTCCGGCTCACTCAGGCCGGGGGTTGGGGGATGGGGGAAGGAGGGGCACTGCGTGCGGGGCGGGCCTGCGGCGGCAGAGGCGGCGTAATGCTGCGGCAGAGGCCAGCGTGACGCTGCACCAGCCTGAGACCCGCCGTGCGTACTCCCGGGGAAGTTGTCCCTGGATCCCGGGAACCCGGCAGTGGCGGCCTGCACAGGCTCTGCGGAAGAGGGGCGCGGAGAGTGACCTGTGCTCGCACACAGTCCCCCTGGTGGCGGCAGCAGCAGCTCCAGCGTCTCCCGCCCGTCTCTGGGATCCGCGGTTTCAGCCGCGGCTCGCGCCCGTTTCTGGGGTTCGCGCTTCCCGCCGCGGCTCGCGCCCGTCTCGGGGGCTCGCGCCCGTCTCTGGGGTTCGCGCTTTTAGCCGCGGCTCGCGCCCGTCTCTGGAGTTCCTTTAAGCAGCGCTCTTAAACCCCTCTCCTCGCGCACCAGGAAACAAAGAGGGAAGAAAAAGTCTCTTGCCTCTTCGGCCGGTGCAGGCTTTTCCCCGAACTCCCTCCCGGCTAGTCTTGGCGCACCAACCCCTTCAGGCTATGCTCAAGCCGCCAACCCCAGTCCTCTCCCTGAGCTCCGTCCAAAACCAAAACCCGAGCCTCAGCTCGCAGCCCCGCCTGACCCGGCGGGTGAGCAGACAAGCTTCTCGGGGTGGTGAGTGCTGGTCGGCACCGATCGTCTGTGAAGGAATCTCCCCGCTTTGCCCTCCACACTCGTCGCTGTGCACCACTCCGCGGTCCCGAAGCTCCCCCCTCGGCCTCCCGCAGTCTCCGCCCGCGGAGGGGCTTCCTAGTGTGTGGAAACTTATCCTCCTTCACAGCTCCCTCCCACTGGTGCAGGTGCCGTCCTTATTCTTTTGTCTCTGTTTTTTCTTTTTTCTTTTGCCCTACCCAGGTACGTGGGGAGTTTCTTGCCTTTTGGGAGGTCTGAGGTCTTCTGCCAGCCTTCAGTAGGTGTTCTGTAGGAGTTGTTCCACGTGTAGATGTATTTCTGGTGTATCCGTGAGGAGGAAGGCGATCTCCACGTCTTACTCTTCCGCCATCTTCCCCCGTCTCCTGTTGGAAGATTTTTAATCACAGTTTCAATTTCAGTGCTTGTGACTGGTCTGTTTATATTTTCTATTTCTTCCTGGTTCAGTCTTGGCAGGTTGTGCATTTCTAAGAATTTCTCCACTTCTTCCAGGCTGTCCATTTTATTGGCATATTGTTGCTTGTAGTAATCTCTCATGGACCTTTGTGTTTCTGCAGTGTCAATTGTTACTTCTTTTGCATTTCTAATTCTATTGATTTGAGTCTTCTCCCTTTTTTTCTTGATGAGTCTGGCTAATGGTTTATCAGTTTTGTTTATCTTCTCAAAGAACCAGCTTTTAGTTTTATTGATCTTTGCTATTGTTTCCTTCATTTCTTTTTAATTTATTTCGGATCTGATCTTTATGATTTCTTTCCTTCCGCTAACTTTGGCGATTTTTGTTCTTCTTTCTCTAATTGCTTTAGGTGTAAGGTTAAGTTGTTTATTTGAGATGTTTCTTGTTTCTTGAGGTAGGATTGTATTGCTGTAAACTTCCCTCTTAGAACTGCTTTTGCTGTATCCCATAGGTTTGGGGTCGTCATGTTTTCATTGTCACTTGTTTCTAGGTATTTTTTGATTTCTTCTTTGATTTCTTCAGTGATCTCTTGGTTATTAAGTAGTGTATTGTTTAGCCTCTATGTGTTTATATTTTTTACAAATTTTTTTCCTGTAATTGATATCCAGTCTCATTGCACTGTGGTCAGAAAAGATACTTGGTATGATTTAAATTTTCTTAAATTTACCAAGGCTGGATTTGTGACCCACGATTTGATCTATCCTGGAGAATGTTCCATGAGCACTTGAGAAGAATGTGTATTCTGTTGTTTTTGGATGGAATGTCCTAGAAATATCAATTAAGTACATCTTGTTTAATGTATCATTTAAAGCTTGTGTTTCCTCATTTATTTTGATTTTGGGTGATACACCCATTGGTGAAAGTGGGGTGTTAAAGTCCCCTACTATGATTGTGTTACTGTCGACTTCCCCTTTTATGGCTGTTAGCATTTGCCTCATGTTTTGAGGTGCTCCTATGTTGGGTGCATAAATATTTACAATTGTTACGTGTTCTTCTTGGATTGATCCCTTGATCATTATATAGTGTCCTTTTTCTCTTGTTGTAGTGTTTATTTTAAAGTCTGTTTTGTCTGATATGAGAATTGCTACTCCAGCTCTCTTTTGATTTTCATTTGCATGGAGTATCTTTTTCCATCCCCTCACTTTCGGTCTTTATTTGTCCCTAGGTCTGAGATGGGTCTCTTGTAGACAGCATATTTATGGGTCTTGTTTTTGTATCCATTCATCCAGTCTGTGTCTTTTGGTTGGAACTTTTAAATGATTTACATTTAAGGTAGTTATCGATATGTATGTTCCTATTACCATTTTCTTAGTTGGTTTGGGTTTGTTATTGTAGTTCTTTTCCTTCTCTTGTGTTACCTGCCTAGAGAAGTTCCTTTAGCATTTGTTGTAAAGCTGGTTTGGTGGTGCTGAATTCTCTTAGGTTTTGCTTGTCTGTAAAGGTTTTGATTTCTCTTTCGAATCTGCATGAGATACTTGCTGGGTAGAGTAATCTGGTTGTAGGTGTTTCCCTTTCATCACTTTAAATATGTCCTGCCACTCCCTTCTTGCTTGCAGAGTTTCTGATGAAAGATCAGCTGTTAACATTATTGGGACTCCCTTGTATGTTACTTGTTTTTCCCTTGCTGCTTTTAATATTTTTTCTTTGTGTTTAATTGCTGATTGTTTGATTAATATGTGTCTTGGCGTGTTTCTCTTTGGATTTATCCTGTATGGGACTCTTTGCACTTCCTGGACTTGATTGACTGTTTCCTTTCTCATATTAGGGAAGTTTTCAAGTATAATCTCTTCAAATATTTTCTCAGTCAGCTTCTTTTTCTCTTCTTCTTCTGGGACCCCTATAATTCGAATGTTGGTGTGTTTAATGTTGGCCCAGAGGTCTCTGAGACTGTCCTCAATTCTTTTCATTATTTTTTCTTTATTCTTCTCTGCAGTAGTTATTTCCACTATTTTATCTTCCAGGTCACTTATCTGTTCTTGTGCCTCAGTTATTTTGCTATTGATTCCTTCTAGAGAATTTTAAATTTCATTTATTGTGTTGTTCTTCATTGTTTGTTTGCTCTTTAGTTCTTCTAGGTCCTTGTTAAACATGTCTTGTATTTTCTCCATTGTATTTCCAAGATTTTGTATCGTCTTAACTATCATTCTTCTGAATTCTTTTTCAGGTAGCCTGCCTATTTCCTCTTCATTTGTTTGGTCTGGTGGGTTTTTACCTTGCTCCTTCATCTGCTGTGTGTTTCGCTGTCTTCTCGTTTTTCTTAACTTACTGTGTTTGGGGTCTCCTTTTTGCAGGCTGCAGGTTCATAGTTCCTGTTGTTTTTCATCTCTGCCCCCAGTGGCTAAGGTTGATTCAGTAGTTTGCATAGGCTTCCTGGTGGAGGGGACTAGTGCCTATGTTCTGGTGGATGAGGCTGGTTCTTGTCTTTCTGGTGGGCAGGACTGTGTCTGGTGCTGTGTTTTGGGGTGTCTGTGACCTTATTATGATTTTAAGCCACCTGTCTGCTAATGGGTGGGGTTGTGTTCCTGTCTTGCTAGTTGTTTGGCATAGGGTGTCCAGCACTCGAGCTTGCTGGTTGTTGAGTGGAGCTGGGTCTTAGCGTTGAGGTGGAGATCTGTGGGAGAGCTTTCGCCATTTGATATCATGTGGATCCAGGAGGTCTCTGGTGGACCTATGTCCTGAAGTCGGCTCTCCCACCTGAGAGGCACAGGCCTAACACCCAGCTGGAGCACAAAGACTCTGTCAGCCACATGGCTCAGAAGAAAAGGGAGAAAAAAAGAAAGAAAGGAAGAAAAGAATAAAATAAAGTTATGAAAATAAAAAATAATAAATTATTAAAAAAAAAGAAGAGAGCAACTAAATGAAAAAACAAATCCACTAATGATAACAAGTGCTAAGAACTATAGTTAAAAAACAAACCAACAAATAAACAAAAACGGACAGATGGAACCCAAGGACAAATGGTAAAAAGCAAAGCTATACAGACAAAATCACACAGAGAAGCATACACATACACACTCACAAAAAGAGAAAAAGGAAAAAAAATAAATATCTTTTGGGAAGTCTGAGGTCTTCTGTGAGTGTTCAGTAGGTGTTCTGTAGGAGTTGTTCCAGATGTAGATGTAACTTTGATATATTTGTGGGGAGGAGGGTGATCTCCACATCTTACTCCTCTGCCATCTTGAAGGTCTCCTCCATGTGCCTGCTTTTTCAAGTACTGAAGGGCGAGACCCGTGGAGCTGAAGTTCCAGGCAACAAAGCAGAGAGCAGCAAAAATGGGGTACGGGAGAATATTCAAAGTCCGAGTGCTCACAGCTTTCTGGGGGAAGGCAATTTTATTCTGAGCCTAGATTCCTTTTTTGCAGCATCTTTCTCAGATATGCCTCCCTCACCAGACCATGAGATCTATAGCACATGTGCCTCATCTGATTCCTCTTTGAGTCTCTAGTAATAAGTGAGCCTGTGGCCCGGTGCATAGTAGGCACTTAGTAAGTAATGCACTGGATTGAACCGTTCATCTGCAGTTCATTGTTTAGCACATGGTTGGGACCCTATGCTTCTGTCCTGAGTTGAATTAATCTTTGCTCCACTTCCTTTTTTCATTGGCAGAGGCAGCAAGGGAATAAAACCAAGTTCTCCCCTACTCCAGGGCACTCTTCTACCCAGAAAGATTAGAGCTGCAAGTGGTGACCAAGGAGAGGCACAGAAGCCACAGGAGACAGAAAGCGTCAGGGAAGGGCACACGTGTGTGTATCCACACGCACACACACACACACACTTATGTATACACATGCAGAGAAATGTGGACAGACAGATCCACACACACACAGAGACAAATCTAAATGTCAACAGACAGATCGAGAGGGGTTGGACCCACTAGAAAGGGGTAAATAGAGTAACAGGCATAAATGGAGGGAAGGAGAAATAGACAAAGAGAATAGAAGGAGGAAGAGGAAGGGAGAAAATAAGATCAAATAATGTGCTAATTGGGAAAGTAGTGAATAAAAGCCCCTGGAGGGAGGTTTCCCACCTCCCAGGGCAGCAGGGATGGAGGCTGGGGCTGCAGCCACTAGCTCTTCGTCTCAGTCCCTGTTGCTGGTCCTCAGGCAGAGGTACGTACAGCGTTGTTGCTGTCGGGGAAGGACGAGGGGCTGCTGCGGGCCATCCGGAGCCACACGTCCCGGCACACGTCTGCTGCCCTGGTCTGGTGGCACCTCCTTTGGTGGCGAGTGGTGTGTGCTGTCCGCTGGACCTTCTTTGTGCCTTCTTTTAGGGGCTCTAATCCACAAGGAACAGCAGAGGGAGTCGGCAGCTGCCACGTGTCTGCCCTTGGCCTTGTGCTGTTGGATTTGCGGTGGCTCATGAAGGAACAGTCACCCACATCAGTTTTTAAAGCTGCCTAAGGCTCCGCTCAGCCCAGCTGTCTAGAAGTTTGCAAAACAGGCAGCAAGGCTCCCTGGGAGACGGCCACAGACACAACCGAGTATCAGGCCTGCAGATGTCACTGCCAGCGCCCTGGACGGTTCCTGGGCGTTGTCATGGTGCTGGGAAGGGCAGAGAAGTGGTCCCACCTTCGTCTGGGTCAGAGGGCAGGAGCTGAGAGAGCAGAACCTCGTAGTACTGAAGGTCCCATATGCTAGCAACCAGCCTGGTCCCAGGCCAATCAGGTAGCTCACTTAGTTACTGCCTTAACAATTTTATATCAAGATAGCAAGTCTTTATAGTAAAGTGTCTCTGTTAAAGTACGGGTGTGTGAGCTCTGTCTCCTGATGGGAACTTGGCGCATGCTCACGTGGAGTCCTCAGGAATTCAATCAGAGAGCATCTGTTACTTGAGGGGAAAATCCAAAGTGTCCCACTAAGGAGTATTACCTTGTTTTATTGCTGCTATTTTGATCACTAAGGCTATAGCAGCAGCTGCTGCTCAGGGGATAACAATACCTCATATACGTACAGCACCTCATGTTTCACAAACACTGCCGGCCCCCTTTCCTCACTTGTTTTCCACAGGAGCTCCGTGGGCTAAGTACTGTTATCTCCAGTGACTTCACGGAAGGAGAGTGACTTGCCCACAGTCATAGCTCGTCACAGATGACTGGGTTTCAAACTAATTAAAAAAAAAAAAAATTCCAGTTCCTCTTTTTACCTTGCAGCTTTTCCTGAGATGAATTCATTTGCAGGCAAGCAGTAGTTACCTTCCTTTCCTTTTTGGCTTCCCACCCAGCCTCCCCAGCTCTCCGCTCCCTAAGCTTTTGAATGTTATCTAGCTTTCCTGGATGAAATGGACCATGGGGATGCATGGACTAGGGGAACTAGGCTGTTTGGATCCTACCCATTCTTCTGGATAGCTCCTTAATGCTGGCATGGCTCACATTTCCAGTGGGTTTGCATTTAAATGGAAAGCTTTCTAGAACCTTGGACTTAGACCTGGTGCACTTAAAAGGCACTTCCCAGAACACTCAATTTTATTAATACCATAAAACAATCTGCATTAAATAGCTGGATCATTTCACATTCAGAAGACATCTCCAATTTGAACTGCTTTATTTAGATGGTACTGAAGTATTCCTGTAAATGATGTTGCAGGTGGCACTGGGAAGGCTTGCCTGGAAGATGGAGGCCTTCCTTTCCTCCCTCCCTCCCTCCCTCCTTCCTTCCCTCCCTCCGTCCCTCCCTCCCTCCCTCCCTCCCTTCCTTCCTTCCTTCCTTCCTTTCTTCCTTCCTTCCTCTCTCTCTCTTTCACTCTCTGTCTCCTTCTCTCCCTCCCTCTTTCTTTCTTTCTTTCTGCTCTATTGTGGTATAATTGATATAAAAAAACCTGCACATATTTAGAGTATACAAGTTGATAGGTTTGCACATATCATACACCTGTAATACCATTACTGCCACGATCAAAGTAACAAATATATTTAAAACGTTAGTTTTCTTGTGTTTCCTTGTGCCCCTTTGCTTTTTTGTTGTTGTTTTGAGAACACTTAACGTGAAATCTGCCCTCTTAACAAATTTTTAAGTCCATAGCACAGTATGTTAACTATAGCATGATGTTGACCAGCAGATCTCTGGAACATATTCATCTTTATAACTGTAACTTTATATGCACTGAACAACAAATCCCCATTTCCCCCTTTTCCCATCCCTTGGCAACCACCATTCAATTTTTATTATTACGATTTTGTGGGTTGGCTGAGCTCTGCTGGGAGGTTCTTCTGCTCTACATGGTGTTGGCTGGGGTCACCCATGTGTCTACATTCAACTGGGAGTTTAGTTGGGGCAGAAAGTTCAAGGTGGACTCATTGATGTGTCTGGTGCTTAGGTGTCTAGAATGGCTGGCATCTGGTGAGGCCTCAGTCTCCAGGTGGTCACTCAACATTTCTTCACACAGCTGCTGGGTCCTAAGAGAGTGAAAATGGAAACTGTCCGGTCTCTTCAGGCCTAGCCTCCAGAGGTTGTATGACATTATCCTCACACTCGATGTGGAAAGCAAGGTTCAGTTCAGCCGTGTAGCATCTGAGGTCACTCAAGAAAAAGGAAAGGGCCTCGTAGAGGGTTTGAAGGATCTACCAGCTCTCAGGGGCTTTGTTCCCACTGAAAGCCATGACATTTTTGCCAGAGAATCTGTCAGTCCCAGCTTGAGGAAGAGCAAGTAAAAGCTGCTTACTTGGTTCTAGAGAACACATTTTATTTATCTCTGAGAAGTAAGCTAGAAATGCAATGCCCTCAGGATTTGAAAACATGTCTTTAAATTTTAGGCACTTAAATCCAAAGGGAGGTGATGAATTTTGCTGCATCACTAAAGCTTCAACCTCTTTGACGAGCATATGTAACAAAAACAGAAAACTAAATACACAAAATTACCATGGTGATGGCTAATTGTGGTGAATCTGCGTCAGCTCACAGAAACGCAAATAATGCTCCAGTGAGCTCACGTGCTGCGGTACAGAAAGTATTGTTCTGTTCAGAATGTTGTGAACATCACAGTCTGCTCTGATTCAAATACAATGTTAGCAAATTAAATATTGTTCAATAATGAAGAGGAAAAGAAAATCATTTTTTCCCCAAAGCTATTTGAGAATCTGGTTTAGGATGATGGTGTGAGGGGCTGGAACGTGGTTGATGTATACTCTTTACTGGAGAGAAATTTGAAAAAGGGTGTGGATCTTTGTGGTCCTCCTGTCTCCCTCTCAGCAGCTCTTTTTATGACGGCATCCTCTTTCCCAGATGCCCAGACATCTCCTTGGTAACTGACACCGTCTTGGGAACTACAGGGAAGACAAAGAGATGGACCTTGCCTGTTAGGAGAAATACCAGCCTGAACTTTACCTACCGTCGTGCCCAGGAGGCCTAGACACCTGCCACCCTTGGGCAAACATTTTCCCTCCGTGAAACTGATAAAAGCTGTAATGCAAATAACACTCTCACTGGTAGTTACAGAAAGTATTGTTCTGTTGAAAATGTGAAAAATCACAGTCAGCTCCGTTAGACTTAATCTCCTCATTTGTAAAATGGGGAGACTATGTACCTTGAATGAGATAATGGATATCAAGCATCCAGAATGTGACAGTTGTTTAATGTCAATGATATTAGAAAAGGCCAGTGCACTTGAAGTAATGGCAGAGTCAGGGAGACCCTATAGTGATGTGCCAAACTGTGGTTTGGACTCCAAGTTCTGGAAAACTTTAGAAAAGGAGGTCAGCTTCCTGAATAAGGAGAGGCTTTAGCTGGGCTTGGCGGGGGCAGAGAGGATGTTCTCAGAAGGTATCTTAGGAGAGAAGGTGTGGAGGCAGAACAGGGTGCGTTGGTGGACAATGGGGAGACTTAAATGATTTCCATGAACTAAATGGAGACTAGTGTTGGGATCTGGGACCGTGAAACCCAGACACAGGAGTCTACTTAGCAAGGAGACTTAACTCTGAGTGCCCTTAGGAAACTGCATCTATTCCCAACTCTTTAAAATTTGTGTGATGTACCCTCCACCCCCCCCCCCGCCCCAAATCCATTTCAGTTTCCCTTTTTCTCTCTTTTTTCCAAATCACACTCATCTTCACTCTATAGTGTGCTGGGCCAAAAAGGCCCAGGACTGGGCCTTTTAAAGGACTGGGCCAGAAAACAAATGGAGCACATCTTGCCATCTCTTCCTGCAAAACGCATTACATTTGTTTAACTGTGACTCAGATTTGGAACGACGGGAAAAGGAAAGGGCAACACTGTTTGGGTGATGACAGCACCATCCATTACCTTGCTGGGAGCCAGTGGAACTACGTGCGGAGGGGTGAACCGTGAAGCAAACAGTGGTTCAAGATTAATACTAATTCCTCATGTCTGTATTGTGATGTATAAGTGTTTCAAACGCTCTCATAGCCAGTAACTCATGTAATTTTTAGGACAACCCTATGAGGTTGTTAAAGTAAATGCTGTCTTTATTTTACACACGAGGGAGCTGAAATGCGTAAGAAAAAGACGGCTTGCCCCAAGTTACACAGCAGGCAGACGGTGAAGGGAAATGGAGATTCAGGATGTTTGTTATGTCACCCATCACATGTTTGTTTGGTGGTTACTTCTCCCCCCCCAGCCCTGTCCCGGTGGTGGACTATCATTTGCAGACTTTTTGACGATGGCCATTCTGAGCAGTGTGAGGTGGTACCTCATTGTAGTTTTGATTTGCATCTCTCTAATGATTAGCGAGGTTGAGCATCTCCTCATTATTCACGTTTTGCCTACCTCTGCAGCTTCCTCTTGCTCTATTCTCTTAGTTCTTCCCACTCCTTCTCACATCAGGGTGTCTGTACACTTTCCCCCTTTGCGTAGAATTCTGCCCTATCTCCTCACTTATTTAACTCTTCCTTGTCTTTGCACACACAGCTCGGAGGTTGCTTCACAGAGGCGCTTCCCTAACCTACCATATGTGGCCTCCCATTCATATACCTTCATAGCTCTGGCTTTGTTCCTAATGGGGTCCTTTGCACAGTTTGCAATTGTATATTTACATGAATATTAGATTAATTATGGTCCTCCATTGTTGACTGTGTGCTCCATGAGAGGAAGGGCTGATGACTGTGTTTACTTAAGGACCTAGCAGAGTGTTTGATGTGTAATATACACTCCACAAATGATGTTTTCTGAGTATGAAATAGATACAACTGATGTTGGTCATCTTCACATGAGTGAATATCTTGAAGCCATGCCTCAAACTGAACTCATTCTTTCTCCCTTAACCCTTGCCCTTCCCCTCGTACCTTGGACTCCCCTCTACGTGAATGGCCTGGCCATCCACCAGTCACTCCACTAGAAATCTCTGTGTCATCCTTGATTCTCCATTTCCCGCCACATGTAGTCACTAGAGTCCTATAGAGTCCATCTCTTTAATATCTCTTGGAGGTGTGCCCTTCTCCTGAACCCCACCTTGCCTGTCCTAGTCAAGAGATTCTTTTGTTTGAAGTATTACAGTTTTCTTATTTGAGTTCCTGACTCTACCCCGTCTCCCTTTCACTTTCTAAAATACTAATACACATATTGTTTCCTTTTCAGAGTTGCAGTGGTCTTCTGTTTGGGTGAAAGATCCAATCTAAACCCCTTAGCATTCCTCTCATGCTGATTGCTGCTAACAGGTCCAGTCTCCTCTTCCTCTTTTCCCTTCCTCTCCTCCGTTCCTTTCTTCCTGACACAGTGATGCTCTTCCTGTGGTCTTCAAATGTTGCCAGGCTTGCCTACGCCAGTGTGTTTTTGTTCATGCTCTTCATTCTTCCTGGGATGACCTTGCACAGCCCGCCAATGTTTGCCTCTCCTTCTAGCTCAGCTGCCTCACATCACCTCCTTCTCCTGGGAAGCCTTTCTTGCCCCCCACCTTAGGTTCCCCAAAACACTTCTTATACACCTGTTCTAAAATAAGTACTTATTTCTGAGTTTGGATTCCCAGTAGAAGGGTACCTGCAATGCTTAGCACAGTCATGCCTGGCTGGCACTGAATCAGTGATTTTAAAAAATATGGATATGTTTTCCTCAGATGAGGCCATTGGTTGTCAGCCACAGGAACCCACCCACTTAAGGCTAATTTGTGTAAACAGGATTTGTGGAAAGGTTCCCGGGAAATCTCATGAAACCCAGTCGTAGGCAGTTCAGCTGGGCTTTACCAGCAGTATTAGAAGTTGCCAGGCAGCTGCTCTCTTTATTTCTCTTTCTCTGGAGCTTCATTCTTTGTTGTCTCCTTTCATCTGCACATCTTCTCTCATCTCTGCAGAGCTTGCAGTCTCTGAAGCTCCGTCTTGGGTCACCCAGCTTGGGTCACGAGTCTGCCCTTGACACATGCTACAGTGCCAACATCTGACCTTCAGCAGTCCCTGTGTCTCAGTTCAAATTATCTAGAAAGGTTATTGGTTCCTGGCCAGCCACTGGGATGGCTGGCTTTGCATCAGTTCTATTCACTGTTGCTAGAGGGAAAAGTCACTTGGCCTGAAGCTATTGGTTGGAGTGGAGTCTCTGAGAAAGGATGTGAGAGGGGCAGGAAAACTGATTGATGTGCTAAAGCAGGAACAAAATCATAGGTTTGTGATTTGCTTATCAGGACCGCTGCAGCTGGGAGGGACGTGAATAGCTGAAATCAGGGACAGTTCTCCAAGCCTTCAGAATCCCAGAGTCCGATGTTGACCTTGGCCCTATGCCAACCAGCTCCCTCATCCTGTCTCTAGCCTTAGTGTCTTTTAACCCAGCAAAACAGTCTCACACATAGGACATCCAGTAGAAACCAACTGTTAAGTCAGCAAGGGTGTGGCTGGGCTTTCAGGTGTTTGTTCGAACTGGGTTTACTCATCCAAAAGTGATTCTGGGCAGACAGCGTGCTTTGTCCTGAACTGTCATTTCTGGAGGGAGTAGATGTAACTACAGGTACAGGAGTGGGCTGTAGGCTCTGGCTGGGCCTTGCATTCTCCAACTCTTCCGCAACGAATTACTTTCCTGGATTTGAAAGTATCAAGAAGTGGCATGGAGTAGAAAGACCACAATTGTGGAGTCTGTTTCATTTTTATCTACAATCTTTGCGTGCTTCTATTTTTCCTTCTCTGATTATGCAGAGTAATTTCCTAGGGAACACATTTATAGAGCTGGGTTTTCTAGGCCCATTTTGGGTTTATGATGCAAAGAAGTCCTGGGATACCTCATCTATTGCCTCCAACCAGTAAGCAAGTGTGTCTTTTAACTCAAGGCATCCTGATTCTCTAGGCCATCTGATAAAAAAAAAAAAAAAAAGGTTTGTGCTTGAGGTTCTGATGTGGTGAAATTGATGTTGCCAAGTCCTATTGTCTTTTAACTCAAGGCATCCTGAGTCTCTAGGCCATCATATTTAAAAAAAAAAAAAAAAAAAAAAAAGGTTTGTGCTTGAGGTTCAGATGTGGTGGAATTGATGTTGCCAAGTCCTATTTGGACATTTGACTGTAGGGCTTTAAGTCCAGTTTAAGAACTGGCTTTTTGAATATTATTTGGGCATCTAGGGGCAAGAGAATCAGGCTGAAAAGAAAACATTTCAGGGAAAATTATTGAACCTCCCAGGCTCTCAGTTTCTTTCTTTATGAATTGTGGACCATAAGGAATATAATGTCTTGAACGTGGTAGTTGTAATAAACAGTCAATTGAAGAAGGTGAAGGTTGCTGCTGTTTCTCCAACTGTCTCTGGTAATAAATATGGTGCAAGCTGTGCTAATTCCCAGGACACCAGAGGGCCGGTGAACACGCTGAAGGAGAAGCTTGAAATTTGGTGGTCTCCAAACTGTAGGCAAAAACTAAGCCTATTTGGGCGCTCCACCTACACTCACAATGTTCTGTGGCCATATAGGTAGACTAAACTCTGCCTAAAAAGAAGTTAAGCAGGTTTTCTTTGTAATTAAAACAATCTACTGCAACACTGCTCAGAATTTTTAATATGCTTAGTAATATATATTAAATCTGGAGGTGCATATAATATCTAGTACATCAATCTTATTTTGTGTTACAGCCTTTTACCCTCTTCTTTTTTAGTAGAATATCTTGTAAGGCTGTCATTATATGAAACACAGATATAACCATGTAACAAGTGAATTCAATAAATACTGTTGAGCATTGCTTATGGACACAGGGCTGTGTTAAGTATTGCAGGAGACAGACAGCATTTGTGTACCAGGCAGGACTCCTTCAGCTGTAAGAGACTGAGACCCAGTTTTAGCTAGCCTAAGTAAAAAATGGAATCTATTGACTCACGGAATTTGGAAGACCGAGGAGGGTACTAAGGAGGGTAGCATGATCAGATCAAGGTGTTCAGAGGACATAGTTGGATTTCCCTATTTCTTGTCTCTTCTTGGTATCATTATGAGACAGGCTCAATTCATGCACCAACTATCTTAAGTTGGGTTCCCAGGAAGCAGACTCTTGAATGGAGAGTTGTGTAAAGATTTACTGGGCAGAGCTCTTGGGAATTATACCTAGGAAGAAGTGAGAAAGCCATGATTGGGCAGAGGAAGATGCTGACCCCTGGAGTGGTTGCAGCTGAAGCCTCAGCTAATCCTACAGGAAGCTCTAGAAGCCTTCAGAGTTGTCTCCACATTGAAACGGAGTCTCTGCAATTGTATCTCTCTATTAGCAGGGCATTGGTTATAAGCTACTCTCCGGGAGGGAGCATAACTTTGGTGAAATGTTTTTTCGTGGCAGATTCCTGGTGAGAGACACAGCTCTGAGCCATCAGTAGCCAACACTTTGGCAGTTGGGGAAATGAGTGGCTTGGCTTGAAAAGGGTAGTTGGACAGAGCATCAGGGTCCACTAAACTCAACCAACATGGCCCTTCCAGCTCAAGCCTTAGCCTTCTTACTATTTCAGAAGGAGAGAGACTTTCTTTTCAGGTGATGTTTGTGAAAAGGGAATTTCATTATCCAGCCTGGGTTCTTGCTGCCCCTGTGATGGAGGAGGTGAAGTCATGTGGTTGATGCACCATATGAGGGAGGGGCAATCCCCAAAAGGAACACACACGGCATAGACAGAAAAGGGAATCAATTATAGCCTTCAGCTACTTATTGTACCAGAGAATGAGAAAGCATATCCACAAGTGATGAGTAATAGCACAAAAGATTTTATGGCAGATACTTCTAAAAACTGTGACCTGGGGTCACTTAGTCTTCATGTTTTATTGGTTAAGATGGAGAAGGGAAACTTGTTTCTAATTTACATTTGCACTTACCACTGTCTTTATTATATGTTTTAATTTTGAAGATAACTGTACCTATACCATAGTGTGGGCTGGTCTGCTTTGATTAAAAATGTTTTTCGAAAAGACAAGATAAAAATTGTATAAGTTGGAATAATTTCCAACCTAAGGTACACAGAAGTACTCTTCTGTGAATATTGCTAACTCCATTAATTATTTATCTAAAACTTTCTATGGCTTCATTACTAATGATATACTTTCTTATAGTTTTTGAATACTTATTATTTGCCAGAAACTCAAATAAGCAGTTGATAATCATCCTCAATCAATCTTTACAACAACTCTCACGTAAGCACCAATGGTGTCTCCATTTTACAGATGGGGAACTGAGGTTAAATGAAGTAATTTTTCCAATGTCTTATAAATAATAAATGGGATTTGACTCTAAAAGCTGGTGCTTAACCCCCCTGCTATGTTGCCTTATTACTCAAGTTGCCATTTTTGAATAGATCTTTTCAAAACTAGTTGAGCACTTAATTCACTGATTCTTGTATGATGAATTAAAGAATTGAAATGGGAAGATGTAACAAAATTGTACTCTTTAACTTATTTCAAGAGATATTTTTATCTGTATAGCAATCGTATCTTCAATGTTTTAACATTAAAATGGGTTTTACACATAATATCAGAAGAACATGAAAAATAACAAGGCTGGAAAGTTAATGCTTGATACTACCACCTTTCAGCCATTTTTCTCTTTGTGTTTCCTCATAGGTCTAGTTCAAAGGAAGATATTTTTATCTACCTGTATCCATGGCAGAGCTATTAGGTTGAACCATGTGGAATTTTCAATATTTGACCATTTTTTCCCTACAAAAATAATAATTTCATATGGTTCAACCTAATATTTTTCAGCGTTAAATTTAACACTTTGTATTAACATTTTCCATGTTGTTATGTAGACTTCATAGTTGTCATTTCAATGACTGTCCAATGTTCCATCAAGTAAAAGCTCACTTTAACTATTCCTTGTCTGTTGTCTTTAGCTTTTTAGTATTGTAAATGAATATCTTCATACAAAGACATTTATCTCTCCTTTGGGTCTTTTCCTTAGGATAAATTCTTACTGATGGAATTACTAGATCCAAGAAAATTAATATTTTATGGCTTTTGATATGTATAGTTAAATTACTTTACAAACAGAATCTATTTAAATTGCAATCAACAAGTGTATAAATGTGCTAACTTCATCAGAACCTGATTAGCCTTGAGTATTATCATTATTTTCGATAATATAATAGGTGTAAAACGGTACTTAATGAATATTTTAATTTGTTTTTCTTTGATCACAGCAAGGTGGAGCATTTATGCATGTTTGTTTACTAATTTCAATTCCTTCTGCATAGATGATCAGATCATATTTTTTGTTCTTTCATCTATTGAGCATCTTATTTGTGTATAATTGTGCATTTAATGTAATTTAGATATTTACCCTTTATCTTTCTTTAAAAAGAATTTTAATCCCTTATTTTACTCTTAGTTTTCATTATGTTATTTTAGAAGTCACAAAATAAATATTTTATACCATTAAATCTGAATTTTTCCCATCAATTAAAGCTTAGAAAATTTTAATTCCTGTATATATTTAAACATTTAATTTTTCTTTGCCACACCTTATATAAGATTTAAAAATATTCACTCTTTTAGTGATCCAAAATTTATCTTGATTTATGGTATAAGGTGAGGATATACACTAATTTTATTTTAAATTTGCTGATCAGATATCCCAAACTATTTCTTATACCAATCTCTTTTTCCCCATTGTTTAGTGATGTTTCCTACAAGAATGTAAAAATGTTTAATGTGATAGAGTCTATTTCTGAAGTATTTATTTGGTTCCACATTTTTTTTATAGTGCCAGATGTATTTTAATACCTAACAGGATGGTCTCCTCTAATGATTTTCACATCGAGAATATTTAAAATATCCCCCCCCCCAATTTGGTCCCTATTTTTTTCTTCTTAAGGTAATTTTATAATATGTCACTATTTCATAATTTGGTCAGGTTTAAAACTAGTATATTGGTTTCCTTTTGCTTCTGTTAGAAAATAATACCACAAACTTTATGTCTTAAAACAACACAGACTGATTACCTTATGGTTCTGCAGATTAGAAGTTTTGCTTGGTTAAAATCAAAGTGTTGGTAGGGCTGCATTCCTTTCTGGAGGCTCTAGGGGAGAATGCGTTTTCTTGCTCTTTCTAGCTTCTAGAGGCCCTTGGTTCACGGGCCCCTTCTTCTACCCTTAAAGGCAACAATGCTGCATCTCTCTGACTGTTTTTCATTCTGAGCAGAGCCAGAAAATATTCTCCAATTTAAAGGATCTATGCGATTAGGTTGGGCTCTGGGTAATGCAGGGTAATTTCCCTCCATTGCAAAGTCTTCACCCTTAATCACATTTGTAAAGTCTACCCTGTAAGGTAACATATTCAAAGGTACTGGGATTAGGATATAGAAGTATTGGGGGGGGGGCATAAATTTGCCTACAACAAGTAGCATCAGAATTTTGCTTGGGATTCTGTTAAATATATGTTAAATGACCTTGGAAGAATTGGCATTTGTGCAATATTTCATGTGCATATCCGTCAGTAAGGTATAGTCCAGTCTTCATGGTGATCATCTGGTGACATTTTGAGGATTTCTTTAGTAGTTTTATAGACCCTATCTCCTTAATCATACTCCTTAAACTTCCCTTTTGTGTGTTGCTGTTGTAAACAGAACTTCCCTTTGCCCAGATTCCTCCCTAGTACATTTTTCTAACAAGTTACTGTATGATGTCCTTAATTCTTTATGAAAATTTATTCCCTAATGTAATCTTAATTTGGCATCCAGTCTACAAGGAGAAACATATGCTGGCAATATGTGGTGCCGTGTGAATGCAGCTCCCAGGGAATCAGCCCAGCTATGCCATATTGAGAAGTCTCCACTTTCATTATTTATTTGAAAAGATGCAAAAATGCTGAGCATTGAGATGACCTTCAGCGCTTATGAAAGGTTGCTGAATACCACGTTTGACCTAGTTTGCTCAATGTCCTGAGCAGAAGGACACCCAGCAGTCCAGGAGCTGCCCTGGCAAAGGGAAGTGGCATATGGGCCTGGGGTAGAGAGGCAAAGCTTTGCTTAGGGACCCTGCACAGCCCCTCTTTCCAGGTGATTAATTTCTACTTCAGCAGGTTGCAGTTTGTGATCCACTTCCTTCTAAGTTTGATGTTCATGTTGAAAGCATTCTCGTGATGCAAAGGAAGGAGCTTGGGATTGGGAAACAGGAGGCCTGCTTCCAGCATCACCTGAGAAATTGCTTGAGCCCATATGGTCCTGAGGAAGTAATGTGATTCCTGGGGGAATCAGTTCTCTTATTTGTAGTAATGGGGGTTGGATCCATGAGTCTGTAAATTGATGGAGATTTTGAAGATGGCAAAATGCATTGGAAGAAGGAACAAAGCACCAGTCATTTTAGTTCCCACTCTTTTTTCTCTTTACACTGATTCTAGGGTGACAGGAAGCAGAGCTCTTTTTGACCCATTTACTCTAGAAATATCTCTGACCTTGTGAGCTAATTCTCATCTCAGCCTATGAGCCCTTGCGAAGTCTCAGAATTCTCTGCTCTAAGTAGTAATGACATCCTTCCTAAATGATGGGCATGTAGGATTAAAAGCACATTGGTCTTCTGACATTGGAGCCTCCAGCCTCTGTTCCACAGAAAGCTTTTGCTGCAGAGGCCAAGAGGAGAAACCTCATAGGCTTGTCTTCAGGACTCATATAAAGTCTGGATGGATTTGGCCTTTCCTAGGCAATCCTTCATATGGATCTTGTTGAAATTCTCCCCTCCCACTCTGTGTGAGCATTGAAATGTCTTGATATTGTGTTTCTTCATCAGCTACTATTCCCGTTCCCTGAAGATCAGTGGCTCTGATGTCTGACGAGCAGGGATTGGCCAATGAGATCCAGAGAGTAGCTTGGAGATGGGAGGAAGAGGGAAGCCCTCAGAGCTGTGCTTCAGTGAAGGAAATCCCCAGAGAGTCTTGGGGAGAAGAAAAGGGAAAAATCGGTGCTGTTCTACAACCATGGCTTTTGAAAAGACACTACAGCATAGCATGCTGGAGCAGGAAGAGCCCTCAGCCTGAGGACCGGAGGGTCAGAGGGAGGGGCCAGGGCCCCAGCTGCCCGGCCAGATTGGAATTCGAGGCACCAGATATAGCAGATGGCCATGCAGCGGGCTGCCTGCCTTCCCCCAAGCTGTGAGCACGAGTGGGATCAAGCTTTATGCTTCCTTATGTAGCTGCATTAAACTGAATGTAGGAATAGGGGTATTAGCAAAATGCTTAACAGCATTTTTAAAGAGAAGATGATGTGGTGGAAATGAGGTTGGAAAGATCAGTGTGTGAAATGCAACTTTATCAAGGTGCAAGTGAGAGGTGGAGATGGCCTCTGAAGAGGGAGTTGGGAGTAGGAAACTTTCATATTAGATTCACTTTGGCATTTGTACCAGTCCCCAGACATTTTACAGACGACATTGTCTTTTGGAAATCGCCTTGTTTGTTCTTGCTCTGTTTTGGAATAACCCTCCCAAGTTAGAAGGAGCTTGTCCTGGAGTTTATTCACAGCCTGTCGCAAACCTTGCCTGTGGCCAGGAGCACAGTTTATAATCTGTTCCTGGACTTGTTGAGAATCTTCAGGCGGACTTTTCAGTAGAGTTCTATCTTAGCTCGGGCTGCTGTAACACAATACTGTAGACTGGGTGGTTTAAATAGCAGAAATATATTTCTCACAGTTCTAGAGGCTGGGAAATCTGAGATTAGGGTGCCAGCATGGACGGGTCCTGGTAAGGGCTCACTTCCTGGCTTGTAGATGGCTGCCTTCTTGCCATGTCCTCACATGGCCAAGAGAGGTGGAGCTCTAGTCTCTTTCTCATCATGGGGACTCCATTCTTGTGACTTCTTCTGAGCCTAATTACCTCCCAAAGGCCTCATCTCCTAATACTATTCCATTGGGGATTAAGATTTCAATGTGAATTTTGGGGGCACACATGCATGCAGTACATAACAACATCCAAGCCTTGGTTTAGCAGGTAGTGACACAGGCTCAGACTAATGACCACTGTGTTCACAGCCTGGAATTGAGGAATTGACCCAGACCATGGGACCACAGGACACATACTCTGCCACTCACTGCCTGAGTATTCACTGGGCATATTATTTATCCTTTCTGAGCCTCAGTTTTCCTATCTGGACATGCTGAGATGAGATTTCCTATACTCTACAGGGTTATTGGGAGGAGTTGCTGGGATAAATTATGCAAAGCAATTCATTTCTAGTAAATGATCAATAAATATTAATTATTCTTATTATCCATGTTCCAAATACAACATAATTTCCACCTATATATGTATTCCTTTGCAAACAGACGAAGAAACTGTCAGAAAAGATAATTGCTTTCACAGATAGAAAGCATTTGAATAACCTCTAGTTGGCTGGGTAAAATTTTCTGCTCATCTTTATTTGCAAGGTCATCATCCAAGCTGCATGACTAGCCATCAGAGAGACATCTTGAAATAAACATTTTCAAGGGCACGTGGAGATAATGATACCTTGTGGAGCTGGACTGATAAAAAGCAAAAGAGATGGAGGAGGAGGGATTTATTGATGAGACACTCCCAAGAGAGAGCCGCCTGTAAAGATGAAGCCACACTGTCCATGACAGGCCCTGGCTACATACATTAAATGAGCAAAAGAAGGCCTCAGTGATCCTACAGCAAAGCACCCCAGGGAGCGGTGAGTTTGTGCATGTGTGTGTATATGAAGCCTATGTTAATAGCATGCCTTGTTTGGGCTGTGAAATAAACTATGGGGGAGCAGAGCAGACTTGCCATTCCGTTAGTCTGCATTTTCTCTGATGCCCAATTGGCATCGTTATGACCTGGGAGGAAGTGAGGTTCACTTCCTCTATCCAGCAAGAGAGCTCCCAGGGCAGGCTTTGAGGATAATAGTGGTGACTAAGCAGCCACCATTTACTGACCAGGAGCTACTTGTCAGTTATGTACTTATACTCATTATCTCCAACCCTGACAGCAGTCCTGTGAAGCACCCCCATCTATGACATCAGTCTTTGCCTGGAGACTTAGGAAACTGAGGTCCAGAGAGGTTAGATGATTTGCTCAAGCTCACAAAGCTTATAAGTGGCTGAGTTATAGGTCAGACACTTGTAGTCTGAATCCAAAATCTGTGGTCCGTCCCCCATACTTTCTGCCCACCTCCCTGCAAAATACTCCAAACAACAAACTGAGTGTAGAATCCTGCCTCTAGCATCTGTGTGGCTCTGCCCTGAATCCACATTGGCACTAGAGTGTGGGATGACCATTGTAGGAAGGGCTGTGGTGACCCAGTAGAGTTGGACAGTGCCACGCAGTGGCCCGGGCTACAGGGGAACTGGTAGTGTCCATGGGGTTGAGAGGCTACTATTGCCAGCAGAATAGCAGCAGGCTAAAGGGTGGAGGGCACATGACCCTGCTGGTGATTCTTTAACTCCATCGCTCTTTGCGACCCAGAAGTGGGATTCAGATGTCTGCTGCCAGCTGTCTTCCAGACCTAACTCCTTAGTCTGTTCTAAGTCTGCAAAGATAGTTGTTCTCAAAGCTTTTGGTTTGAGACAACCAAACCCCTGAAAAAATATGTATTTTTATCTTTTAGAATGTGTCAGTCAGTCCTATGTGATTAATTTGTGTATTTAGGTTTTTCATATCTTACTTATATTCTTTTTCACATTAAGTTATGGGTTGAGAGAAGTGGATTAAAGTCTCCTGTTAATGTGCTTCTGTTTATTTTTCCTTTTTTTAAGTATTTATTTATTGGCTGCGTCGGGTCCGAGTTGCAGCACGTGGGCTTCTCTCTAGTTGTGGTGCAGGGGCTCATTACTTGTGGCATGTGGGCTTCAGAACGTGTGGTCTGTGTAGTCGCAGCATGAGGGCTCTGTAGTTGCGGCATGCAGGCTCTCTAGTTGCAGCGCATGGGCTTAGTTGCCCCGTGGCATGTGGGATCTCAGTTCCCTGACCAGGGATCGAACTGGCATCCCCTGCATTGCAAAACTGATTCTTAACCACTGGACCACCAGGGAAGTCCCATATTTTTTCTTGTTTTTGATGATTTATCCTATGGTCTGTTTAGTGCTTTTTGCCCTGAATTCAACCCTAAGAGTGAGATTCAGAGCTTCTATTTTCTTTCGATTCGCATTTGCTTTTTGCTAACCTTTGTGCAGCCTCTTATTTTCAACCTTTCTGAGTTAGGCTGTCTTAGATATGCCTCTTGTATTATACATATAGTTGGTTTTTCCTTCATGACCCAGTATAAGAATTTGGTCTCTTACTCGATGTTTACATACTTTACATTTATTATTAAAACAAATGAGTTGGATGTTAGTTCTGTCATCATATTTGATGTCTTCTATTTTTTCCTTTTTATAATCTATCATTATATGATCAGCTTCCTTTGTGTGTGTGGAGGTTGGGTGGTATGTGTGTGTACTTTCTGATGATTTGAAAAGTTTGTGCTCTGTTTTAATTTCTTCTGGTGTTTACATTGGTAATTTCACTCTTCTCTTCATTTAAACTCTGTTGACTTTGCTGTAGTCAGTTTTGCTTCTACCTGTTCTCTCTCAATCTTTCCCCTGGCTGTACCCAATCTTTGTCAGTTCTTTTTTTGGGGGTCACATTTCTAGGGTTCACACTTATTCCTTTCAATATATTTATCTTACTCCATTGCTTTATCAGATTTAAATGATGTATGTTGACTTCAGCCTAGAAAAAAATGACAAAGTCAGCATCCTTATACCACCTTCCACCTTTGCCTTCCCCATCTCCTCCCAATTGTTGTTAGTAATATCATTTCTACATTATTGTGTATAACATGTATATGCTATTTATTATTTTTAATGGTGATAAAATACATATAACGCAAAATTTCCCATTTTAATCATTTTAAAGTTCACAGTTCAGTAGTATTAAGTACATTCATGTTATTGTGCAACCAATCTTCAGAACTCTTCTTATCTTGCAAAACTGAATCTCTATATTTGCTTAAACAACTCCCCATCCTTCCTTCCCCACAGCCTCTGGCAACCACCCTTCTTTTTTCTGTCTCTGAATTTGACTACTCTAGGTACCTCATATAAGTGGAATCATACAGTATTTTGTCCTTTTGTGACTGGGCTTATTTCACTTAGCATAATGTCCTCAAGGGTCATCCATATTGTAGTATATGTGAATCTCCTTCCTTTTTAAGGATGAATATTCTATTGATTGTATCTACCACATTTTGTTTATCCATTCATCATCCATTGGTGGACACTGGGTTGCTTCTACCTTTTGGCTATTGTGATTAATTCTGCTATGAACATGAGTGTATAAATATCTCTTTGAGAACCTGTTTTCATTTCTTTTGAGTATATACCCAGCATTGGAATTGCTGGATCATATGGTAATTCTGTTTTTAATTTTTTGAGGAACAATCATCTTGTTTCCACAGCTACTTCACAATTTTACATCCTATCAGCAGTGCAGAGGGTTCTAATTTTTCCACATCCTTGCCAACCTTTGTTATTTTCTGTTTGTTTTTTGATAGCAGCTATCCTAATGGGTGCAAAATACTATCTCATTGTGGTTTTGAGTTGCTTTTCCCTTATGACTAGTGATGTTGAGCATCTTTCATGTGCTTATTGGCTGTTTGTATATCTTCTTTGGAGAAATGTCTGTTCAAGTCCTTTACCCCTTTTTAAAATTTTTGGTTGGGTTTTTTTTTTTTTTGATTGTTGTTGTTGAGTTGTAGAAGCTCTTTATATGTTCTGGATGTTAACACATTATCAGATGTATGATTTGCAAATATTTTCTCTCATTCCATGGGTTGTCTTTTGACTGTTGTGTTCTTTGATGCACAGAAGTTTTAAACTTTGAGATAGTCCCAATTTATGTACTTTTCCTTTGTTGCCTATGCTTTTGGTGTCATATTCAAGAAATCCTTGCCAAATCCGAAGTCATGAAGATTTTGCCTTTTCTTTTCTTCTACTTTAAGTTTAAAAAAAAATCTTTTAAATGCTTAGTGATATTAGTAATTTTTTTTCCTGTCCTTTGTCAACAATTTTTGTATTGTTTTCTGGTCAGTGTTCTCATTTCCTGTTTATTTCTCTATCTCTGTCTTTTATTTTCATATGGTCTTTTTATACAAATTTGCATTGATTCTTTTTTATTAGATCATCTTTGAATGAAACACATTCTTCATGGATTTTTTTCCTTTTTCCATTAGGTTTTTCCATTAGGTTTGGGTGAGGAAGAGCCTTAAGGTACAGGGTTGGATGCACCTGGGAGTGAATGAATCATTTTAGCTTTTAGTTGTCCCCTGACAAAAGGACCAATGCATGGTTGTTTGCAATTGAGAATCTATCTTCTATTTACATCAGTCACAGTCAGCTTCCTGCAAAGTCTGTGTGATTCCTCATTGAGCTCCTTTCTCCTGCGACACTTTGTGCTGAATAGGATCCTAGAAAACCTCCTCTGACAGCTCACTGATGCCCTCTTGTTGCTCCAAATGAGAGATTGTTTCTCTCCCTAGTATGTACCATCTTGCTTGGACAACTGTGATCTGACAGTTTGCCTGAGATCTGTGCCTGCTGGATTTCACTAGATTTCATAGCCCTTTGTCTTTCAGCACAGTTCAGAGTTCCAACAGTCTATTTTAGTTTGTTGAAGGTGGACTTTGGGTTTCTGTTTTTCCCATTCTCTTTGCTGTTGGGGTGACTTCCTAGAGAAAAAGGAAGCAGGACCTTACAGTGGGAATCCAAGTGGCTATATTCACTTCAGTTCTCTATCCCTTTTTCTTTTTGACCAGTTTGACAGCCTCCCAGTTTCCTAAGATACAGATTGGAGCACTGAGTGTCCAACTACACAGAAGTTATAGAACAGGATGTTATAGACTGGACTTCTGACTCCAACACTTGCTAGCCATGTAACCCTGGGCAAAGAACTCTTCTGTGCCTTGGTTTTCTTCACAGTAGTAATAGCCAAGGTTTTATTGGGCGCCTGCTCTACTAGAGGCACTGTTCAAAGATTGTTGCATGGGGCTTCCCTGGTGGCGCAGTGGTTGAGAGTCTGCCTGCCGATGCAGGGGACACGGGTTCATGCCCCGGTCCGGGAAGATCCCACATGCCGCGGAGCGGCTGGGTCCGTGAGCCATGGCCGCTGAGCCTGCACGTCTGCAGCCTGTGCTCCGCAACGGGAGGGGCCACAGCAGTGAGAGGCCCGCGTACCGCAAAAAAAAAAAAAAAAAAAAAAAAAAAAAAAAAAAAGATTGTTGCATGTCTTTGTTACCCAATACAAGTCTGTGTGCCCGATGCAGAGTGAGCCCAAACAATACTGAAGTGTCGGAGATGGAGCAGAGAAAGGTTTATTTTAGGGCTCTTCAAGGAGATGGATGGCTCATGCCTTAAAAAGCCCGAATTCTCAATTCTCGAAGGCTTTCAGCAAAGCTCTCTTATAGGAGAGGTGAGGGAGGGGCATGGTTTGTTGTTGCAAACTTGTTGGTGTCAGATTCTTTGTTCTTGCAGCTGGTCACATATTCTTATAGACCTCCACCAAAGCAAATGTTATTCCCTATTCTGAACACTTAAATCCCGGAAGTAAAGCGACATCATTACCCCTCATTTTACTTGTTCAAAGTCCCAGGGCTCAACTTTCGCCCTCCGAGGTCCAGGCCTGGCTAAGAGGAGGGGTCCCTGCGTGGGCCCGTCACCCTGCCCAGGAGCGCTCATCCAGCACCCAGCTCGGGTCCTCCCGCCAGTGCCCAGCCCGGCTGAGAAGGCAGACCTCAGCTGGCGGCGCCCTCAGGGCCAGGTCCCCAGACCCCGACCAGCCGTCATCGCTGAGGGAGCCAGGCGCCCAGGACCCAGCGGCCCTCAGGCCGCCCAAACGGGGGCCAGGTCCCATGGACTGCGACCCAGGGTGACCGCTGCCACCGGGGCCACCACGACACTGACCCTTGGTTGAGTGGGACTGCTAACCGCTCTGCGCGCTAACGCCCCAGGCTAATGTTTAGGCACCGGCCCCCCTGCTAATAGCCACACGCTACCGCCAGGTGCTAATGGCTGCCCTGCCCCGCCCCCACTGACAGCTGCCCCTGCGCTAAGGACCACGTGCTAAGAGCTGCACGCTATTGGCCACGTGCTAATGTCTGTGAGCCTTCCCCCCCCACCCCACCCACCATGGCTCACGTGCTAACGTCCACACGCTGCCCCGCCCCTATTACAGATGAACTCCTGTAAGCCTCACCTATTGTTATCCTCCTTTTACAGCTGAGGAAACAGAAGTAAAAGGTTGTTAAATAAATGGCGGAGCTGGGATTCACATCTAGGCCCTCTGCTTCCAGGGCTGTGCTTGTTTGCTCTCTAGTCCCTGCTCGGCTGTGCAGTGGCCACCTTGCGGGGCTGCTGACAGGATTAAAACCATAATGTACGTCAAGCAGTGGCGCAGTGAGCTCGGTAAGTAAAGATGTTTCTCCTCTTCCTTCTACCCCTTCTCTTTACATTGCTCATCCTTCTGCCCCTGCTTTTACCGGTGTTCATAACCTTTTGGGATAGGGCAGGGGAAAATGATGGTTTGATATCATTTTGTTTGACAAAAAGGTGCAAAATTGTTCGAAGCATTGAAAACCACTTCTTTCTTCTGAAGAAAAGTTTAAAATGCTGACCTTTGTACTGGAGATAAATTAGAAAACGATAAGGAAACTAGCTTTCAGTCTTTGTGCCACTTAAAAAAATGTCCTAATGTCTTCAGGAGCTAAAGATAGTGGCGAAGGGAAGGAACCTGTGACGGAGGACTTTTTTTTTTTATCATCTTTATTGGAGTATAATTGCTTTACAATGGTGTGCTAGTTTCTGCTGTATAACAAAGTGAATCAGCTGTACATATACATATATCCCCATATCTCCTCCCTCTTGCATCTCCCTCCCTCCCACTCTCCTTATCCCACCTTTCTAGGCGGGCACAAAGCACGGAGCTGTGCTATGTGCTATGCTGCTCCCTGTGCTATGCGGCTGCTTCCCACCAGCATTTTGACTGAGGACTTTTGAAGCAGCTGCTGAAACTCCATGAGGGCCTGGGTCTTGGTCCTTTGGGGCCACGTTGTAAGTCAAAGGAGGAAGGTGGAGAGCCATGTGGAGTGCCATGCTGTCCTCTAGAGTGTGCTGCTTACTTACCTCATAAAGGTCTCTGGCTCTGGGTTCCAAATATAAAATAGGTCATAAAGTGGGGAGTTAGGGACCAATCATTGTAAGTCATCCTCCCCATCTTTCATGGTTTTCTCCTTGTGTTTGCTACACTCTCACTCTGCAGCTTTTTTCTCAGAGGACGAAAGGCACAGACTGGAAAATGGACTCCTTGGTTTGATTTTGTACAAACTTTTCAAACCCTGAGGAAGAGAGACAGGAGAGAGGGGAGGAAGGAAGAGGGAGGGAGAGATCGGTCAAGGGAGACCCACTAGACTCTGAAGCCTAATTCCACCTTTCCTGTGGGAAAGTCTGATTGGTTTGGCTTTGGCTGGCTGTCCACATGGCTGCAATCAGAGGTGTCCAGGTTGATGACATACCTGCAGATGGTATAGGCTCTCGGAGAAGAGGGACTTGGCAGAAGAGGACATGATTGGTGGAGAGCATGACTGGCATCTGTTGGGCACTAAATTGCCGTGTAAGTCTGCTAACTGGGACCCTGGTGTGGCAGTGCATTCTGCACTCCAGACTCAGTGACTGGGGAAACCAGCACCTGTATCCCTGCCTCCAGTTCCCAGCCCAGTCCCTGAGCCCCCCCACCTCCTGACCTGGATTCCTAGTTTGCTGCCAGCCACCTAGTTCCTTTTAGTTGTCCGATATGGACTGTTGCCTTGGCAGTTGGTCCTCTTGTTGGTTCCCGTGTTATCTTCAAAACAGGCTTGCCTGGCATGTCGACGTTGTCTTTTCTCTGCCAGTTGATTTCTCTGTTGAGGGCCTTGCCCTAGCAGCAGGGCGCCCTGTATCAGACTTCAGCCAAAGCACTAAAAAATCCTCTTCTGGAAGCAGAGGTGGGCCAGTAGTCCTCCCTGCCACTTCCATGCACCTCTCTCCAAATCATTCCGATCTGTTTTAAAGAGGGAATCAAACAATCTTGGGGGACATTTCATCCCTAAAATGTTCTCCAAGGAAAGTTCAAAGATGGGCTGTTGTTTAGAGATCAGTGAAAATGAGATGGAATTTAAATATTAAGAAGAAAGCTCTTGCCTTCAGGTGAAGCTTGCATTTGCATAATAATGAGGATGACTAGCCAGATGGAATTGAGAATCTGACTGGAATCTCAAGTTCTGGTGAGGGAACATTCACGTACCTGAACTGGCAATGGGAAATGTGCTAATGAGAGGTTTGCTGCTGTCCATCACGTTCCACAGATTCTGAGACAAAGAAATAGAAAGAGTTCACAAATAGGTGATACAACTTGACATTAAACTTAATTAGGTTTGTTTTCCCATCAGCCCCTGACAGATGTGAAATTGTGGAAGTCTTTAAAGGGGGTGGGGGCAAATGATTCCCTTCTGTCAGAACTGCCTGACACTGTCATCACAGTGCTGTCATTGTCGTTATTGTTATTGTGTTAGAAACAATGGGAGAGAGGGAAAGGAAATCTGGAGTATGACCCAAATCATCATTGAGAACTAATGGGAACATCTAAAAAGAAAAGAAGAGAAGGAAATAAGGATTCCAAATAAACATTTTTGTGTCTTGATGGTTAAGATAGGGGAGACTTAGTATTTGGGTGATAGAATCAATAATTTAGAAGACACCTTAACTCAGAAATTGGGGAGACAAGGTTATGTTAGCCTGTCCCAGACCTGAGCTTGAATTCTTTTATTTGAGGCAACAGAATCTATTCTAGGGAAAGATGGAGGAAAAATGTGATGGGCAAAATTCCAAGATGGCCTCTATCATCATCTCCCCCTACCGTTGTGTCCCATTTAATTCCTTCCTTGTGAGTGTGGGCAGAACTTGTGGCTTGCTTCTAATAGAATCACACTCATGATCATGTTATATGGCGAAGGTAAAAGGATTTTGACTGAGTTAATGATTGGGGAGATTGTCATGTGTGGGCCTGACCTAATTGGATGAGCCCTTCAGAAGACGGCTTAGGGCTTCTTTGAAATCAGAGACTCCAAGAAACAGAGACTCTCCATTTCTGGCTTTGAAGCTGCCATGAAACCGACAAGGAGATGACTTCTGTCACCAGCACAAGTGAGTCTGGAAGCAGATTCTTCCCTTGTTGAGCTTCTAGATGAAACCACAGCCTTGGCCCACATCTTGACTTCAACCTTGTGAGACCTTGACCAGAGAACCCAGCTAAGCCATGCATGGACTCCTAACTCACAGAAACAATGAGATCATAAAATGGGTGTTGTTCAAAGCCATTGAGTTTGTGGTAATTTGTTACATAGCAATAGAAAACGAATACAGAAGTTTATTCTTAAATAAGTCAGTTGGGGCAATGCTGTGTGCATTAGCCTTTCTGGTGGGAGGGCAGGGCAATTGGGGATTAACAACACTGGTGTCACATACACGTTTCTGCAGCTGGTTAGATGCCAATCTAGGCTCTTCTTAACTGCTTGAGGATGTCTCCAAAGGCTGGATGGCTAGCAAGGCCTAGTCTCTGATCCCCAAATTACCATCTGTTCAAACAGGCTTCTTTATCTTTTCATTAGAACTACTAAAACAATGTGACTCACCCATGACCACACTTTCAAGGAAGTGACTAAGCTTATATTATGGTTTCATTCATCTTTTATCCTTCAGTATCCTACTTCTTATTACTTAACTTTATTTAAGTTCAATTAAAAACAGCATTAGTTGAGCATTTACTATATTACAGGCTTCCTGTTGGGGTGGGGATGGGAAGTGGGGTGTGTTATGTCATAACTAATACAAAGAGTTGTGGTTCTACTATGTATATCTATATTTTCTGACTGGGTGCTCTTAGGAAAATTACCTACCTGAGCTTCATCTGAAAAATAAGATTAATGATAAGGACAACAATAACAGTGAATAGGATAATGATAGGGATAATAATATTGATAATATGGTTTTGAAAATTAAATGAGCAAAAAATACGTGCAATACTGGCATTATAGTAAACTCTCAATATACGTTACTGTTACAATATTATTGTTTATGAGGGAAATAAATAAGGGAAGGCTTCTTGTAGGAAGCAATCTTTTAATGAAGCCTAAAACTATTGCTAATATTTGATGAAGGAAGATATGGGAAGATTCCAAGCAGAAGGGCCATCAGTGATCACAGACCCAGAGGTAGAAAATGGATAAAAAGTTGGGAAGACAGTGGCTTCCTATAGTTTTTCTATTACACCTTCCTTCTTTCCCTCTGAAGAACTTGACAGGCTATTTCTTTCAGACTAGAGCTTGGATTTTACAGTGGCCTCCAAGTTCCCATGAAGTTTACTTTTCTTTTTTACTGTAATTGGGATTTGAACCTTGATGCTCAGGAGAATAAGGACAGTATGTGGCTGGTTCACACTTTCCTGAATGGTACAGCCTAAGCTCAGAGCATGGCCTGTTTAGATACCAAACTAAAGAGTGTGTGCGGTCTAGCTACCCCAGCCTTCGGGGAATGGGAAGGTGCACAGCCTCAGATGTGGGAAGGCCCATTAGTCATTAATTTCAGTTAGAGAAGATCTGTGGGAGCCCTGCAGAGCCAGGTGTGGCAGGGTAGTTTTCTCTCCTTGTCCTCCCCTTCTTTTCTTTTTCTCTGCACTCTTGGAAGTCAAGGCAAAGAGGCCAAGACTCACAGTTGTACATACAAGTTATACTAAAGAAGGGGCCTGTGTTATCCTGAGAAAGATCTTGTAGATGCTCCACTTTGAGGGTTGCAAGCTTTAAAATTCCTCTTACAAATGGCAGTAGGCACTTCCCTGTGGCCTATTAAGGTGGACCCTGGGGTGAGAATAGAGGGTCAGAGGGTAGAAATGGAAACAGGAAGGAGGCGGGAGATTAGGGAGAGGAGGACATCTTGGGTGCTCCTGTAAGGTGAATCGTGTGTGGGATAAAGGGCAAATTGATGGCAAACTAGAGCAATGCTTTGCTCATCTCCTGAATCCTGGAATTGTTCATGACTATCTACTGCCCATTGTGGATGCTTACCTGTGTGTCCCTCCTGCACTGTCCAGAAAGCTCTGGGGTTACTCTGGAGGGTGGGTTTGAAATTGCTTGAAACTGTTGCATGTGACACAATTTTTGGCTTCTTCATAAGCATCAGAAGACTCTTGGGTGAATGGGAAATATGGCAGCTTCCTGTTTCCTTGAGCTAGTTCTGCCTCGAGTCTTGCTGTGAGAAAGTACTGATGAACTGGCAAGTTCATCGCGAAGTCTGAAACTTTATGGTCAGTTTGGTGCCAACTGTGGTTGATATCGTTGCTGGTTTTGCGTGTTCAACATTATGTGGTATTTGCGTCAGAAAATATGCTTATGAAACTTGCTATTTGGAAACAACACACTCAAGACTTAGAGACTTGAGGTTCAAATATCTACCTCTGATGTACAGTGGACCTGGACTAGTTAAACTCCCAATACCCAGGTTGGTTGCTGTTCTGCAGGGTTGCGTGTCAGTCTCTTCCCTCAGAGCACGTATCACAATTAAGAACTTGTTTATTGATTGTCTTCTCTAGGCTGTGAGTTTCCTGGGGACTGGGCTGTGTGTCTTCTTTACAGCTTTATCCTCAAGTCTAGCGCAGTGCCTTACATTGTCAACGCATATTTGTTGAATGCATGAAGGAATTTCAGTGACACTTCCCTGAGTCCATGGATACGTATTGTTTAATGTCCAGGTACCTCTAGTATTTGTAAGGTCACTGGTTTGTGTTCAGGATGTCTAGGACTAAGGACGACGGGCTCTGTGTGTGTTTGTTGATGCTCCCGCTCTTGCTGGACTTGGCCGCTGCTTTCTCTCTCTTTCCCCTCTGCTCCCCCATCCTCTCACAAATGGTTCTACTGCCCTTCTCTGTAGCCTCCTTCGTTGGGTGACCACGTTGTTGGGGAGCTAGAGGCTGGTGGTTATTTTAATATTCACACTGGTTCTGCCTCTTTGGTGGGAGGTGCGGAGTACGTGGCTGTTCAGCAAAGGAGAAGAGAGGGCTTCCAGCAGCCCAAGTGGGGCAGCTGTAGAGTAAGGTGGGAACAGAGGGGATGCCCACATTTCAAAAGTGATGAGTGCTAGGGAGTTCTTCAGCTAGAGCATCGTGGTCTTGGCGCTGCTCAGATTGAACATTCTGTAGCATCTTCCAGTAAAAGGAGCACAACCCTCCTCTCTTGTGGTGCCCTGGGAACTTCCATTGGGGGGTTCAGGCCTTAGCTAGCATTGTCCTGGCCCTAATATATTTGGACACATGTCAACCGAAACCTTAAGTATCTCTTCCATTGGGTGTCTGAGATACGTTAGGTATCATAGTCAGAATCCTGCAGAGAAATAGAACCAATATTGTATGTGTGTGTATCTATCTATGTATAAATATATATATCTCTATATACATAGATATAGATATATATATAGATACACACACACATATATGTGGTGTTTTGCCAGCTATCTGGGCCTCCCTTGGACCAATCAACTTCACACTTGACCATCAAAACTAAAAATTAACCATCAAACTGGGTCTTGCTACACGTCTGGATGGAAGTAGACTAACACGTTAGTGGTCCCAGGAACCAGACCCAGTGGGAGAGCAAAGCCCTCAGACCCTGGCTATCCTACCACAGAGCTTCCGGATGGATGACCACGGTGCCTGATGGGAGGGGGCGCTGGTGGTTATGGCTGTGGATGCATTTGCATATCAGTTGTGCTGGAGGAGGAGCGGCACCATCCCGGTGCTGTGCTGGTGGCCCGAGCGCCCTTCTTTCCTTCTGCAGTGTAACGCCACTTGTCATCTATTATTAAATACAATAATTACATTATATCAGTCACTTCACAACTAACAAAGTCATTCTGACCAGCCAGAGACTTGGAGGAGCACGCTTCCCGGAGAACACCAAATTGGTTCCGAGCCATTTGTCATCATTGCTGTCATTGTCTTCCGGTGGTTATGATCATTATTAATAATGATGATCATGATCATTAGGCTTAGGAAGAAAATAATGATAAAATGGCTCTAATTAGGCATTCTGAATACATCATGTTCTTATCATTGTGTTGTCTAGTATTATAATCAGTGTAATCACTCTAACATACGAATTTCTGCTTGAGTTTGTCTTCTCTGTGATCAAAGCCTTGAAAGACATGCTCTTGTTAGCTTTCTTGACATTCTGGCAAAGGGAGTGTAGGTTTCCAGTCATGGCCCCGTGTATTGGAGTAAGTATGGATCCCTTCAGGGGATGTAATAACTCCAGAAACCAAAACACAGCAAAGTCAGCCTTGGGTAAACATGTTGTGGGGAAGTATGTCTGATATGGTACAATCCAAAATGAAATAGACTTCAGGAAGTTCAATTCTCCTTTCAAGTTGAATTTTGCCTCTGCCATTTCCCATCTGTGTGACCTTGAGAAATTTGCTTTGCCTCTCTGCTTTATTCTCCTATTGCAAGTAGAGGTAGTATATATTGTTTTGTTTCACTCTCCCTTTAGGTTGATGAAATAAGGCAGTGTAGACTATAATAAGGTCCCGTGCTGTGAACTCTTGGAAGAAACCAAGTGAATGTTCGTTCCAGCACCTGGCACAGTGCTTGGTACATGGTAGGTTTGTACTTAATGAATATTGGTGGAATGAGTAAAGGTATTGAAGGATTGATTGCATCATATAATTTATAGCTAGAAGAGATTTTAAGCAGAATTATTAATTTCTGATACTTAAGCTTCTGAGTTACTTGAAATCAGAGCTGATCTGCCCTTTGCCCCAGCCCACTGCCGCCCTCGGGCTCTGATGTCTCCACTCCCGTCACCTCCCTCCAGCAGTGGGAGAAGGACACCTCTGGACTGTGGGCATTAAACAAGATGAACACGTGGCCCATGAATGCGGGCCATTACAGCTGTCAGCCCACCTCCTCTCCACTGTGACTGCAGCTCTCCCTTCAGGGACTGGCTGCCCTTGGGCTCACCCCTGAGCCCAGGCCCTTTCTGTAACTTAACTCTTCTCACATACCAACATCATCCACTGTGACTTGGACCTGTGCTTAGAGGAACATCCTGTTTGAGGAATCCTGAAGTCGGCTAAAAATAGCACCATCTCTTAGCTATTCCAGCATCCTTCTGTTCTGTATGACCTATACTCTAATTTGCATTTAGGAGATGTGCTGACAAAGGTAAGCTCAGTTTTGTCTCAATTACTAGAAATTCCTCATTAGTAGGGAACAAATTAATGAACTCTTAGTTGTCTTATTAAAGTAGTCATCACTAAGACTTAGTACACTGCTGTCTGGCTTCGAGTGCCCCGACCTCATTTACTCTTATCAAGGCCAAAGGCTGGGACTTCCCTGGTGTTCCAATGGTTAGGACTCGGCACTTTCACTGTCGTGGCCCGGGTTCAATTCCTGGTCAGGGAACGAAGATCCCACAAGCCACACAGCGTGGCTGGGAAAAAAAAAATGGCCAAAGACGTCCTAGTATTTTCCTAGTATTGTCACATCCAAAGGCCACTTCCAGGCCTGGCTGTAAGTCCTGTGCAATTAGCCATGCTTTTGTTTTTCCCTAGATCAGTGTTCTCAGAGACCGTGTGTGTGAGGTAAAAGAACCCTGGATCCTTTTGGGAGAGAGGAACCTAGGAACCACATGAGAATATGTCAGGAGAGAGAAATAACCCTCCATTGCAGGGTTGTTTGTTACAGCAGCTAGTGTGTTACCCTGACTACTATGGACACTGACAGAGACATTCCTGGAAAGCAGGATGTTGATGAGATGGGCATTCAAGGGGGAGAGACATTCCACACTTGGTGGGGCCATAATTCTGTTGTGCCTCTCTTATTCAGCCCTCCCTTACTCTCACAATCATCCCAAACTTCTGTCTGAGAGTTAGCAGCCTGCGTTGACTTCCTCCTGTGACTCCCACAGCTGAAAAGTGTTGGAGAATGATGTCCCAGGAGGGCCAGCATTGGGCATAGCATGCCCTTCACTAGCTCTTCTGCTGCGCCCCCCTCCTGCCCATATGAGCATATGGGTTAGAAGCCGGCTGCTCCAGAAGCCTCCTCACCCTTGATCCTATCCCTGGTCTCTGCCCAGAGGGCTGGGCCGAGGGATGGAGGTGCGGACCCGCAGAGCACAGGTGTGAGTTGGCCATGATTTCAGGCTAATGAACGCTCGTGGGCCCTTTTGCTGGTTGCCAGCTCTGAGCTTTGTGTGCTGGAAACATCTTGAACAAAATGTCATGAAGAGCATCTCGGCGGTGTCCTGCTGACTGAGGACACAGTGCTGCCGAACTTGCCATCTGCCCGCAGCCTCTCTGAGGTAATTATATCAGAGTCTCTCAAGTCCTGGAGCAAGGTGGATGTCAAATGCACTTTCCTTCCTCTAGGAAGGTAATTTTCATTTTCTCAGTTCATTTGGAGCTGCATATTGTTATTGTTTCCAGGTGTGAGAGGCGTGGGGAGAGAAGATGGGGGATTGTGTGGAGTGAGGAAGGAGAGGGGCATGGATGCTAATTTTGGCAACTTTTAATTAAACTATAGGCTGGAAAAATTCCATTGTTATTACTGCTCAGCTTTCTGACCAGTGGCTTAATGTTTTCTTTATTAGTGTAATAGTCTGAAAGCATTTTCTTTTTTCTCCAATTGCTAATTTGCTTAGGCAAAGGAAATGCGCCTGAGAGCTCTTGGAGGAAAATATTTTCCGAATTTGCTGAACACAGAGTTTTATACTTTTTCCCTCTGTCCCTCCTGTAATTGCTTTTTGTTTGGGGTGGGAGGAGAGGGGGATTCAGTTCTACACATGAAGGGTGGTTAATGAGACTCTCACTTGGCGAGAGAAATGCAAAGCTGGTCCTCACTGGAAATGTGTTGTAAATGTGGGGCTCCTCCAAGTCCTGGACGGGGTCACCTTCCCTGGGTGGCGGGTCTTAGGGTTCCTCTGACCTTGGGCAGCATTCAGGACCATTCTGGATAAGGAGGGCAGGGTAGTGTCTCTTCCTTATGGAATTACTTAAAGAATTTTTATAACAAAGGCTAGTGGCCAAGACCACGAAGGCATTGGAGGGCAGGTGGCTGTCCAGGTGCCCTTGGATCAGGTAACAAAGGGCTTGTAGACATTTAAAAGTGTGCTTTGAAACATTAATTTCATTGTTTTCACAGCAAGTGAACAAATTAGGCTTTATTTTACTTTTTTAAATCATTTTACAGTCAGAGAAATTGAGTTTTATAAAGGAAAAATGGTTCACCCAAGGTTGTCTAGTAAGTAGATTGATGAACAGTCCCTATTTTCTTGTGACTGAGGGAGTTTCTGGGACATGGGACTTTCAAGTTTAAAATGGAGTGAGTTGTGGGCAAAATGGGGTGAGTTGGTCACCTTATTAGTAAGTTCAATTCTGGGTCTTGAAATCCAAGGACAGGGTTCTTTCTTGTTCCTCACGGCTGCCCCTGGTACATGCACTGTAGTAATTGTGGTGTTACTTGGCTTTATTTAGGCTTTTATTATTTTGCACATAGATACTAACTACCTTACCAGCGAAGTAATATGGCTGACCTAGAGCTGTACAGGAGAATGAACACCCCCAATGTTAACAGTACCGGCTTGTGCCTTTTGAAAAATTGCCTTTAAGAGGTTGCATATTACTCCATTTCTCGAGACGTGTTTGGAAATTCCAAATCTTGCGATTTGTCACTAGACCCATTTTTAGGGCCATTCAGGAGACTGAGTCTTATTATTCTGCAGTTACGTTTTGTGGCAAAATTACCTTTTAGTAACTTGCCTCTTGTTTCACCTCTCTTGCTCTTCTAGTTTTGGCCAAGAATATTTTCTTGCCTATCTGTCTCTACTATGTGTCATTATACCCTTAGACCAGCTTGTTTCTGTGGTCATGAATCTATAATAGTAGAAAATGTGGTTGATTATAAGTGCAGTTGGTGTTTGACGACCACCAGTATGGTTTTGTGAGTAACGAGAGGAAGTAACCCATCGAATACTGAACGTACCACATGCTAGTATATGGTAGCATTTGACACATTATTCAAATATAATGTAAAATAAGCAAGGATCCAGAATTTGGTTAATAAAAAGTAAGCACTGTTATTGTGCTGTAAGTGAACCCCCAAGAAGGTTTTAGAAAAGATGTTTAGAAGGAAGTACTAGAGTAGAGGAGAACCATAGTCACAGGACATACACTCTGGCCATAGACTAGACCTTTGTTATTTAATTAAAAAGTAAGCCAATAGGGAATATCAATTTCTCTTTAAATTTAGTAGAAATATTAGAAAAGCTTATTCAAGAAAGCTAAAAAAAACAAGGAGCATTAAAAAATAAGGAGCATTAAATACTTTTCCCCCCTAAGAATATTTTATATTTTTATCACTTTTTAGCCTTACATTTCTATGTAGCATTAGGTCAAACCAATAGCAATTGTTTTAGGTCAGAAATGGTTGAGTACTGGCAATTTTATATGGGTCAACCTAACATGACTATTTCTATCTTGCTGAGGGAGAAATGGAATTTATTACCAAGACTGTGAGTTATTGGAAAAACAGGGCAGAAAGCCCTTCTGATCTCCAATATAGAGCTCTTTCTGTTTTTCTCCTTTATAGCTCCAGTTCCAGTGGCTCTCACAGAGCAAAAACTTGATAAATGTGTGTGATGGTTTTTGAAAAATGGTCACAAATTTGTTGATACTCTTCCCATCCTTACCTCTTGAATCAGGCAGTCTTAAGATTTTTTTTTTCCCAAACAAACAACTTTTTATTGAAGTATAGTTGATTTACAATGTTGTGTTAATTTCAGGTGTACAGGAAAGTGATTCAGTTATGTATATATACATACATATATTCTTTTTCAGATTCTTTTCCATTATAGTTTATTACAAGGTATTGAATATAGTTCCCTGTGTTATACAGTAGACCCTTGTTTATCTATTTTATATATAGTAGTGTGTATATGTTAATCCCAAACCTCTAAATTATCCCTGTCCCCCCTTCCCCCTTTGGTAACCATACGTTTGTTTTCTAAGTCTGTGAGTCTATTCCTCTTTTGTAAATAAGTTCATTTGTATCATCTTTTTAGATTCCACATATAAGTGATACATGATATTTGTCTTTCTCTGTCTGACATCACTTAGTATGATCATCTCTAGGTCCATCCATGGTGCTGCAAGTGGCATTATTTCATTCTTTTTTTATGGCTGAGTAATATTCCATTGTGTATATGTACCACATCTTCTTTATCCATTCCTCTGTCGATGAACATTTAGGTTACTTCCATATCTTGGCTACTTTAACTTATGATTATCTGGACCAGTGGAAGTGACACTATGTGAACCCCAAGGGTAACTCACAACAGGCCATGCAGTTTTTCCCTGGTTCTCTTAGAATGGTCATTCTTGTGCCACTCACTCCCCTGTGCATGCAGTGAGAAGCCCAAGTCACATGGAGAGGCCATGTGGGGGTATGACCACACGTTGGTGGTCATGTGGAGCCTAGCCTTTAAGTCATGATGTCCCAGTCACCAAACATGGAGTGAAGGGGCCTCCAATATGTTGGCCCCCCAACTGCTTGAGTCTTCTCAGCTGAGACTCTGGACACCGTGGAGCAGAGACAAGCCATCCCTGCTACGTTCTGCTCAAATTCCTGACACACGGCATTTGCGAGCATAATAAAATGACCATTGTTTTAAGCCACTACGTTTGCAGTGTATGTTATTCGTCAGTAGGTCCCTGAAACAATGTGAAAAGAACATGTACTTCTTGTCTAGGAAGTTGGGCATCATTCTCGGTTACAAAACGGAGACAGGTGCCCCCATGTCATCTGAGTTCCAACCGGCTACTGTCCCTGCCCATGGAAGCTCATGCTTGCCATTGACCATGCAGGAACAAAAGCCAGGAGTGTCAGGGTGACACCAGCTCTAATTGGCTTGATGCTCTGAGAAGCCTGAGGAGGGTTTCTGTCTAGTGAGGGAATCCCAGTCTGCAGACACTCAGGTTTGTCAGAAATACTTCTTGAAGGAAAGTGCTGTCAGTTGGGTTCGGATGCTGCTGGAATGCAAAAGGATTCTTCACATGTGCGTATCTTTTCATTTAAAAATAACTTTAAAATGTATTTTGAAAGAAGCAATGCATATTCATTATAGCATGAATTGAAAATACAGACAAGCCAAAGGAAGAAAGCAAAAGACATCTATAGTCACATCCAGAGGCAAGTGCTGTTACCACCTCCTTTCCTGGGCATAAATCATATGACCTATATGTATATAACATGATGTAATATGTGATTATTACAATAAGACTTATAAACGCTTACTATGTACATTTTAACATATGAGATTATACTATCCATATTATTCTATACCTACTTTTTTATTTATGTAGTTCCATGCCTGTATATAAAACTCTAATTTATTTATTTGTACTGATTGCATAAGATGCATCACATGATTGTACTGTAATTTATTGCTTCCCCTGGTAATGGATGTTTACCCTTTCCCCATACTTTTATTGTACAAATCATGCCGTATCACCTTCTAAAGACAGTGCTTAAGTGATTCAGGCTGGCTGTTGGTTGAGGCCATTTCTTGTCTTTTGCACATCCCAGGCACATTTCTAATAGAAAATGCTTGCCCTTATCCCCTAGGTCTTTCCTCACCCCTCACCCCACCCCAACACATCTACACACACACGAATTCAGTGGGAGGACATGCACACCCACACAGAAATTCCACAAGATGGCTGTGGGATCTTGAGATTAGACATTTTCAAAAGGGAGCAGGCATTTTCGTTCTCAGACTTTGTGCAGGGTTGCAACCAACGTCTGCTTCTCCAAAGAAAGAAATATTTAAAGATGCTGTGGGAAGTAGGTTAGGCTGAACATTAAAGGTTTTTTTTTTTTATTCCCTCACTGTTGTATTTGTAAATATCTCCCCTATGACTTTTGCAATTGGGAAATGTCAGCATAAATGTGAAATAAAAATGGTCTGGTCAGCTAGTTGGTTTAGGTTTTCTAAAATGGAGGAAATAAAGTAGAGATTAAAATGGCATCTACATGGATTAAGCTCTTCTTCATTTTTTTTCTTTGTCTTCAAGCAAAAGGGACAAAAGCACTCCCTTGCTTTTTGTTAGCTGCAAATCAGTAGAGTAAAGGCTGTTCTTAACATTGTTTGCTTGAGTAAGCCAGCAGACCTTTCACAGAACAATAGCAATGTTGCTCAGAGGAACACTTGGGATTTGGGATTTCACTATAATGAGAGAAAAGGAGGCTGAGTGGAGTTTGGATTTCTCCTGTTCCTTTCCAGTTCCTTGGTGTATTGCACAGCTTGAAGCATTAACCTTGAACTGGTTGAGTGACTGGTTTTTGCTCAGAGGGCAAGTGTGGAGAAAATTGTAGACTGGGGCTAAGCTTAGGTTTTGCTGTCAATCTGAGTTAAGTTAGAGTCATTTCCATTGCATTTGAAACATGGACATAATCAAACCTCATTGAACTTAAGTTTTCTATTTTGTATGATGTAGACCACACAGGGTTGTCTTTGTGAGGGAAATAAGGGGGTAAACATAAAGCAATTGCACATAATAAACGCTCACAAATATTGGTTTCCATCTCTGCCTAAGACACCGTTTTGTCTGTCATAGTGTGGTGAGCTGGAGAAAATAAAATTTGCTGGAAGTCTCCTGAGAAAGTGAGAGAGATCTTTGAGAGAAAGCATTTTTATAAGAGCTTAGGGTGGTACTAGTTACCTGCCTCCTCTTCTGTCTCGCGGGGCCAGGGTATATTCTAAAAATATTTTGTGTGGTTAATGGAAGAGATTGTTTCATTGGTTGCTCTAGAGGTGTTGAGAGTGAAACCAGCAGATTCTGGGAAGATGTGTGCACTGTGAGGTAATCCATCTCCATGTGTCACCCCAAGTCTTCAGGAAGCCTCCCCAAATCATGAAATACTTGATTTTGAGTGATGGTTTTCTTTTGGACACTGGTAAAGGAAATGAGATTGCTGTGGATTTAAAGACACCTAGGGATCCAGAGGCAACAGAAGCAGGAGGAAATGAACTTTCAATCGTGCAGATGTCGTGGAGAGGACTTATGACTATTACAGGCAACGGAATTGGGAGTCAGGACAAGTTTCACTGAGTCTCCCAGTGGCAGGTTGACCTCTGGGTTATCTTTTTTTCTCTTTAAGGTTGTGCATCATTTGTGATTAATGTTTCTATTTACATGTCTTTCGGATATTGGAGCAAGACTGATTTAACCAAATCACAGTGAAATAAAACCTTTGCATCTGAGTCTTCTGCTTTCCAAATAGTTTAAAGAATCCTTTGGCCTGCTAACATTTTTATTGCACTGTAAACCATTTAGTGGTTTTCCTCACAAATCTTGGTGTCTTAGTCAGAAATAACATAGCTGACATCAGGGCTAGATGTAATCTAAAATTATTGCAAGAAATGTACTTGTTTGCCCAGAAAGTAATTTCTTTCCATTCTGATCCATCCCACCCCCCAACCCCCACCCAGATCTTGGGCTTGTGCTTATCTGCATGCCTCCGTTATTATGTATTTTACACTCCACAGCCTGTGTTTAAGGACACAGGCTTTAAGTCAAAAGCTAGAGTTAGATTCCAGAGCTTGGGCCTAGACCATCTGGTGTCAGAGCTAGAGAACAGATTTCAGGTGGAGACAACCAGTAGGGGAACTATTCTAATAAATATAGGTGGATGGTCAAAGCCTGTGCTTCGCCTTGGTCTTAAGTGTATATATTCAACAAACTGCAACCTTTCTTGATATTGACAACTTTATTATGGTAATTATTGGCGAGAAAGAGGATTAGCTTTGTGCCTGGCCTTTCATTAGATGTCTAAACATAGACTATTTGTGTAATAAATCCAAAGTGCTCTAGAAAGAATTGTAGGAGATTTTTTCATTGTAAATAACAATAAAACCCATGCATTCAGAGTTACAGCTGATGATAAGGATACAACTAATATTGGATGCAGAATGATAAACTTAGGGCTTGTAATTTCAGAAAAAGCTGCTGGAATAGTAATTGGAATAACTCCTTTCAGTAAGATATTACAAGACCTGCAAGTGCTACTGAATGCTGAAGCTATTAGCCAGAAAAGATTACTTGGGGAAAAGGAAATGAATACTTTTGAGTACCCATAAAGTGCCAAATACTTATATATTGTCTCCTTGGATACTTATAGTAATTTTGAGGTAAAAGTATTATTTTTACAGATAAGGACATTGAGGGTAAGAGAGGTTAAGGAGTTGACTAATCTCATATGGCAAGTGACTGCAAATGGTGTGTCTAGAATTCAGCCTCTTAGATATATCCCCTTTCTATCAGGTCTCTGGAGGGTAAAATGCATTTGATTCGGAAGGTGTTCTACTTCAAAGCCAAACATAGGGGGTAGAACAGTTATCCATAAAGTCAAGAAATTAAAAGTTTCAACTTCACATTTATTGGCAGTTGGCAAATGTCCATCTTCCATTGTTACTCTAGCCTCTTAGAGAGAAAACAGTATGTTTGTGAGTATAGTGAAAAGAACTGGGCTTGTCAAGGTGTTTTCAGACATACAACTTTGAGAGTAAAGAAATGAGTTGAGGAGATTGACTGACTTCTTAGAGGGTTTGCAATGTCAGAACTATGGTGGGCAATCCCAGAAACTAAACTTGTCAGTGCCCCAGATTTGACCAGGCTCAGGGAACTCAGTCATGTTTAGAGGAGACTATTTATTAACTTACAAACTAAGATTTCATTTCCTTTGACCATATAATGGTACTCAAATAAATTTTTTTGTACTAAGATAATAGATATATAGACTTCGTGTTGAAGGTTTATTAGTGAGTAGACACAGAAGGAATGCTTTGAATGACTATGTGGGCCACAACTGAGAGTAGACTATGTTTAGTGACCAGAACTTTCTTATTGGCTAGATAACTACTACTATGACATTCTTGTTCTTTTTTTCCTGGACTCCTTATAGATCTCAGTCCTTTTTAAGATTCAGTTGTAATTCAACTGTTTAAACAAGTGTCACACAAACATATACTCTAGTCACCTTAATTGGATCCCCACAAAGCCCTGCAGTTCACTGCTCTGAAATTGGAAAACCCAAGACAAGTCTCCCCTATTAATATAAGTCTCAGATGTTACACTTATTCCAAGATTTGATGTTAACTTCCTGTAGCCACCCTATATACCAATTAAAACCACATAAAACCCCTCTGAACAGAACTGATTTAATCTGACCTGACATTCAGCAATGAAATGGAATTCGAAAAATCATTAGTTAGAGACGAGAGTGTAGGGAAAGAAAATATAAGGTGAATTGGGGCAAGTTTTCTGTAAATCATATTTAATTGAAGAAGAAATGAAGTATATAGGAAGGGATGGACACTGCATTTTATTTGAGGCAAGAGAAAACACTAGAAGAAATATTTCCTGGGAGAGAAGCTACAGTTCTGATTATCATTTTCATTAATGATGGCAATAACATGAAAGGTTCATGTGAATTAAGCATTACTGTTTTCAAACATACTTTAAAAGTTTCCTTCAAATCATTCAAGGGTAACATAGCATGCTTAAAGTTCTGTTTATCCCAATTATGGTGTGTTTCTCTTTACATAACTGAAAGCTAGTTAATGAGCACTCACTGCATGAGAGGTGACTGCTAGGTGATATGAATAAGCAGAAAGGATGATCTTTCCCTTTAAGGAGCATTTGCTTTAAATTTCATGATAAAATATTCACACAGGAAAGGGTGTTTGACAACTGAGGGCCATATATGCATTGCGCCTAGCAGATGGCACATCCTGCCATTGGGAAGGATGGTCATAACATCTTGGAGATCAGGTCAGGAGCTGTGTAAGGTAGTGTTAACTCAGGTTAGGGGAGTTAATCAGTGCTGTTTACCTCCTAGAAAAGGTTGGATGTTCCCTTCAGGCATGAATCCTCTGTAAAGTCCTCAAGTTTTCCAAGAGGTTATTGTTCTTATTTCCAGTTTGGCTACCTTTTCAGGGTAACAGTTCTGTACTTAAATGGCAGCATAGATGTCTGTGTTCAAGTTCTTTCTAGGGGTACATTCTGGAATTTACAGCTGTCTAGTAGTTATTAAAATTACGGTTGAGAAAAAAAACAACATTAAGGATGATTGCATAAAGGATGTGCAGTTATTTCCTTCTTTTGAAATGCAAACATCTCCTTCCAGACCCAAGAGAACTGTGAACCTGGGCTGACTAATAATGGTCCCCCAAAGATTTGCACTCTGAGTGAGTCATGAGTTTATGGTGAGGAACATTATAAGAAACAGCCTTAGGAAACACCTTGTTCAGGCTGTGGAGAGTATGTTCTTGAGAATATCTTTTCTAATTTAGTGCAAAGCATAGAGAGAGATTTAAATCCATTCAGCGAGTTATCCAGTCAATAGTCTAGGCTGGCTCATCAATGACACCTCCATCTTTGGCCATTTCAACGTTACTTGTCCCTCTATGGTAGTATGGGCAGGAGCAGAGAGAGTAGTGGAAGCTGAGATCTGCCACTGCTATGAGCTGGTCCCTATTAGGAGAGGGGGCAAATCACCATTAATGAGAAGAGAATTGTCAAGATGGAGAAAATGACTCTAAATGAAATTATTTCCACTTACTGCGTTATATGATGTAATTAGCCCAGATCTGCCCTGTTTAATATGGTAGCCACTAGCCACATGTGGCTATTTACATTTGCATCCAAATTAATCCAAATTTAGTAAAATTAAAAATCCAATTCCAATTCCTTGGTTGTACTAGTAACATTTCCAGTGCTCAATAACCACATGTGGCTACTTGGCTACTATAATGGACAACACAGATATAGAAAATTTCCTTTATTGCAGAACCTTCTATTGGATGTCACTGGTCTAGAGCATAACATGGAGAGAATGACCCAAGCAATGAAGTCAATGGTCTATTCTCCAGAGTAATGTATCAGGATGTTTTCTATCTTTTTATTGCTTTACTTACCCCATTACATTTATTAGTATGTTACATTATCATTATATTATCTTTGACTGAGTTGGTAGAAGTGGATCATGCTTACTCACTTATTTTAGAATAAGGCAGATTTTCCCTATTAGCCAAATATATGGATTCATATTTGTGTGTATGTTTATCTGTCAGCCCTATCTATCTATCTATCTATCAGTCAATCATCTATCATCTAGGTAGCTAGCTATCATCTATCATCTGTATTCTTTGTTTCTTTCTCTTATTGGCTTTATGGAATATCCAAATTTAGTACATCAGCATAGATTCTCTTATGAACTGTGGAAAAATTCTGACTGGGAAAGTTGATTGAAATTAATGATTTAGAGAGTCTTTTGAATAATTTGTAGATTTCAAATTTTTCTCTGTACCTGCTTCCTATTATCACAGGTAAACAAGAGTTAGGTGTAGTTTTTGTTAGTAAGAAAAGAGAGAGTCTGACAGACAGATGGAGAGGGACAAAGGAAGGGACAGATAGAGATGAACAGATGAATAAAGGGAGAGACATTTATTGTGTCCTGTGAGCCTGTTACTAGGTGAGGTTATTCTCTTGTTCTTAAAATAACCCAGTGAAGTAGATTTCATCTTGATTTTATAGGTGAGAAAACAGGTTCAGCGAGGGATTTCACTTGCTCAGGGTTCAGAGAACTAGAAGATGGTAGTGGTGACATTCAAACTCACACTGTCTTACTCGAAGGATCCTGCATTTTCCCTTCTGTCAGGTGCTAAGCCGTATTTCTTTTCTGAGAGCTGACAGCTTACCCTCCATCTCTTTCTGTTGTTTTATATTTTCTTTTATCTCTTATCTTTTCTTCAGACTTTTTTATCTGAGGAATTTTTGTTCTCTTTACTTGAAAATAAAGAGCAATGTGTCTGAAAGATTTTCCCCTTGCTTTCCGGAGTAATTCTTTTTCTGAATTTTATTATACCTGCTTTTTGCTCTTATAGCTCTTCCAGTTTTTACCGGCATATTAAGCATTGGCCCATGCTGCTACATTAGTAATGATTGCTCATCTTTCCATGGGGGTAATTTTGTTTGGGTCTTTGATTTGCTCATTTGAAATGTGCAGGGTGGGGGAGAGGTGTGAACTAAGGCTGCAAGCTACTTAAGTTTGGTTATTTTGCATCCAAACTCCTCACTAAATCTGCTACATTCTCTGTTCTCATGGGGACCTCTTTCAAATTTTGGCATTCTGCTCTTCAAACTAAGCAGAAGTTTAGTTTGATTTTTTGTGAGGCTAAATATAACACCACTCTCTCGTGATTTGATGTGAACAACATATACATGTACAGTTAAATAATATAATGAAGATAAAATGCCCACTACTCAATTTAAATAATTCTGTTGTTCAAACAGCAATTCCATGGAGTGGGGAAAGCTGAACTATTAGCCCAATTTTCAGATGGGGTTAAGATAAAGAAAAAAGGAATAAGCTGCAAGAGCAGTTGCAGCTGCATTTATTGATAATATATGGACAGGTACTTTCTGGGTGTTTGCATGGAATATATCATTTACTTCTTACCCCTGGGAGCAGGTGTTGCTACATGCATTTTTCTTTTTTTCACATTCACGAGAGAAGAATCTCTTTTTTTTGTTGTTATGCATATATTTTTTAATAGATCTTTATTGGAGTATAATTGCTTCACAATACTGTGTTAGTTTCTGTTGTACAACAAAGCAAATCAGCCATATGCATACACATGTCCCCATATCCCCTCCCTCTTGAGCTTCCCTCTTATCCTCCCTATCCCAACCCTCTAGTCATCTCAAAGCACCAAGCTGATCTCCCTGTGCTATGCTGCTGCTTCCCACTAGCTATCTATTTTACATTTGGTAGTGTATATATGTCCGTGCCACTCTCTCACTTCGTCCCAGCTTACCCTTCCCCCTCCCCGTGTCCTCAAGTCCATTCTCTATGTCTACGTCTTTATTCCTTTACTGCCACTAGGTTCATCAGTACCATTTTTTTTAGGTTTCATATATATGCGTTAACATATGGTATTTGTTTTTCTCTTTCTGACTTACTTCAGTCTGTATGACAGACTCTAGGTCCATCCACCTCACTACAAATAACTCAATTTCGTTTCTTTTTATGGCTGAGTAATATTCCATTGTATATATGTGCCACATCTTTTTTATCCATTCATCTGTCAGTGGACACTTAGGTTGCTTCCATGTCCTGGCTATTGTAAATAGTGCTGCAGTGAACATTGTGGTACATGACTCTTTGAATTATGGTTTTCTTAGGGTATATGCCCAGTAGTGGGATTGCTGGGTCATTATGGTAGTTCTATTTGAACTTTTTTAAGGAACCTCCATACTGTTTTCGATAGTGGTTATATCAGTTTACATTCCCACCAACAGTACAACAGGGTTCCGTTTTCACCACACTCTCTCCAGCATTTATTGTTTCTAGCTTTTTTGATGATGGCCATTCTGACTGGCATGAGGTGATACCTCATTGTAGTTTTGATTTGCATTTATCTAATAATTAGTGATGTTGAGCATCTTTTCATGTGTTTGTTGGCCATCTGTGTGTCTTCTTTGGAGAAATGTCTATTTAGGTCTTCCACCCATCTGTTGAATGGGTTGTTTGTGTTTTTGATATTGAGCTGTATGAGCTGCTTGTATATTTTGGAGATTAATCCTTTGTCCATTGTTTCATTTGCAAATATTTTCTCCCATTCTGAGGGTTGTCTTGTTTATGGCTTTGCTTTTAAGTTTAATTAAGTCCCATTTCTTTATTTTTGTTTTTATTTCCATTACTCTAGGAGGTGGGTCAAAAAGATCTTGCTGTGGTTTATGTCAAAGAGTGTTTTTCCTATGTATTCCTCTAAGAGTTTTATAGTGTCTGGTCTTACATTTAAGTCTTTAATCCATTTGGAGTTTATTTCTGTGTATGGTGTTAGGGAATGTTCTAATTTCATTCTTTTACATGTAGCTGTCCAGTTTTCCCAGCACCACTTATTGAAGAGGCTATCTTTTCTCCATTGTATGTTCTTGCCTCCTTTGTCGTAAATTAAGTGCCCATACGTGCATGGGTTTATCTCTAGGCTTTCTATCCAGTACCATTGATCTATATTTTTGTTTTTGTGCCAGTACCAGACTGTCTTGATTACTGCAGCTTTGTAGTACAGTTTGAAGTTGGGGAGCCTGATTCCTCCAGCTCCGTTTTTCTTTCTCAAGATTGCTTTGGCTATTCGGGGTCTTTTGTGTTTCCCTATGAATTGTAAAAATTTTTGTTCTAAGTCTGTGAAGAATGCCATGGGTACTTTGATAGGGATTGCATTGAATATGTAGATTGCTTTGGGTAGTATAGTCATTTTGACAATATTGATTTTTCCAATCCAAGAACATGGTATATTTCTCCACCTGTTTGTCATCTTTGATTTTTTTCATCAGTATTTTATAGTTTTCTGAGTACAAGTCTTTCGCCTCCTTAGGTAGTTTTATTTCTCAGTACTTTATTCTTTTTCTTGTGATGGTAAATGGGATTGTTTCCTTAATATCTGTTTCTGATTTTTCGTTGTTAGTGTATAGGAATGCCAGAGATTTCTGTGCATTAATTTTGTATCCTGCAACCTTACCAAATTCACTGATTAGCTCTAGTAGTTTTCTGGTGGCATCTTTAGGATTTTCTATGTATAATATCATGTCATCTGTAAGCAGTGACAGTTTTACTTCTTTTCCAATTTGTATTCCTTTATTTCTTTTTCTTCTCTGATTGCCATGGTTAGGACTTCCAAAATTGTGCTGCATAAGAGTGGCAAGAGTGGACATCCTTGTCTTGTTCCTGATCCTCGTGGAAGTGCTTTCAGCTTTTCACCATTGAGTATGATGTTTGCTGTGGGTTTGTTGTACATGGCCTTTATTATGTTGAGGTAGGTTCCCTCTGTGCCCATTTTCTGCAGAGTTTTTATCATAAATGGGTGTTGAAATTTGTCAGAAGCTTTTTTGGCATCTATTGAGATGATCATAAGGTTTTTATCCTTCAGTCTGTTGATATGGTGTATCACACTGATTGATTTTCGTGTATTGAAGAATCCTTGGATCCCTGGGATAAATCCCACTTGATCATGGTGTATGATCCTTTAGTATGTTGTTGGATTCTTTTTGCTAGTGTTTTTTCAGGATTTTTGCATCTGTGTTCATCAGTGATATTGGTCTGTAATTTTCTTTTTTTGGTGATATTTTTTTCTGGTTTTGGTATCATGGTGATGATGGCTTCGTAGAATGAATTTGGGTGTGTTCCTCCCTCTGCAATATTTTGGAACAGTTTGAGAAGGATAGGTGTAAGCTCTTCTCTAAATGTTTGATGGAATTCACCTGTGAAGCCATTTGGTCCTGGACTTTTGTTTGTTGGAAGATTTTTAATTACAGTTTCAATTTCATTATTTGTGATAGATCTGTTTATATCTTCTAAATCTTCCTGGTTCAGTCTTGGAAAATTGTGCCTTTCCAAGAATTAGTCCATTTCTTGGTGGTTGTCCGTTTTATTGACATATAGTTGTTTGTAGTCATCTCTTATAATCCTTTGTATTTCTTCAGTGTCAGTTGTGATTTCTCCATTTTCATTTCTAATTTTATTGATTTGCATCCTCTCTTTTTTTCTTGATGAGTCTGGCTAAGGGTTTGTTATCTTTTGTTTATCTTCTCACAGAACTAGCTTTTAGTTTTATTGATCTTTGCTATTGTTTTCATCCTTTGTGTTTCATTTATTTCTGCTCTGATCTTTATGATTTCTTTCCATCTACTGACTTTGGGTTTTCTTTGTTCTTCTCTCTCTAGTTGCTTTAGATGTAGGGTTAGATTGTTTATTTGAGATTTTTCTTGTTTCTTGAGATGAGATTGAATTGATATAAACTTCTCTCTTAAAACTGCTTTTGTTGCGTCCCATAGGTTTTGTGTCGTTGTGTTTTCATTGTCATTTGTTTCTATGTATTTTTTAAGTTCTTCTTTGATTTCTTCAGTGATCTCTTGGTTATTCAGTAGCACCCTGTTTAGCCTCCATATATTTGTGTTTTTTACAGTTCTTTTCCCTGTCTTTGATTGCCAGCCTCATAGCGTTTTGGTCAGAAAAGATGCCTGATACGATTTCAGTTTCCTTAAATATTCCAAGGCTTGATTTGTGACCCAAGATGTGATCTATCCTGGAGAATGTTCCTTGTGCACTTGAGAAGAAAGTGTATTCTGCCACTTTTGGTTGGAATGTTCTATAAATATCAGTTGAATCTATCTGGTCTATTGTGTCATTTAAAGCTGTATTTCCATATTTATTTTCTGTTGGATGATCTGTCCATTGGTGTAAGTGGGATGTTAAAGTCCCCTACAATTTTTTTTAACATCTTTATTGGAGTATAATTGCTTTACAATGGTGTGTTAGTTTCTGCTTTATAACAAAGTGAGTCAGTTATACATATACATATGTTCCCATATCTCTTCCTTCTTGCATCTCCCTCCCTCTCACCCTCCCTATCCCACCCCTCTAGGTGGTCACAAGGTACTGAGCTGACCTCCCTGTGCTATGCGGCTGCTTCCCACTAGCTAGCTCTTTTACGTTTGGTAATGTATATATGTCCATGCCACTCTTTCACTTTGTCACAGCTTACCCTTCCCCCTCCCCATATCCTCAAGTCCATTCTCTCGTAGGTCTGTATCTTTATTCCCATCTTACCCCTAGGTTCTTCATGTCCTTTTTTTTTTTCTTAGATTCCATATATATGTGTTAGCATACGGTATTTCTTTTTTTTTCTGACTTACTTCACTCTGTATGATAGACTCTAGGTCCATCCACCTCACTACAAATAACTCAATTTCATTTCTTTTTATGGCTGAGTAATATTCCATTGTATATATGTGCCACATCTTCTTTATCCATTCATCTGTTGATGGACACTTAGGTTGCTTCCATCTCCTGGCTATTGCGAATAGAGCTGCAATGAACATTTTGGTACATGACTCTTTTTGAATTATGGTTTTCTCAGGGTATATGCCCAGTAGTGGGATTGCTGGGTCGTATGGTAGTTCTATTTGTAGTTTTTTAAGGAACTTCCATACTGTTCTCCATAGTGGCTGTATGAAAGTCCCCTACTATTATTGTGTTACTGTCAGTGTCCCCTTTCATGGTTGTTAGCATTTGCCTTATGTATTGAGGTGCTCCTATGTTGGGTGCACAAACATTTATAATTGTTATATCTTCTTCTTGGGTTGATCCCTTGATCATTATGTAGTGTCCTTCCTTGTCTCTTGTAACAGTCTTTATTTTAAAGTCTATTTTATCTGATACAAGTATTGCTACTCCAGCTTTTTTTTGATTTCCATTTGCATGGAATATCTTTTTCCATCCCTTCACTGTCAGTCTGTATGTGTCCCTGGATCTGAAGTGGGTCTCTTGTAGACAGCATATATATGGGTCTTGTTTTTGTATCCATTCAGCCAGTCTGTGTCTTCTGGTTGGGGCATTGAATCCATTTACATTCAAGGTTTTTACTGATACGTATGTTCCTATTACCATTTTCTTAATTGTTTTGTGTTTGTTTTTGTGGGTCTTTTTCTTTTCTTGTGTTTCCCACCTAGAGAAGTTCCTTTAGCATTTGTTGTAAAGCTGGTTTGGTGGTGCTGAATTGTCTTAGCTTTTGTTTGTCTCAAAAGCTTTTGATTTCTCTGTCGAATCTGAATGAGATCCTTGCTGGGTAGAGTAATTTTGCTTGTAGGTTTCCCTCTTTCAACACTTTAAGTACATCATGCCACTACCTTCTGGCCTGCAGAGTTTCTGCTGAAAAATCAGCTGATAGCGTTATGGGGATTCCTTATTATGTTATTTATTGTTTTTTTCCTTGCTGCTTTTAATATTGTTTTCTTTGTATTTAATTTTTGATAGTTTGATTAATATGTGTCTTGGTGTGTTTCTCCTAGGGTTTATCCTGTATGGAACTCTCTGTGCTTCCTGGACTTGGGTGAGTATTTCCTTTCCCATGTTAGGGAAGTTTTCCACTATGATCTCTTCAAATATTTTCTCAGACCCTTTCTTTTTCTCTTCTTCTGGGACCCCTATAATTCGAATGTTGGTGCATTTGGTGTTGTCCCAGAGGTCTCTGAGACTGTCTTCAATTCTTTTCATTCTTTTTTCTGTATTCTGCTCCTCGGCAGATATTTCCACCATTTTGTCACTTAGCTCACTTATTCGTTCTTAAGCCTCAGTTATTCTGTTATTGATTCCTTCTAGTGTATTTTACATTTTAGTTATTGTGTTGTTCATCTCTGTTTGTTCTTTAGTTCTTCTAAATCTTTGTTAAACATTTGTTGTGTTTTCTCAATCCATGCCTCCATTATATTTCCAAGATTCTCAATCATCTTTACTATCATTACTCTGAATTCTTTTTTCAGTAGATTGTCTACTTCGTCTTCATTCATTTGGTCTTGCAGGTTTTTACCTTGCTCCTTCATCTGTGATATATTTTTTTGCAGTCTCATTTTTTTTTCTGTTTTTTTATAAGTGGGATCGTGTTCCTGTGTTACTGGTTGTTTGGCCTGAGGCTTCCAACACTGTAGTTTGTAGGCTGTTGGGTAGAGCTGGGTCTTGGTGCTGAGGTGAAGACCTCTGGGAGATATCACTCTGATGAATATTCCTTGGAGTCTGAGGTTCTCTGTTAGTCCAGTGGTTTGTACTTGGAGCTGCCACCGCAGGAGCTTCAGCCCGGCCCCTGGCTCATGAACCAAGATCCTGCAAGCCATGCAGGGCAGCAAAAAAAAAAAAAAAAGAAAAAAAAAAAGGAGAACAATATAACAAAGTAAAAAATAAAATTAGACTAGAAAACTAACAGCTATGTTAGAAAAAAAATAAAAATAAAAATATAGATGAAACAACAACTGGAAGGTAAAACAGCGCCACAATAGTAAAAAAGAGGAGAAAAAAAATAAGGGTGGAAAAGGCTTTTGCTGTGGAGGGTGGGGCCTATGCAGGGGAGAGGTTTGGGCAGTGGGTGGGGCCTATGCTTAATACCCATAGGGCTGGAACAGGTGGGGGTGTGGGGCTTTGTGGGGGTGGGGCTTAGGCTCAACCGAAAAGAAGAGGCCCAGGTGCGCCTCCTGCCTCTGGTCTCAGAGGGCAGGGGACCCCACCTGGGAGCCCAGCAGGCTTCCTGGGCTCGAGTGCGTGGGGCAAACGCCCTCTCCTGCTCTTCCTGTCCTGGAAGGCCCCTCCCGCCTGCATCTCCTGATCTCCCTAGCCTTGCTCCTATGTCCCGGGGACCCACGCAGCCTGGAGTGGGCTTTGGAGGGCAGGGGATCAGCCTGGGAGCTTAGCAGGCTCCCTGGGCCCCAGTGGGTGGAGCAAATGCCCTCGGCTCCTCTCCTCCCATCCCCTCCCACCTGCCTCTCCTGATCTCCTCAGCCTCCCTCCTGTGTCCCCAGGACTAACTCAGCCCAGTGGGGACTTCTGAGGGCGTAGGACCCAGCCTGAGAGCTGGGCTGACTTCCCTAGCGGATTGGGCAGGGGAAATGCTGAGCCTGATCCCGGCTTATCTGAGCCCCCAAGGGTCCCTTCAGGTGTGGAAACCCCTCCTGCCTCTCAGCCACCCCTCAGGGGCACTGGTCCTGTCCGGCCTCCACTTCTCCTTTCCCCCTCAGTCCCCCCACATCCTACTCGTTCGCTTGGGGGTTCTTCCCGTCTCCTTGGGCATCAGGGTCCCCCACCAGCGTCCATCAGGTGCCCTAGTTGTGGGGAGATGTGAACTCTGAGTCTTCCTACACCGCCATCTTGACTCCTCTGAAGAATCTGTTTTGTTCACTACATGCATTTAACAGTTAAGGAAATTGAGGTTCAGAGACATTAAATAACCTGTCCAAGGTCATTTAGCAAGTAGGTGGCCGAGCTAGAACTTGATTCTGGTTTTTCATTTGTTAGTGAGGGGTTTGGGAAGAGAACTTCACTCATTAGAATCTCACTCTGTTATTACAACAGTTTATAAATGCTGAATCAGGAGTCCTGAGGAAATTATGCAGATAGTACAGAGTAGGAATAATTAGATGATAACAGAGAAAGGCTCTGGCTAAAAACATTGAGCATAAGAACAGTGTTGCATTTCCTAAATAAAAACGCTTCTCTTGAGGCAGGGGACCTGGATATAGAAGGGTTAGGTGTTCTCATGATTGAAAGGGATGTCCTTGGTGGGAGCTGGGGACTCTCAGTCCTGACTGTACCCAGCTGAGTGATTAAGTACCGCAGGTATCTCTATGGAACGCTTTCATCCTCAAGTTCTGTGAGATCCCTCATTACCCACTAGACTGCCCATGAGATGTTCAGACAGTCCCACAACCACAGAGAGTTCTACTTTTAAGGCAGTGGTTTTAAACTGGTTGAGATGTCCTCTGGGAGAAATCTGACAATATCTAGAGATACTTTTAATTGTCACAGCTGGAGAGGGTGGTACTGGCATGTAGTGAGTAGGTGCCAAGGATGCTGCTATACATCCTACAATGCACAGGACAGCTCCCTACAGCAAAGAATTATCAGCCTCAAACTGTCAGTAGTGACAAGGCTGTGAAATCTTGCTTTAAGGTAAACAAGCGAACAGACAGCAGACCTTTAGTCCTCCAGGTCTTGAAGGCAACAGTGTGTATAAGAGGGAAAGGGTTGGCCAGAGGGAGGAGCAATGAAGACACTAGGAAATCTTCAATATCTGAGTTCACTTAGGTTGGCTCCTAAAGGGAAGTTGAGGAATTTACATTAAGGCTTTGAAATTCAAGCTCATATTTTCTGATTCCAAATCCAATGATTTCCATAGTTCCCTCATCTTAATTTAGCAAGTGTCCAGTACAGTATCATAAAAGATTTCTCTTGCAAAAAATATTTTGTTAGAAAATAACTGAAGTAGAGTTTAAAAATATAAACAAGTTTGTTAGTGATGAACATTTTTAAAAATGAAGCGTTTTCAGTGAAGGTGCGTTAAGGTTAAAGTTCCAAATCTCAACTTTTCATAATTTTTTAAAAAAATTACCTTTGGCAAAATGGTGCATATGTGTGAATGTCTATATAAAAGTCTCAAATATAATTTACTTCAGTCAGTTGGTGGGAAAATTGCTCTTTGTTAGAACAAATATTGGTCTTGATGTGATGCATTAAAGGAAGAAAGTAAGATAACATTGATTTACAGAATGTTGGGGAAATTGTTAGAGGGATCTGGGACTTCAAGTATACAGTCCAATTTTGTTAATTAGTTTTATTTTTTTATGACCCAAGTTTATTTTTATTTATTTAAAATATTTTTGTTTATTAAAAACAATAAAGAAGGTAAAGAGTGAAAATTCCTCCTTAATTTCTCTTTCCATTTTCCCAGTTCCTCACCTTTTTCCTCAAAGAAACTGTTAGTTCTGTTCTCTTCTAGAATTTCCTTGTACATATTTAAGTAAATAAAAACATGCCTTGCCTTTTTTTACACGTAGACTTGTCCTACTTACAATGTTCTTTATCTTATTTTCTCATTTAACAACGTATCTGCATGATGTTTCCATATTAGTACGTAGAGAGCTTTCTCTTTTTTGTGTGTGTTTTCACTACTACAGGATTTTCCATTGTTAGAATGAGTCATAATCTACTTAACTAATTGCCACTGAAGGACATTTGTTGTTCCCAAACCTTTATTACCAACTTTACACATATGCTAATTCAAACATTGTTCAGGTATGTCTGTGAGATAGTTTTTGAGAAGAGGAATATGAGGGGTAAAGTGTATATATATTTTTATTTATTTGGCTGCATTGGGTTTTCGTTGCTGTGTGTGGGCTTTCTCTAGTTGTGGTGAGCAGGGGCTACTCTTCATTGTGGTGCGAGGGCTTCTCATTTCAGTTGCTTCTCTTGTTGTGGAGCACAGGCTCTAGGTGCACGGGCTTCAGTAGTTGCAACACGCGGTCTCAGTAGTTGTGGCACACAGGCTTCAGTAGTTGCGGTGTGTGGGCTCAGTAGTTGTGGCATGCGGGCTCAGTAGTTGTGGCTCACGGGCTCTAGAGCTCAGACTCAGTAGTTGTGGCGCATGGGCTTAGTTGTTCTGGGGCATGTGGGAATCTTCCCGGACCAGGGATTGAACCCGTGTCCCGTGCATTGGCAGGTGGATTCTTAACCACTGTGCCACCAGGGAAATCCCTGTTTTTATTTTTGAAATACACTGAGTCATTGTTCAACAAAGGGGTGACATTCCCACCAGTGATAGACAAGAGAGGTTTTTCCCATATAAACTCATTAATAAGCATATGCTATTAAAATTCTGGGTTTTTGCTAATAGAAATGAGTTCATGTTTGGATGCTTAGAACTATTTGTATTTCCATTTTTGTGAACTGCCTGTTCATGTTATTTGCCCATTTTTCTACTGGGTTGTGATCTTTTTCACGATTATTTCTAGGAGCTTCTTATTATGCTAAGAATTCATATCCATGAAATATGTTGCATATATATATTTCCCGGGTTTCAGTTGTTTTTGCCATCATATGATGTATTTTGCCATTAAGAAGGTTTAAAAATAACTTTATAGACAAATTTATTAATCTTGTTTTATGGCTTTTGGATTTTGAACATAATTAGGAAGATCTTTCACTCACTGAGATTATAAGGGAATTCTCCTTTGTTTTATTTTAGCACTTTTCTGTTTTCCTTTTTAAATTTAGATGTCTGCTCCATTTGGAGTTTAACTGGTATGATGTGGGTTATAGCTCCAATTTCATTTTTTCCTTCCAAAAGGCTACTAAGTTGACTACTGAGTAGTCTGTCTTTCTCCCACTGATACGATTTGGCAGTTTTGTCAGATACTGTTTTTGTTTCCTTTTTGTGTAATCTTTGAGGTTTTTGTACCAATGTTATATTTACTTCATAATTTGTATGTTTTCCTTTGTTTTCTATGTTCTGAAACATTTAATGTTGGATTTCTACTGTTCAAAGTTTTAGTATATTTCCACTGTGAAATAGTTAGGGACTGGTGCTTTGTTAAAAGGTAACTCTTTGGTAACTTTTCTATTTCTCTATGGAGATCAATGTGTTTAAATTTTCTATTTTCTTTTTCCTGGGATCAGTTTTTGTAAATTCTATTTCCCTAGAAAATTATCTATCTTATCTAGATTTTCAAGTTTATTTGCATGGAATTTGGCAAAGCACTCTCTATGATTCTTTAGTTTTCTGTGCATCTTGTCATTTTTTTCCTTTTTGTATTTGGCCTCCTTTTTAAAAAACATAAGATAGAAGGAATTCCTTGGTGGTCCAGTGGTTATGACTCTGCACTTTCACTGCTGAGGGCCCGGATTGAATCCCTGCCCAGAGAACTAAGATCTCACAAGCCATGCAGTGTGGCCAAACAAACAAAAACATAAGATAGAGAATTATATATATTTTAACTATTCCTCCCTACACCCTGCAAAAATCATATTTACTTTATTGGCTCAGTTATCTTCCTAGTTTTTAATTCATTAATTTCTGTTATTACCTTTATTAATTTCTTTCCTTTGGTTTATTTTACTGTCATATAAAAATGGAATGTATAATTATTTTACTCTTATCTTAGTTGAATAGGTGATTAAGTTTATTAATTATTCTCTGAAAACTGTTTTAGCTGACTTTTATAAGTTCTATATCTTTTGTCATCCATGCTTTCTAGAAATTCTGTAATTTCAGTTTAATTCTCTTTGATTCAAGAGTTGTTTAAGGGAAAAAATTTTAACTTTTAGGAGTAGGAGGACCCTTTTGTTTTCTCCTTTTGTAATGAGATTCTAGTTTTAGTCCATCTTGATTGGAAAACCTCCCTGTCCTCTTTTTACATTTTGGAATCTATTGAAGTTTTATTTGTGGCCTAATACACGGTCAAACTTCGTGACTATTCCATGGGAACTGATATGACATGCATTTGTCATTTTAGGGTAATGAATTTGGTACATATCAATCAGGCCTATAGGCAGAGACCTCATTTTACTGCACTTCATAGATGCTGCATTTTCCACCCGAAATTGAAGGTTGTGGCAACCCTGTGTCAAGTGAGTCTATTGGTGCCATTTTTCCAATAGCATTTGCTCACTTCTTGTCTCTTCGTCATATTTTGGTAATTCTTAAAATATTTCAAATTTCTCATTATTATTTTGTTTTTTTATGGTAATCTGTGATCAGTGATTTTTTTTTTTTTTTTTTTTTTTTTTTTTTGCGGGCCTCTCGCTGCTGTGGCCTCTCCCGTTGCGGAGCACAGGTTCCGGACGCGCAGGCTCAGCGTCCATGGCTCACGGGCCCAGCCGCTCCACGGCATGTGGGATCTTCCTGGACCAGGGCACGAACCCGTGTCCCCTGCATCGGCAGGCGGACTCTCAACCACTGCGCCACCAGGGAAGCCCCTATGATCAGTGATCTTTGATGTTACTATTGCCATTGTTTTGGGATGCCATGAACCATTCCCATATAAGGTGATGAACTTAATCGATAAATGTTGTGTGTGTTCTGACTGCTCCACTGACCAGCCGTTCCCCATCTCTACCCCCCTCCTCAGGCCTCCCTATTCCCTGAGACAACAATGTTGAGATTAGGCCAGTTAATAACCCTACAATGGCCTCTAAGTGTTCAAGTGAAAGGAAGAATCATATGTCTCTCAGTTTAAATGGAAAGCTAGAAATGAGTAAGCTTAGTGAGGAAGGCATGTTAAAAGCCCAGACAAACAAAAAGCTAGGCCTCTTGCACCAAACAGCCAAGCTGTGAAGGCAGAGGAAAAGTTCTTGAAAGAAATTAAAAATGCTACTCCAGTGAACACATGAATAATAAAGCAAAACAGCCTTATTGCTGATATGGAGAAAGTTTTATGGGTTTGGTTAGAAGATCAAACTAGCCACAGCATTCCCTTAGGCCAAAGCCTAATCCAGAGCCAGGCCCTAACTCTCCTTAGTTCAGTGAAGGCTGAGAAAGGTGAGGAAGCCACAGAAGAAAAGTTTGAAGCTAACAGAAGTTGGTTCATGAGGTTTAAGGAAAGATGCCATGTCCATAACATAAAAGTATGAGGTGAAGCCGCTGATGTGGAAGCTGCAGCAAATTACTCAGAAGGTCTAGCTAAGATAATTCATGAAGATGGCTGTACTAAACAACCAAATTTTAGTGTAGACAAAACAGCCTTCTACTAGAAGAAGATGTCATCTAGGACTTTCATAACTAGAGAGGAGAAGTCAATGCCTGGCTTCAAAGCTTCCAAGGACAGGTGATTCTCTTGATAGAGGCTAATGCAGCTGGTGGTGTGAAGTTGAAGCCAATGCTCATTGACTATTCCAAAAATCCTAGGGCCCTTAAAAATTGTACTTAATCTACCCTGCCTGTGCTCGCTAAATGGAACAACAAAGCCTGGTTGAGAGCACATCTGTTTACAACATGATTTACTGAATAGTTTAAGCCCACTGTTGAGACCTACTGCTCAGAAAATAAATAATCCTTTCAAAATATTACTGCTCCTTGACAAGGCATCCGGTCACCCAAGAGTGCTGATGGAGATGTACAACAAGATTAATGTTTTCATGCCTGCTGACATAATATCCATTCTGCAGCCCATGGGTCAAAGAGTCATTTTGAATTTCAAAGCTTATTATTTAAGAAATACATTTCATGAAGCTATAGCTGTCATAGGTAGTGATTCCTCTGATGGATCTGGGCAAAGAAAATTGAAAACCTTTTGGAAAGGCTTCACCATTCTAGCTGCCATGAAGAACATTTGTGAGAAGAGGTCAAAATATCAACATTAACAGGAGTTTAGAAGAAGTTGATTCCAACCCTCATGGATGACCTTGAGGGGTTCAAGACTTCATTGGAGAAACTCACTGCAGATGTAGTGGAAATAGCAAGAGAGCTAGAATTAAAAGTGGAGCCTGAAGATGGGACTGAATTGCTGCATCTCATGATAAAACTTGAACAGAAGAGAGGTCGCTTCTTAGGGATGAGGAAAGAAAGTGGTTCCTTGAAATGGAGTCTGCTCCTGGTGAAGATGCTGTGAAGGTTGTTGAAATGACAACAAAGATTTAGAATATTACATAAACTTAGTTGATAAGGCAGCAGCAGGGTTTGAGAGGATTGACTCCAATTTTGAAAGAAGTTCTATTGTGGATCAAATGCTATCAAACAGCACTGCAGAGAAATCGTTCATGAAAGGCAGAGTCAATCGATGTGGCAAACTTCATTGTTGTCTCATTTTAAGAAACTGCCACAGCCTCCCTGACCTCTAGCAACCACCACTCTGATCAGTCAGCAGCCATCGACTTTGAGGCAAGACCCTCTACCAGCAAAAAGATCACAATTCGCTGAAGACTCAGATGATGGTTGGCATTTTTAAGAAATAAGGTATTTTTAAATTATGTACTTTTTTTAGACATAATGCTATTGCACACGTAATAGACTACAGAATAGTGTAAATATAACTTTTATATGCACTGGGCAATCAAAAAATTCTTGTGACTTTATTGCAGTATTCATTTTTATTGCAGTGGTCTGGAACTGAACCCACAATATCTCCAAGGTATGCCTGTACTTCATCAGCTTTGTTATTTAGATTTTCTGTATCTTTGCCTCTTGTTATACTTTTTTGGTCTACTTAACTGTCAAGAGCTGACAGAAACGACTTAGCTTCCTGTTACTAGGGCATCTCTTTATTTCTCCTCATAGTTACTGAGATCTCTGATTCATAAATACTGCTGCTAAATTATTTGGTGCATAGGTGTTCGTAACTTGAAAATCTTCAATTTGAACAGCAAATATTACCAAGTGCCCTTCTTTGTTTCAGTTAATGCTTAGCTTTGGAGCCCTACTTCTACCTTGTCCAGTGTTAGTATTGTGGCTCCTGCTTTGTGTATTGCTTGGTGTTGCATGAAATAACTACTTAGCCCTCTTTTCTGTTTCTCTGAATCACTTTTTAAAGATGTGTCTAAAAAGCAAACAACCCAATCAAAAAAGGGACAGATCTAAATAGACATTTCTCCAAAGAAGACATACAGGTGGCCAAAAAGCACATGAAAAGATGCTCAACATTGCTAATTATTAGAGAGATGCAAATCAAAACTGTTATAAGGTATCACTTCACACCAGTCAGAATGGCCATCATCAAAAAGTCTACAAATAATAAATGCTGGAGAGTGTATGGGGAAAAGGGAACCCTCGTATACTGTTGGTGGGAATGTAAATTGGTACAGCCACTATGGAGAACAGCATGGAGGTTCCTCAAAAACCTAAAAATAAGGCTACCATATGACCCAGCAATCCCACTGCTGGGCATATCCGGAGAAAACCATAGTTCGAAAAGATACATGCACCCGTATGTTTATTGCAGCACTATTTACAATAGCCAAGACATGGAACCAACCTAAATGTCCATCGACAGATGAATGGATAAAGAAGATGTGGTACATATACACAATAGGATATACTCAGCCATAAAAAATAATGAAATAATGCCAGTTTTCAGCAACATGGATGGACCTAGAGATGATCATACTAAGTGAAGTATTAATAAGTCAGAGAAAGACAGATGTCATATGTTATCACTTATATGTGGAATCTAAAAAAATGATACAAATGAACTTTACAAAACATCAACAGACTCACAGACTTAGAAAACAGACTTAAGGTTACCAAAGGGGAAAGGTGGGGGGGAGGGATAAATTAGGAGATTGAGATTAACATATATGCACTACTCTATATAAAATAGGTAATCAACAAGGACCTACTGTATAGTACAGGGAATTCTACTCAGTACTCTGTAATAGCCTATGTGGGAAAAGAATCTGAAAAACAATAGATATATGTATATGTATAGCTGAATTACTTTGCTATACACCTGAAACTAACACAACATTGTATATCAACTATACTCCAAAAAAAAAAAAAAAAAAAAGATCCTCCTCTTGGGAGAAATCTCATCAAAAAAAAAAAAGATGTGTCTCTTTGATTTTGGCACAGACTTTGATTTTGTTTTGTGAGCCACTCTGAATGAACATCTCTTTCTTTTAATACATAAGTGAAACACATTTATTTATTTATTTTAACATCTTTATTGGAGTATAATTGCTTTACAATGGTGTGTTAGTTTCTGCTTTATAACAAAGTGAATCAGTTATACATATACATATGTTCCCATATCTCTTCCCTCTTGCATCTCCCTCCCTCCCACCCTCCCTATCCCACCCCTCTAGGTGGTCACAAAGCACCGAGCCGATCACTCTATGCTATGCGGCTGCTTCCCACTAGCTATCTCTTTTATATTTGGTAGTGTGTATATGTCCATGCCACTCTCTCACTTTGTCCCAGCTTACCCTTCCCCCTCCCCATATCCTCAAGTCCATTCTCCAGTAGGTCTGCGTCTTTATTCCCGTCTTACCCCTGGGTTCTTCATGACCATTTTTTTTTCTTAGATTCCATATATATGTGTTAGCATACAGTATTTGTTTTTCTCTTTCTGACTTTACTCTGTATGACAGACTCTAGGTCCATCTACCTCACTACAAATAACTCAGTTTTGAGTGAAACACATTTATATTTTTGATGTAACAGATACATTTGCTTTGCATTATGTTAAATTATTTTGGGGTTTTTTCTCTTTTTTTTTTTTTAAAGTCTTCCACTATGTGGTTTGCTTTTGGCTTTCTTTTTGTTTGTTGGTTTGTAGTTCTGTAATGTTTTTTAAACTTTTTTTTTTTGCCATCCCACGCAGCTTGCAGGATTTTAGTTCCCTCACCAGGGATTGAACCCAGGCCCCCCACAGTGGAAATGCAGAGTCTTAACCACTGGACCTCCAGGGAAGTCGCTGTAGTTCTGTAATTTGTAAAGGTTTGAATTTTTGTTTTAGTGTTTACTTCCATAATTGTAATTTTCCATAGCCGCCTACTTTTCTAGGCATATATTAGTTCCCAAACATGAGCTAAATATAAATTAGTATCATCTGTTTCCTAAAACGTCCTCTTCTTTTCTCTATTACCTGATGTTACCCAATGGATTGAAGAAAGTGCTTCTTTTGTAGTGTTAAATGCGTCTCTACTTAGCGATGTCCTTAAGAAAAACTTCACCATCTTTTCCTTGAATTTCTGCATTTCTGCATTGTGGTCCTTATTCAGTGAGGTATTTATTTCATTAATATTGCATATAAATTCTGGTAAAAGCATGGTCACAGTTTTCATCTGCTCCCTGGCACCGTTTTTCTGGTAAAGGTTTTTGTCTATTGGTAAGTTTTGCTGTTCTCTCCTGTTTTTCTTATAGTAAGTTTGTATCCATATCTTATCTCTTTATTATTCATATTTTAATCAGTTTATTTTCCTGGATGAGCTCCTTATGGCTGCTCCTTGGTGATGGTGGGAGAGGGTTAACGGACGCCCAGACTAGCCTTCCAGACTTCACAATCCAAGGGTTTTCTTTGTTTTGCTGCCACAGAGACAGACTGCTTCCTGAAAATATAGCTCATCTGTGCCTTTTTTTTTTTTTTCCTTTTTCTTTTCCGAGTATAGCCTCATTTCCTCTGTCTTTCCAAATCAAATTGAGTCCTGGAGGGCTTTTTCCTCCAGCCTGTTTACCCCAGTTTCTGTACTCTTTGTGACAAACAAGAGTTACAGTTTACTTCAGGAGGAGTCCTTGTCTTCAGGAAGCATATTTTTTTACTGGAACTCACTGAAATCTACCTCTGCTGGGCTTTTTCACCCCATTTTTCTTCTTGCTACTTCTTCTTGTGCAGCCTCTGCGTCATTTCAGCTGCTCTTGAGGGCTTTTACACAAATTTTGGAGTCTCTAGACTATAGGTGTCCTGGTTTTACCAGAAATGGAACTTTTAACTTAATTCTCATTTTTGCTTTTGTAAGATTTTCAGTAGGAGAAGTAGTTATCTTGGAATTCTGATCCAATTTTAAAATATGGTGGGTACACTGCTCTTTCAGAAGCATAGGTCAGGGGCAAAGTGAAGTGCTTCTGGAATTTGTTAGATATACAACTTCACCCACACACTTCTCAGCCATGGTAAACCTGGGGGGAGGAATGGGAAACCTTCTGTAATTGTCACCTTTAGTTTTATGTTTTTAATTCTGGCTCCTTTCTCTCATCCTCAGAGTCTGGGTATCTGTCAGACAGCTAGGGATGTGTTTCTGAGTTTCTTTAAGACAGTGACGTCTCTCAGATTATGCAGTCACGTGAGAGACAGTGAGGCAGTGCTGTGACATCCTATGTGGCCTGGTGTTTGTGCGTAGTTCTGTCCCCCACGGTTTTCACACCATCGCCATGCTCCTACCTGCTTATACACAGACACAGCTATAGAGGACGAGTAAGAGAATAATTGTGGATAATAGACTGGCCTTTTAAAAACCAGCAGTTGTAATATAGAATCAATGAGCATTGCAGAGAATGCCTAGGTCACTATATGGAGAGTAGTCTTTGTTTCTGGGTAACCTGGAAGGTGTAAGCATTCCATGAGATTTGATATGTTTACTCACATGACATCATACCATTCTTATCACCACCTTTGAAGGTCAAGGACAAGGTTATCTATGTATCCCTTTTATTATTAACTTTCAGAGTCACTTAGCTGCTTAGCAACACTGTAGTACATTTTGTGGGTGATGGTCAGTCACGTTGAAGGCAGAAATGGTTGGGGGATGGGTTGAGTAGTGATAGCAATAGATATGAAAAAGATTTTGCACAGCAAAGGAAACCATAAAGAAGACGAAAAGACAACCCTCAGAATGGGAGAAAATATTTGCCAATGAAGCAACTGACAAAGGATTAATCTCCAAAATTTACAAGCAGCTCCTGCAGCTCAATATCAAAAAAACAAACAACCCCATCCCAAAATAGGCAGAAGACCTAAACAGACATTTCTCCAAAGAAGATATACAGATTGCCAACAAACACATGAAAGAATGCTCAACATCACTAATCATTAGAGAAATGCAAATCAAAACTACAGTGAGGGCTTCCCTGGTGACGCAGTGGTTGAGAGTCCACCTGCTGATGCAGGGGACACAGGTTCGTGCCCTGGTCCGAGAAGGTCCACATGCCGTGGAGCAGCTAGGCCCGTGAGCCATGGCCGTTGAGCCTGCGCGTCCAGAGCCTGTGCTCCACAACGGGAGAGGCCACAACAGAGAGGCCCACGTACCTCAAAAAAAAAAAAAAAAAAACTACAGTGAGGTATCAACTCACAGCAGTCAGAATGGCCATCATCAAAAAATCTACAAACAATAAATGCTGGAGAGGGTGTGGAGAAAAGGGAACCCTGTTGCACTGTTGGTGGGAATGTAAATTGATTACAGCCACTGCGGAGAACAGTATGGAGTTTCCTTAAAGAAGTAAACATAGAACTACCATATGACCCAGCAATCCCACCACTGGGCATGTATCTTGAGAAAACCATAATTCAAAAAGAGTCATGTACCACAATGTTCACTGCAGCTCTATTTACAATAGTCAGGACATGGAAGCAATCTAAGTGTCCATTGACAGATGAATGGATAAAGAAGATGTGGCACATATATACAATGGAATATTACTCAGCCATAAAAAGGAACAAAATTGAGTTATTTGTAGTGAGGTGGATGGACCTAGAGTCTGTCATACAGTGAAGTAAGTCAGAAAGAGAAAAATACCGTATGCTAACACATATATATGGAATCCAAAAAAAAAAAAAGGTTACGAAGAATGTAGGGGCAGGACAGGAATAAAGATGCAGATGTAGAGAATGGACTTGAGGACATAGGGGAGGGGGAAGGGTAAGCTGGGACGAAGTGAGAGAGTGGCATAGACTTATATATACTACCAAATGTAGGAAGCAGCTTCATAGCACAGGGAGATCAGCTCGGTACTTTGTGACCACCTAGCGGGGTGAGATAGAGAGGGTGGGAGGGAGATGCAAGAGGGAGGAGATATGGGGATATATGTATATGTATAGCTGATTCACTTTGTTATAAAGCAGAAACTAACACACCATTGTAAAGCAATTATACTCCAATAAAGATGTTAAAAAAAATAAAAATAAAGAGCCAATATATTAAGTTCTGTGCTGTTGGTGTTACAGAGGTGAATCAATCTTCTGCCTCATATGCAAATGGAAGGCTGCAGGCTAGCATTTATTAAACACCTATTATGTGGCAAATATTGGGCTAGGCATTTTACGTAGTTCTTTTAACAACTCTAATGTGTGGGCACCACCTGCCGTATCTTAAAGAGGAGACATCTGGAGCTCAGAGAGAAGGGTTAGAGCCCAGACTCGGATCAATGGCCTCAAAGCTCACCCTCCTTCTGCTGCACCACAGTGGTTCCATTTCCATAGAGGGAACAGGCATGGGTACCATTCCCTGATATGCAAGTGACGTGCTGAGACTGGAAATGAAACCAGGCAGCTTGAGGGTTCCCGATTTAAGTACCTGCGTTAAGGTTCCCTGGAAACCTGGGTCCTAAGATACTGTTTGAAATTCTGTCTGTGTCTGCGGCTGGAGATTGGCTAGAAGGGAAGTACGGGTTGAGGGATTAAACTCTTTGGGGGGCACTTAATGCCAGGAAGATTAATAACATAAATATTATCCAGAATGCATTGTTTCTCACTCAGAAAAATATGTAAGCCAGCAAGTCTCTTACTTTTTCTTGAAGAGGAAGACTATAAAAGTGTGTCTCATGCTTCTCACCCCTCAGGGGTTGGTCTCACACTTCTTGGCTTGGCATTGGTGTGGGAAATCCGATGCTCCCTGATGCCACTCTAGTGGAGAATTCAACACTTGTTCCTGAGTTGGCTCTTCCCAACCACCTCCATTCTCATGACCTCACCAAGTCAAAGTTATCTTCCCACTTGAACATCATGGGCCTTTGTGTTGAGTCCACTCTACTCCCTTCCTCACATGCATTGGCTCTCCGTGCAGGAATTTGAAGTAGAACTTTGCCGTGTGCCATTTCCCATGTCACGTGAAGATGACATGGCTGTGTAATTAAAAAGTTTAGCAACACTGACATTTCTGTGTTTGTGCTAGAATTATCTCGATATTACTAGGGACTGAAGGATGCTGCCACCTGCTAGGAACATATACTTAATGTTTGAGCAAAGGTTAATGAGTCTATTTCAGAAAAAGGATTCAGGTGTGGCCTCAAGAGTGACTTGGTACATTCTAAGTTAACCAAGCTGTGTGTTCTGAGAACTAGGTCACTTTGGGGTGAGATAATTTGAAAGTTCCTTTCAGGGAGGTGGTGGGTAGAATAGTGGTTTGATCGATGATTTCAATCTTACATGTAAGACAAATGTTCTCTGGCTTGACTAGATGCTCAGTCTTACAGGTCTGTGGGCAGATATTAATTCTGTGCCAAATTGTACATTTGTAGGGGTGCAAATGTCCCTTTATCTTAATCTCTGTGTATTTGTCTTTGTGTAGCTCAATGCTCTGCGTAAAGGTGGCAGCCATTGATAGGGTATATACACAGTGACTTAAATTGTACTTACTGAGTATAAACATAGGTTGATAAATTTGATACCATTTAATCACGCTCACCCTGAATATCAATTCTCCATTCTCTGAAGGTCTTATTTAGTTAAATATGATGGCCAAGCTTTTGAGAATCTTCTAAAGCCATGAGCCTTTGGGGAAAAACATTATTTTCAGTTACCTATTTGTTGAGGTGTTTTTCTCTTAGATTTACAAAGAGCAGTAGCATGCCATTGAAAATTACTCTTTGGACAAACAAGACATCCTTCTCAAATCAGGATGGTGGCTTGACCTGAAGGAGCCTCTTCACCTCCCAGAAAAGCAGAGCAGTGAATCTTGTCTCTTACTCAACCTGCCTTACTTTAAGAAAGGACTTGTTAGTTTAAAAATAGTCATCTTTTATTCCCTGCCTGTCAGGGCCTCTCTGCCTTCTCTCAAAAGCCAGCATTTACTGATGTTCTTTGATTGACACCCTCCTCAATACTAAAAGGGAACAGAGAATGGGAGAATATTTCATTTTATTGACAGGCGCTGAGACCTTGTCAGGGACAATTGCTTAGCAACCTCTATGGTGCCACTTTGGGGAAAAGAGGAGGAAAAGGACAGAATTACATATAACTAAGAGGAAAACATACGTGACAAAGGCCAACTATCATAAAACACTGAGTATTTTTTTTAAGTGGGTCTTTTAAGTTAGCAATGTCAGTTGTAAAATCTGCACAAATTATCTTTTTCTTCCCTTGGGTTGTTGGATTATTGTAGAGTTGAGATAATGTTACATTTTTGCAAAATGCACATTGATGTAGGGAAGTGAAAGAGAGCTGTGTTCAGAGAAAGGCAACCTGGGTTCCTATCTTGACTGTCCTTCTGGCTGATTGACTCAGTGCAGGCAACTTGACATTCCTGAGCTTCATGGATAAAATTGGGAAAACTACCCTTAAGAAGATTAAACAGGTTTATATTTAGAACTACAGGTTTATATGCATGTGGAAGGGTCTTGAAAATTGTCAAGCACTTATAAGGAGTTCTTATAATTGTGCTATATTGGGACACAGTCTGTGTATCAATATATGGTGCATTTGTAAGTTGGACATAAATATTTTATTGGTATGGAAAGAACACTGGCTTATGTTTATAAGTATTTTTCAAAGTGCCTTTGAAAACATTATACCATCTGATCCTTATAGTTCAGTGATACAGAATAATTATCATTTCCTTTTTTCAGTTAATCATTTTTAACCCCATTTCTAGGTATGGAATTTGCCCACAGCTACTCTGGGGGCTTGGCAGGGGCTTGATCAAGTCAGCTGGTCCCAAACCTGTAGCATTTCTACTCTTTTTTCAATTTCTGTTGCTACCTTCAACTACTTTTGTAATAAGATTACGTAAACGAGCTTTTCCCAAATTATCTGTGGTGAATAACCAGTTTTTAAAAATTCTAACGTGCCACACATGGATATTTTTGCAAAATACAGTAAAAATGAGATATTAGAGTCAATTTCCTGGTTTGGACAATGTACGAGGGGTAAGATAATGCCATTGGGGGAAGCTGGGCAAAGGGTACATGGGAACTCTCTGTACTATTTTTGTAACTTTTGTGAGTCAGCTTACATCACAAAAGTTATTGAGAATAAGTTATTAGAAAATAAAAATAAATAGAAAATGCAATTCTTGTATTTTAATCACTGGAGTCAAACAGATGTAAAATTACTCTGTCAAATTTCTATAAAAGTTTCTAAATGCACGCTCTCGATTTCTACATTTGTTTTGTGGTGGACCAATAACAGAGAGGTCCATTGACCACATGAGTGTGAATGTTAATGGAAATAAATTCCTCTTCTGTTCAAATAAGTAGTTCCTGAAGGAACTGTGACTACAACTTTCAGGTCCATGGAAGAGAATCTGATTGTCCCACACCTTGTCCTGTCCAGTCAACTACGGCAGGGTGGAAGGTAGGATCATGCTGCGGCCCAACTTATAAGTGAGCATTAGTTTTCAGGAGCGGCAGGGATGAAGAGAAAAGCTCAGAAAGTGACCAATAAATGACTCAATATGTGACCAGTTCTAGGGAGGCAAAGACAAGCCATTGGTGGAAATAACTATAGATCACTGTCCAAAACTACCAATTATTAAAATACTACGAGGTGGGGAAGAGGAACTATGGGAATTCAGAGAAGAGAAAACGTCTCCTTGGGGAGATGACAGAAAGTTTCTTGGAGTGGGTGGCATCTGAGCGACTGAAACCATCCTTGAAGAAAGTGTGAGGTCTGACTAGAGATAAAAGGGGAAAGTCATTGTTGGCTTTTGTACAGATTGTTATTTTAGGAAAGTCAGTCATTTAGTGGTGGGGAGGATGGATTAGAGGTACGGGGTGATGAAGCCAAGGTCAAGAAGGCAACCATGAGGCTGGTGCCTGGGAAGGAGTACAAATCCTTGAAACAGTGTTGTGGAATGGGAAGGAAACGGACACAAGAGAGATTTCAGATGGAAAACAGGACAGCAACCGATTCGATGCAGGACATTAATAATAAGAGATCCAGGAAGAGAAACACATTTGGGAGGAATAAGAATGAGTTCAGTTTCAGTTATACTGCTTTCCAGGGGCTGGTGATGGTTTAGACGGCGGTTTCCTCAGACAGTCAGAAATACGAGTGTCCAGAAAAAGTCCAGAGGATGCATTCACCGACTCAGTACCTTGAATACCCTCCTTCAAAAAGATGCATTCAAGTCCTATCTAAATGCGACCTTCTTTGGAAACAGGTTCTTTGAAGATGGAATGACGTTAAAGTTTCCAGATGAAATCATCCTGGATTTAGTGACAAATCCTGATAAGTATCTTTGTAAGGGGAAAGAGAGGGAGATTGACACACAGAGATACACAGGGAAGGCTTGGTGGAGACAGGCAGAGATTGGAGTTATGCTGCCACAGGCCAGGGAACTCTGGGAGCCACCAGACACTGGCTGGAGGTGGGGGGGGAGAAGGACTCCCCACTGGAGCATGGAGTGGGAGTGAGGCCCTGCTGATGCTGTGAGTCAGACTTCTGGCCTCCTAAAATGTGAGAGAATAAACTTCTGTTGTTTTAAGCCATCAGTGTGTGTAATTTGTTATGGCAGCTCTAGGAAACTAATACATACCTCTTTGAGAGCTCAGTGTATCATGCTGTTCTTGTGTTGTGAAGTAGAGGGAAAATGAAGTTCTTTATTCATCTTTATTAGCATCTTGTTTCTGGGTGTTTTCAAAGGTGGCTTTTCTTGCAAGTCAGCAGAGGTGGAAATGATGTCGTTCAGAAGAAAGAAGTTTCAGACACCTTAGCAAGTGTGAAAGTGATTGACTTACAGATTGATCCACCCCCTCCCCCCATTGCACTGCTTTAAATATTTCCTTCCTTTTTTCCTTCCTTCCTCCCTCCTTCCCTCCCTCTGTTCTTCTTCCTTCTCTTCTTTCTTCTTTTTTACAGAATCTTCAGAATCTCTCTACATTAGATTTCCTGCCATAAAAAGAAAACACAATGCATTAGCTTCAAATTCATTTTTCCATTTCTAACTTCCAGTCAGAACTTATGACCTTGAAATAACCAGTGTTTCCACATTCAGAAATAACCAGAGTCCTGTACACAGTTAGCCAGTCCAGTCTTATTCTGGTTAAAGATGTGATTATTTTCCTCTTGGGCCTTGTGGAGTGTTGAAAAATAACTTGCAGGCTCTTCTAACCTAATTGCTCCTGTCAGTATTTTGTTATATGTTACTGCCTGGAGAGCCAGTGTTCTGTTGGATGCACGGCCTAACACAGGTTATGGAACAGAGTGGGTTTCCAAGTATGTTTGTTGACCTAAACTGTTGGCTGAAGGATTGGATTTGCTGGCCTAATACTGCATAATTCTTAAAGTGAATTTTCCTCATGAGACTGGAAGCATTTAAATGTGTCCTCAGGCTTTCATGAACTTAGGAAACCACCATATGTTTGCATATCAGTAAGAGTGCCCTCCATTGCAAGTATCAAAGAACACAAGTCATTCTGGTTTCCACAAAGGGAGTGTATTGGCTTTTGAAATAGAAATCCCAGAAGTGTTGACTTTAGGTGATCAAGCAGCTCAATGATGCCCAGAAGGAACCAGTTTCTTCCTGTTTTCCTGTTATCCTGTCCATGGTGTCAACTTTATCCTCAGGTGGGGTCCCCTTTCAGCTCTAGGAAGCAGATGATATGAAAGACAACTACTTGCCTGTTTGTTAATGTCCCTGGGGAAGAATATCTCTACCTAAGCTGTTGAACAAAAATCCTGAACATTCTTCTGATGGGACCAATTAGGGCACATGTCTATCTTTGAACCAATCTCTGTAGCCATGAGTTATAATTACACTACAAGAAGAACCTCATAGCTGGTTTAAGGGTGTCTTGGCCTGACTTGAAAGGAAAGGGTAACTGAGCTCCCCTTTTGTTTGGACCAGGCTATGTTAGCCCAGGAAGGCTAAGAATGATCAATAGGGTTATATTTCTGTCCAAGTATATTGCACTGGACCATATCCTTTAGTTATATTGTATATTATAAACTCAAAAGTGATGCTGTACAACTGAGCCAAACAGGGGAGCCCCAAGACTTACTCAGACTAGCTAAACTGCAGAGCAGTCCCAGCCCTTATGTGACCTTATTGATGTGACTTTACTCTCTCCAATTTACCATCTGTAACTGTGGGTCTATGGTTTAGAAGTTTGTAATTCCTTTGGAGAATATTATCAACCTCTCTGCTGTATATGTTTTTACTACCCTGCCTTCCTTCTGTATCCTTCAATTAGTAAACCTTATTTGATTTGCCCAAGCCAAGGTCAATGTTTGTTCTTAGTGGGTCTGAGTCTACTCTTGACGTTTGCCACTTTGGTGGCAGAGCTAACTGTCTTGGGCCAATTCTGAACCACTCCTGGAGCTGGGGCTGGGGTTAGTCCCATCTAAAGCACAAAGCCTTCTACAGTGAGTGAGTCAGGGCTAAAACTGATGCTGGGAGAGGCTATCACGGTGCTTACTCATTTGCATTGTCTGCTCAAGTTATAATGGATATTTTACTAGCTGTCACAGGGCCCATGACTGTCTTCCTTTTGCAAATGAAAAGACTGTGAGATTTCAGTTTCTAATTTGAATTATTTATCAGTCTAATATGGATTGTTTGTATAAAGAATATTTGGAGGTGCAAGAAATGTTACTGGAGCCAGCATGCCATAGGAAGATTGTTTGGATTTGTGCTTTCTGGAGACTCAGGGCTTCCCCGAGATGTCTCATAACTGAGCTGGACCAGGAGCAGTGAAGCTTTGGAGGCCAGCCCTGCTTCAATCACGGTGCTGTTTCTTAAATGTTTCATGCATGTTGTAGTGATCGTGCGGGATTCCATTTAAGATCCGGCGCTGCTAACAAGCAGGTTGAAAACCGCTACTCCCTCCTAGCTCTGTGACCAGGAAAAAAAAAAAAAATCCCTTCTCCCTCTCTGGTCCTCCATTTCCTTTACTTGTAAAATGAAGGTGCTGGATGAGAAGTTCTCAGTAGCCCCTTCTGTCTTCCACAGTCTATGATTTTGTAACTTTTGCCTTTGGCCAAGTTGCATGAAAACTGATTAAATGACTACCTTTGAAGTTACTAATTCGGCACAGCTTCCCCATCTTAGTGAGTTTTCAGCTGGCTAACGCATGACAGTCATAAAATGCCAGCGTTGCCTGCGTGGGATGGAGTTAACAGTGTGAGGTTTGCTAAGTGTTTCTGTGGCATCAGTATGAAAGCAATCACATCTCCAGAGCGAGGAAGGTCAGTGCCCTGTTGCTTCCAAGCCTCGCCACACTAAGGGGACATGAAGGGGACTGCCCCCTGCCAAACACAAATCAGGCTAAAAAATGAATGCCCTCTGCAGTTGCAGTCTGCTAGCTCGGAATGTCAAATGATATTACTTTGGGAGCCTGTTAAGCCCCCTGCTCAGAGCACAGCAGTGTCTAAATCCCCTCATCTCATTTGATTAATCTGAGAGACTATAGAATATGTTATTAGGCACAGAAAACATGACTGCAATATGATAGTCTGCAGTATTACCAAGCATGGAAATTCTTTGAAGTCCTGATGATTTTTCCTGGTTCCAGGTTGCTTGAAAGTGGGGGTGGGGAACCTCGTTGATCTTAGTGAATTAGTGTCCTGTGTGAAATAATGTTAGTGAATACATACATAAACTTAAAAAAAAAAAAGAAAGGATTATAGAGTGAATCACAACCCTTATAGCATCAGGACTCTTCTGTCCAGAAGAGGGGACTCTTTCTTTCTCTGTCTTTCCCTGCCCACACTTTAAGCCTTGGAACACACACCTGTACTTAACAGGAAGGAGACCATATATTTAACAGTGGTATTTCTCATTGGTAAGGTTACAAATGATTTTTTTTTATTCTTTGTGTTTTTGTATGTTATACATTTTTTATCATGGACACATATTGTAATAAGAAAATATGTTTGAAATGGTGTTTTATTTCAAAATACATTTTCCTTTGTTCGTTGTAAGGTGAGTCTTTTCTCCAGAAAGGCCCCTGAATACAGTCTTTTTTCCCATTTTGCTGAAATGGAGGAAGGTACCTGAAATGCTGTGTGAAACAGATTAACTGAGCCCTGCCTGGGAAGCATCCCGCGTCTTCCTTTTCAAGACCTGGAGCCACTGTGGCCTGACAAGCAGTGAGAAATGTGATAATAAAGATGATGAGCCACTCCAGGGCTGGATTTCATTTCCAGCTTAATTAAATCCTAGAAACACACCTGACCTCCAGCTTTGAAGAGCTGCCACAAAAGCCAGGTGCCCTCATCAGCTCGGGCTCGCCCTGCGGTGATTGTAGGATGGCAGCCTGAAAGGAGAGGGCAGAGGGAGACAGGAGCCATCGGAGATGAAACAGTTGAGTCAGGAGGCAATATTTCAGAGGAAGCTGTTTTATCCCGTGGGCGATCTCTTTGCCCCTCTGCTTAAAAGCTGAATAGCAATGCTAACCTACAAATGTCCTGAATTCAAAACTTTTCCAATGGCACTGCTGCCCCTGCCACTTGACCTCCCCCCAGGTCCTTGACCAGCTCCTACCCCCACCTGTTGTGGTAAATGGGGTACAAAATGCACTTGGTTGGCACAAGTCCTGACTTGCCCCTCAGTCCATGCAGGTTGACTGGCTCCTGGTTGACAAATGTGTGGCTACTTGTGGTACTTCAGGCCCTGTGGCCACCTGATGCTGCTGCCTGGGGTCTCTGTGTTTGATATCTCAGAGACCAAAAATCCTCTTGAAATGCAAATAAAAGGGGAAAAAATGCCATGATTAATTGAGCCCAGGAATTGTACAAGGAACTTGAATGACATCGTCTCAGTTAGTTTTCATGATCACTTGTGACACATGATCGGAATTTCACAGGTGAGGAAACAGGGCTCTGAAAGGGTAGGTGATTGTTGTAGCTCTAAGAAGCAGAGCCTGAGACAGGGATTTGGGTACCTGGGTTTTATGAAGGGGCTGCTACTAGGAGAAACCTGGATGGAGGCAGGGGGGCAGGGGAGAAGAGGGAAAGGGGAAGCAAGGATATAGTCTCAGGACACTCAGCCTTGGCCAGAACTACAGGGAGCCCTGGAGTGTAAACTTCACCATGGAGTGGTCCCCACCCTGAGGCCAGGAGGTTGACTGACCCCTATCCATCCTTGCTGTGGGTCATCCCTGGTGGTGGGGACATGGCTCCTGAGGCCAGGAGGCTCACGTCAGCTGAGGGCAATTCGCTGAAGGAAGGGGCCAGTTGGAGCTCATGACGGTCGATACTCATAATATCTGGGGGTTGATGCCAACCTGTAAAGGGGCTCTGGCAGGGCACCACCAGCACCCACTTATCCACAACGAATCCATGCTGCTTCCCTTCAGAACCTAGAGATGACTTTGGGAGTGGGGTGACACAGGTGGGTGGCTCTCATTCTTGTCAAGTGTGAAGATTGTCGAAAATGTGCATGAAACATGCAAAGCATGGGAGATGCCCAATAATCATTGAAACGAGGAAGAGTCCTTTGACCCTAAGTTGTGAGTATTTCTTCCTCCCCTTTGATTTCTGAACATATTGTACCTTCATGAGAGCTGCCGTTATATTCAGAAAGTAAAAGCATATCTATCTTTGACTCAAGTGGGAACTTCTCAAGGGAAGAAATCTTGCCTTATGTCATGGGTAACACACCTGCTTGTACATATGTCTTGTCCATAGTAGGCTAATCAACACTGATTGAATTGGGTACTCCTTGTTTGCAGGGGGAGGCTTCCTGGTGCTATTATTTCAGCCAGTCAACCACTCAACGTTCATTCAATGTCTATTAGTTGTGACTAGCTCAAAAGGCATTGTGTTGTTGGCTGCCTGTTTTATTTCCTAACTATCTGTCCAAGGGTCTCAGAGTCCACGAAACAGCAACAGGAGGGTTATTCTAGGTTACTGGACCAGGAAGAAAGGCAGTTCGATAGGAGGCCATGTAAGAAAGAGTGGGTCTCTTGGAGTCAGGAGACTTGGAACACCACTCATTAGTTGGTTTTTGCATCTGTAAAATGGGTCAAAGATGCTGCCTCGTTGAACTTGCAGGGCTGTTGTGGAAGATCATAGGAGACAATACAGGTGAAGTCCACAGACTGTGCAGAGAAAATTGCTGCATGTTTAAGGACCAATGATGGTTCAAGGGCAAGGGTGACAGGCAGAGGGCTTGGAAGCTATCTCTGAAGTTCAGGTGGCACATTCTACCTCTACCTCCTGTGTTCTTAGAATTCACTGCATCTGGGAAACAAAAGAGGAAAAGGAAATATCATCATTCTTTTCTCTTCCCCTCCTGACTTTAGGTAACTGCATATGCTATTATTAGCACCTCAGCTGACACCTCCAATTTCTGAAAGTTTCCCATTTAATTTTACAAGGACATATGTACTTTACAATGCCTGACACCTGCTCAAGCAAGCAAATAATTGTTTTGACACTGTGACAGTTATAGAGAGTATATTTTAAAAATTTCTGAAATCTGCCAATGGGATAATTAGAGTCTAACTCTCATTTGCCAGGGCAGTGAGCTCTTGAGGCCAAATGACTCCCTGATGGCATGTCAGCCACGTTTTCCTGGTCCTTACTGGCTGCTAGAGATTTAGTTCCACATAATTGTTTCAGTCCTCACTGATGACTGATTTTTAACCTTTAATGATAAAACAAGTTATGTACTGAGTACATCACTTGTTGGTTTCTTTGGATGGGCCTCTTACTACAATTCTCATTGCTTGAAAAACAGCTTTAATTTAATTTAATCGTTGGTCTATTTAGGACTTCCATTTTTCTTGTAGAGTGACCCCATAGCTGGCCCAAGGCAGTGGGTCATGGGACAAAAGATAACCGGCACTCCTGTTCTGGGTGACGGTGACCAGGGAAGGAGGGATGGCCTGAGAAATAGAGTCCAAGGAAGCAGGTAAAGAGAAAGTGTGGACATGAGGTAAAGACAAATGAGAACTGGCCAGAAGCACTGTCCTACATTTTAACGTCAGATTTAGGAAGGATCTTGGAGATGCTGAGAATGGGGGAGGGGGTGTGATTTCTTTCCTGGACCACTGAGGGTGTATTGCTGGACGATGAACCTGGGGTTTGTGAGGATGCTGAGTCAGGCCAGGCAGCCTTCCAGAATCCTGGCTTTGGTTTGGGACTCCTCAGAGCCCATCCTATAACCCGACTTGGGCATGGAGCCAAGCCTGCATCCCTGCCCAACTGTTGAGCATAGTCTCTGGCCCCACATAACCAGAGAGCCTGAAGAATGCAGCCTCTGAATGCAGCCTATGGTACCACCCTGCATCAGAGCCATGGAGCCCAGCTTACAGCCCCGCCCTGCAGCATATCCCAGCCTATGGCCCTGCCAATTGCTGAATGCTGTCTGAGGCCTCTCCCGGACAAGGAACCTAGACAGGGACTGCCCGACCATGTACTACAGTCTCTAGCCCCACCTAACTGCAGGCTACAGCTAGAGGCCCCTGCCAGCCAGTGAGCCCAGCCAGGCCTTGCCCAAAAGCAGAGCACAGATATTGACCTGTCTGATCACGACACCCAGCCTGTGGCCCTCAACCATCTTCGAGGCACAGCCTGTGGCCCCATCTGACAGTGAAGCCCTGCCTGCAGCTCTGCCTGAACATGGAGTCCAGACAGCAGTACCATCCAGTTGGGGAGCACAGCCTGAGACCCTCATCTGATCAGAAGCAGTTGTGGAGCTCAGCCCCTTGCCCTGCCCAGTTGCATAGTCCAACCAGTGGCACCATCCTGCTAGGAAACCAGCTGCGACCTTGCAGAGCTGATTGCAGAGCCCAGCTAGTGGCCTCACCCAACTGTGGAGCCCAGCCAGCAGCACCCCCACCTAACCCCAGAGTGTGGGCATTGGCTTCACCTAACTAGGAAGACTGATAGCAAGCCCTGCCTACTCATGGATGATACCAACTCACCTGACCAGTACCCCAAGCTGAGCTACTGGTGAATGACTGTCCCTGATGAAAAGACTGGAGGAAGAGAGTACTCGCTCAGATGCTCAGGTATCAATGCAAGGAATCAGGGATCATGAAGAATCAGAAAAGCACACCACCACCAAAGGAAACTAAGGTGGCTCCAATAACTGACCCTAAAGAAATAGATTTCTGTGAAATGCCTGACAAAGGATTCAGAATAATCAGAATTCAGACTGTAAATTGGTATAGCCATTATAGAAAACAGTATGGAGATTGCTCAAAAAATTAAAAATAGAGTTACCATATGATACAGCAATTCCACTTCTGGGTATATATCTGAAAAAAATAAAATCAGTATTTTTTTTTTTTGCAGTATGCGGGCCTCTCACTGTCGTGGCCTCTCCCATTGTGGAGCACAGGCTCCGGACGCGCAGGCTCAGTGGCCGTGGCTCACGGGCCCAGCTGCTCCACGGCATGTGGGATCTTCCCAGACCGGGACACGAACCCGTGTCCCCTGCATCGGCAGGCGGACTCTCAAACTACTGCGCCACGAGGGAAGCCCAAAATCAGTATTTTAAAGAGATATCTGTACTTCCATGTTCATTGCAGCATTATTCACAATAGCCACAATATGGAAACAACCTAAATGTCCATTGTTGGGTAAATGGATAAAGAAAAAAAAAATATATATATATATATACACACACACAATGAAACATTATTCAGACATAAAAAAGAAGGAAATCCTGCTATTTGTGACAACATCTAAGTGAAATAAGTCAGACACAGACATAACAGATACTCTCTGATCTCACCTGTATGTGGAAGCTAAAAACCCCCTGAAACAGAGATCAGGTTGATGGTTGTCAGTGGTAGGGGTGGGGGAAATGTATGAAGGTGGTCAAAGGGTACAAACTTCCAGTTAAAAGTTCTAGGGATGTAATGTATAGCATGGTGACTATAGTTTACTATATTGTGTATTTGACAGTTGCTAACAGTGTAGATCTTAAAAGTTCTAACCACGCACAAATTGTAACTGTGAGATGATGAATGTGTTAATTAACCTTATTTTGGTAATAATTTCACAATATATACATATATCAAATGATTACACTGGATACCTTAAACTTATACAATGTTATATATATGTCAGTAATATCTTAATAAAGCTGAAAAAGATGAAGATAAAAAATGAAAAGGAAATGTTTGCTGTATATATAGTTTCTATTTTTGAATGTTTAGGTAGTTACATTTAAAAAATATACAAAATCGGGACTTCCCTGGTGGTCCAGTGGTTGAGACTTTGCCTTCCAGTGCAAGGGGTAAAAGTTTGATCTCTGGTCGGGGAGCTAAGATCCCACAGGTCTCACGGCCAAAAACCAAAACATAAAACATAGGCAATATTGTAACAAATTCAATAAAGACTTTAAAAATGGTCCATATCAAAAAAAAATCTAAAAAAAGTACAAATCAATAAGGAAAAGACAAAGATCCCAATAAAGTGGGCAAAAGACTTGATCAGAAAATATCTAGCTAATGAGCATGTGAAAAACTGCTCAACATTATTAGTCATTTGAGGAATACAAATTAAGATGACAAGAAGATACCAGCTCACATCCACTAGAATGGCTAGAATTAAAGACTTGCAATGCCAAGTGTTGTTGAAGATGTGGAAATACTGGAACTCTCATATATTGCTGATTGGAGTAGAAAACTGGTGCAACCACTTTGGAAAAGTTTTGGCAGTTCCTTTTAAAGGTAAAAATCCATCTATCCTATAACCAAGTAATGGTACTTAAGTATTTAGAAATAAGAACATATATCTACAAAAAAGCCTTGTACAGTAATGTTCATAGCAACTTGATTCATCATAGCCCCAAACTGGAAACAACCCAAATATTTCCTTGATTTATTTCTCAAGAGCATTTCTTACTGTGGAAGAAATCGAAGGAATTTCTGCATAGACACAAGGTGGACCTCCCCAGCTCCCGTGAAGAAATGGCATCACAAAGGGAGCAGATGACCCACTTTCGTAAACTTCAGACTTGCACCAAGGATCAGCTGTGGACTTGATTCTGAATCACCTTTTTCTTCTCCGTGGTCAGGTTACAGAAGCCCTGAGAAATGGAGCCCCGCTTTTCCTGCTTTGGCTCCTGTCCTGTTCCCAGCATGCTAAAGTGAAAGCCGATTGTGTCTCTCTCAGCTCTGCATCCAGTGATGTCACATTGATAACGTGAAACCAGAACGGTGGGAGTATTTACATTGTAGAAATCAGCATTTCACCTCCCACTCCACATCTCCCTCCAAAGCCAGTGATTAAACACAGACCAGCTCATCTCTATCTGTACCTTCCTGTTCCCGCCTGGTGATTCTGCTCTGACAAAATTAGTTATTCTTCCTGTTTGATCACTATCTAGTGCACATTGTTGTATCCCCAGAAAGGGACTTTATATACTTTCACTGTTTCCTGATTCTGCTCCAGAGTCAGCAGGTGACAGCAGTTTTCCTCTTTCTCAAAACCTAAAAGAGGGGCCTCACTTCCCTACTTGGTGAGTGAGGAGTGTTTCATGAGATGATTTTCCTTGTTCATAGTTTTCTAAACATCTAGGTTAAACAAGTAGGAGCAACTGGTGAGAAGATGTCACAAAAAAATATAGGGGATTTAGGACAAATGCATCCAACAGGAGGGTCAAGCAGGGGTCTGGAAACTTTCTCTTAAAGGGCCAGATAATAAATATTTGAAGCTTTAAAGGCCAAGAGGCAATCTTGAGGCTATTATGTAGTACTTATATAACCATTTAAAATGTAACCATATAAAATTTTTTAAAAAAATTCTTGGCTTCTTAGCCATGAAGAAACAGGAAACTGGTTGGCTTGGTCTGTGGGCTGCAGTTTTCTGACCTCCACTATGGAGGACTCACTTGGGGAATGAGGAGAAAGGCAAGATGGTCAGGTTGGAGGCTGGCAGATAAGGGTGATGAGGGAGGGCTAAGACTAGGATGATGACAGTGGGGAGGAAGGAAGAGGGAGGAACAGGTCAGAGGGAATGTGAATATCCAATTAGATGTATATATAGCTGATAAATGAAAAGACAAATCAAATGTGATCCAGAGGGCTGGCTGCAACTTGTTACTTTGTCTTTGAGATTTACAAACATTAGGTCATTAGAAGCTCTGCAAAATCCTGCAGTAAGTAAAACTGGCTTTGTTCAGTCCATCATTTCTCAAAGTTATTTATCCTTTATTCATGGACTACCTACTAATTAATGCCCCCTATGAAGTAATGTATCATGGAATGTACTTTCGTAGGTTTCACTGACTTGATCTATAGGTGCATTCATTGCCCAATGCAGTATCTCTCTCAACAGGAAAACAGGAACCATATCAGTATTTTAACAGTGATAATTTAATATAGGGGATTGAACTGCTGAACAGGCACTTGGAGGATTGTAACTGCAGAAAGATGTAGTAACTGCCGGAAACATCTACCACCCTTAGAGCAAGAAGAACAAAGGGAAGATGCTGGGGTTATTAGAACCTAGAAACTTAGATTGAAGGCCTCCAGAAAGCTGAGACCCAGACCCTGAAGCAAGAGGTGCCACCTGGCTGGTGCTGGTATCCCTGAAGGAAACCCAGTGAGTCTGGCTTGGGTGTATGGAAAAAAAGGACCTGGAACCAACTGCTGCTGCTGCTAGGGTGGAGCACCATTGCTGAGGTGACATTGACAGTTAAGAGGAAGCAGACAGCAGGGAGCAAATCCCTTCTCCTTCCTCTAGTCTTGCAGTTTCCCTTTAACACCCTTTATTGGCAGGTTCTAACAGGAAGCCAGATGGCAAAGGAGAAATTTTTATCTGTGGAGTACAGCCTCAGAATCATAAAACAGAGAACAGAAGGGTGGGTGGTGCTGAGAGACAATAGCTTAATAATCAGCCCAGATCCCAACCTACACGTATGGTCAGTTTCCAAGCAGCCTGAGTCTGAATGACTCAAGAGGTCTCCTCCTCCTCCCAAGGGCTGGAACAGTCACAGGTACCTTTTTGAGGCCTTTCTTTTTTTTTCTTAGCCCACAGAAGCTGTTCATTTGAGTAGAGAAAATTATGGTTTTACTTACATTTCTCTTATAATCCATAAGGGTTTAAATAAAGAGAAAAGAGATTTTGGCAAAGAGCAAAACTATTTGGCAACTTCTTCTAAAGTGTTTTTCAGCATCCCTAGATTCATCTGTTCCTAATCCTGTGATCATGTGCTTCAATTTTCCATTTTAAGTCCCAGGGATTTAGAGGTACCTCCTTTATTGCTGGTGGTGGGTGCTTAGTGGACAGCTTGCAGATGACAGGGCTGTGTGCTAAAACAAGACACACGAGGAACAAAAAGAAAAGCACTCTGTTCTCCCAGACCTCCTCTTCTGAGACGTGCAGGGTGAGGCATCTTTCTGGAGGAGCTGAAACATCCTTGAATCTTCTCCTTAGATGTTCCAACGGTCACCATAGGATGATTTTCTTACACATGAAAAACTTCTGCAGTGTGGAAGTCTGACAGAGCCCTTACTAGGTCCCAAGAGAGTCAATTCACTTTATTGCTTTATTATTGTTAATAACTGTACCTGTCCTCTCTTTTTTGGCTCACTCAGAGGATCAGAAGAGATGGTGGCTCAATATGAAAACATGCTGCAAAGAGTAAAATGAAAGAAATACACAAGGAATCAACAATGTTTGGGTTTGAGCTATATCAATTCATATGGTTCTTGACTCTGTAAGGATACAAAGAGAGATACACCTTCCCCCCCAAATTCCTTTCTATTATAGAGAAGTTACAGTGTATACATTTCTGGGTTTATGTTGCACATTTTTCTCCTCATAAAATGTTTGTCTTTAATGTTACTATCAACAAAGCACCCAATGTGTAAGTGAAAACAAACCCAGGACAAATATCTCTGTGTTTCTAGACCAATTCAGTTTTCTCCATTATTTTCAGTATTTCTTGGGGCCAAAATGGAGTAGAAGTTTCTGAAAATTTAGTTTGAATCTAGGAGTCAACTGCTACTATTATAATTTCTTCCTCTCCTCCCCGCCCCCCTTCTCCATCTTCTAGCAGTAGTAGCATTTATTGAGTGCTTAGTGTATGTTGGACACTTTTTAAGAACACCTATACTATATTGCCTTCTTAAAAATAACCTTTTGAGGTAAATATTGTTTTCATTCTCACTTAATATTAGCCAACTGGGGCATAAAAAGGTAAAGAAACTTGCCTGATGTTACAGACAGTAAATTATGGAGCTGGGATTTAAACCCACATAAATTAGTTCCACAGTCTAAACTTTTAGCTACTCAAGAAGTGTATTCAAGAAACACTTTTACATATGTTGTGTAAATCAAAGTTGCCTCTCAATGGCTTTTATTTGTTGAAATAGAGGTATTGTTCATTGAACTCTTAAAATGTACTAGATTGGGTTCTAAGCATTCTCTATGCATTATCTTATTTAATCCTCACAATATTTAAAAATCATTGTTCTTATTTATCAGATGAAGAAACTAAAGTTCAGAGCATTTAAGCAATTTGCACAATCAGGCTCACACTTTTAATAACTGTTGAAGCTGATATTTGAATTTAGGCCTATCCGATTCAAAATCCCATGTTTTAATGTAGTAAGTCACATACCTCTTCATTTACCAAAAATACATATTTTTCCTAGTTTTCACGGAGGCATCCCTCAAACTTCCTTGAACATTAATGTAAAGCTTATAACCATGGCAAAGCTGAAATAAAGCTAAATGAAAATCAGAAATCATGTAGTAATTATACCAGGAAACTGGGTTGAGGGGCAATGAAACAGAGTTTAATGCTCCAATTTTGAACTTCTTAGAAGTTAAGACCAAAAAAAAAAAAAAAATAGGAAATCCAGTTTATCTAGTTCTTATTGTCAGATAAAAAGAGGTAGACCAGTTTTGCCTAAGACACAAACTTTCCTTAGCATTCAAAGTCAAGAGCAATTTATCATGTCTTGTATTTGGACAACAGCCATAGTTTATAGGGACCTTCATGAAACACAGCACGGTGTGAATGAATACTTGGTGAAAGATAAAGATTAGAATTTATATTGTATGTGAGATAGATCAAATTTGCAGAGTGTCTTTAAAGGAGAATGAATTGTAGTTGTACGTTCTAGTGAAACGTATCAACTAATGTTCTTAGATCTGTCATACCAACTCCATGGGTAAATGTGTTTACCAGCTTCATAGAAGGAAACAACTTTATTTATGTGCTAAAAGCCAATTGTTCTTGAAATTCTGGAGGAAAAATTTTAAAACTAACTTAAAACTTGTTTAACTTCAACTTAGTGGGTGGTCTCTCTTTTCTCCTTTTAAGGTCTGGTGGAGACCTGAGGCTTCCTCATTCATTTGTTCATTCTGCATTTCATTTGGTCCGCTATTAGTTAAGGAAGACCTCAGGCTTGGCTAACACCCAGGCAAAAGAAACAAGGGAAGAAACCTTGGCTAAGAACCTGGTGGATCTCAATGGCCTGTGGTGCATTCATTGGTTCTATGCACAACTGAGGCAGTTGATCCCTACCTGCTAGTGTTAATGCTGGAGCTAACCATACAGGAAGGTGAGAAAAAGGCAGGGATACAATCAGGAGACAAGTCAGAGTCACATGGTACATGGTAACCTGTCAAGGCTAGGGAGATAAAGATGCTCAGAACTGGGTTTATATTCAAGTGACTACAGCACAGCATTCTTAAGCTTGAGACAGCCGTTCTTTAGTGAACCACAATCTCACCTATGTGGGCTGGGGATTAGAACTCATGCTGCATCACTTGATGAATAAAATTGCAAATAAGTTAAAGATGAATTGAGAAGCTCATGGGATCATGGACATAAGTACAGGTATACGATCATAGCTAGGTTCTAGGGTTTTGCTCAGATCTGACATATATATATCTAAGTGTTCATCCATCCATCCACCCCTCCATCCCTCATTTATTTAACAAAATTACACCTATTGACTCAGGAATTAAAACTAGTTCAATATTAATGGAAATGAAAGCTAGATTAGGTTTCTTTATAATAATTAAAGGAACACACTAGAAATGGCATAAAGTATTAGTAAACTTGCATTAATTTGTAACTACAACAAATATTTATTAAAATACTCTTATAGGCCAGGAGCTGTAGTAAGAGCTAGGGAGAGAATAAAGATGAGTAAGGTAGAGGCTTGCTTTTTAGATTTTAGAATTCATGGTCTAGTAGAAAGTAATCACACACAACTCTCTGACCTCATGTCCCATCCTCTTACCTTCATTCACTCCACTGTAGAGACACTGTCCTCCTTCCTTCTTTGTAAAACATAACGAGTATCTCTTTCCTCAGGGCCTTTGGCTTACAGTTTCCTCTGCCCAGAATGTTCTCTCCCCACACATGTGCAGTGTTGAGTCCACACTTCCTTCAGACCTCTGCTCACATGTCACCATCTCAGTGAGGTCTTCCTTGAGTATCCCATACAGGATAGCAATTCTCTTTCACTCAGGGAACTCTGTATCTCCATAGTTCTGAATTATTTTTCTCCTTACTCATCTATATTTACTTGTTTTGTGTGTTTGTTTGTCTGTCTCCCCTTATGTCCATTAGAATGTGTTCCATGAAAATAGGGAACTTTGCTTTCTACACTACCCGCATGTCCAGAAAAGAGCTTGACAATAGTAGATGTTTCATAAATATTGTTAAATGAATAATACAAGGAAGAAAAAATAATGCTAAAATACACAAATTAATTGACAGCAATGTGGAAGGAGTGATTATTTTGGATTGGAGGTATGAATATTTATTGGCTTATGAATCCTGGAATAAAAAGTTTTTACTTTGCATAGTAAAGTCTACAAATGTGAGACAACTACATGGCTAAATTCCAAGATATATATACCCAGCATTTCAGGAATCAAGGTGCTGGTTAGATGTGATAAATGACCGTATGATGCCTGAAAATTTTCCATTACCCTTTGTATTTTTAATTTTTTTTGGTCTGGGACCATCTGGAGATAAATGGGTTTGACCTCATTTCCAAAACTACTCGTGAAGCCTTTTCCTGGTAACCAGGATCTAAATCTCCACCGTGGGCTGTCTGTGCTTGATTCTGTGCTCCAATCCCTACAACTCTGACTACTGATGGGACTCAAGAGAACACTGAACATTTTCCTTGTTGCAAAAGCCATCACTCACTGGAGATGGGGAATAGGGAAGAACTCTAATATCCACTGGAATGGCCCAGGGCAACCTGGGCTGCCAAAGAAAACAGGTGTTCAGTGATTACTGGAACAAGTTTGAGGCGGAGAATCCAAGCTGTGCTTGGGCCCATGTGATGCCTTTCCTTGTAGTGCTTGTGGATGTCAGACAGGTGAATGAGGACTCGCAGGCAGCCAGAGAAACCCTTTGGGGGCAACTTTTCATTCATTCGGCTGACAATTATTTATTGAGACTCTGCCTGGTATAAGGCTCAGAGCATGACCAGTCTTGGTCCAACCAGAGGTTCTCTCCAGTAAGTTTGTGGAATCCCCCAAGGACTTCAGGAAGCTTTCTCTTGTAGATTGTTGTAATCAAAGAGTAGTATTTGCAGGAAGGAGAAACTCATTCAAACAAGCTCCTTTAAAACAGAGGAGAGCAGGGGAGCAGTTTTCCAGAATCTAAAGGCAGGAGGTGGCAACATGGTAGCTCACGGCATGTTTCTCTACAGGGTGCTATGCTCTCTGGGCACCTACTTCAGTTTTCTCTCTTTCCTTGGATCTGGATGGAGTTTATCAGGCCATAAAAGACCATTTCAGACCTGGCTGGATAGCACCATCCAGGAACACTTGAAGGAGACTGCCTGTAGCCTGTGTGTTCATTCCAGACCCCTGGAAGAAAGAACCTGAGTGCCTCAGCTGGTATCTGGGGTCCTCTTCCGTGCCATCAGCTGTAACCAGGGGTCAGGGTCTTGTGGCCCACCGTTCACTTAGCAGAGCGGTGGGAGGTGGCTCTCTCAGAAGGTAGGCTGAGGTTACAGGGAGGGCAAGACTGACCTCTCTAGTGCAGACTAAGTGCTGTTCAGGGACACTGACCAGTGAATTTAACGGGACCAGAGGGAACAGAGCTGTCATTTACATGAGCTATTAGTTAGACACATGGGTTATGGGGGAGGGGGCGTTCGGGTAGTAAGAAGGAAGCCTGAATACCAAAGCTGAAATGATGGGAAGAGTGAGTACCCAGCCTACCCTGTCCCCACATCAGCTACTTCCTGTCCTGCAGGTGAAATGGGGGTGAAAGAGTCTCCTGGATTAATGAGGGGCTGCTGCAGCAGAGGGGTTAATTGGTGTGTTAGTGACTCACACCCCCTCTTCTTCCTTGGACCTGGGTGGATTTCCCTGCACACTTGGGAATCTCAGTTTATTGCCATAAAACATGATTCTGAGCTGCAAATAAGAGAAAGCCTAAGGACTTGTCTTGACTGCAATGTGTGAAAGGCAAAGATGTCCTCCCTCCCCATTCTGAGGAAAAGGGCAAAGAGAATACATTTTTGCATATGAGGAAAAGGGCAAAGGCCATTTATTGAGTAACAGTTATGTTCCTGGAAGTGTGGAGTGAAGTGGATGCTACTGGTATTCCATCCAGACCCCCCTGGGTCTCTTTTGCCCTGTCTGTGCCTGCCCTCCCAGTTTCAATGGACATTTGCTTGTAAACAGCCAGCCTTGGCGTCTGTTCTTTGGCAGCTGGTGCTCTGCAGTGAGAGTTGCTTTGCTCACATGTGCAGAGTTCACTGTGCCTGTGAGCGTAGGTTTCCCCTCCACCCCCCCCCCCCACCCCCGTGGAGGCTCTTAGCTGGTGACAGGTGGATGCAGGGATATGAAAGTCCTGCCCTCTTGCCTCCAGTGGGGACAACCCACAGACGTAGCCCACCCTCCAGAGCTCCCCTGTGGAGTCAGGCTCAGGCCACCCTCCGCAGGTCCTCCCTGAGACGGTGTCCTCACCAGGCATCCTCCTCTCCCCTCTCCTGCTTCCACCACTCCCTTGCTGGTCTCCACGGGGGCATTTTCTTAATAAATCACTTGTACAAGAATCCTAGTCTTGAGTTCTGCTTCCAAGGAACCTGATCTACATTATCCCACTCTCATTTGTACTTGACCAAAACCTTGTGAAGGAAATGTTATTATCCCCATTTTACAGATGAGGAACCTGAGTCTCAAAAGGTGGTAAGATGTCCAAAGCGAGTGATTCAAATCCAGCTCTGTCCAACACCATGAACTCAATGCCATGGAAAGCAATCAGCATTTCGATGAAGCCAAGCCAGTGGTCTCCTCACAAATGCAGTTGCTTTCTCAAGGTCACAGAGAAGGTTAGTCACCTAAATTGAATCAGGAGTTGAGTAAGTCTGAGGTCTCAGACCTATGTGGATGCTTTTGCTGACTGTCTGCCTTCCTCCTTTAGCCTGTGCTGTACTTACCCATCTACTGCATTTATAAATACTCTGCTTCAAGAGTCTGCTATCCCCTATGGCTCTTACATAAGCCAGTAAGCTGGTTGAGGACCAGAACCCTGTGCTACTTATTGCGTGAAATCCGCAGAGCCTACGTCGGTGCTTGGCACATAAGAGGTACTTAACTGAATATACCTTCAGTGAAAGGATCCAGCCACAGGGCAGTTTCCTCCATGAAAGGTCCACTCTGGAGAAATCAATTAAGTCAAAATGAAGGGATTTCTCTGAGTCCTTAAAAAGAACTGCCATTCCTTGAGCTAATTTCTTACCCTCTAGCGCCTGCATCATGGTTTAGCGCAAAGACCTCATGCCAGTGCTTTCTCTGCTGAATGTCTCTCCTCTGAGGTTTCTGTTCCAGTAACGTTAACTAATTCTGTCAAAAGGTTTTTACCCTTGATACATTTTCAGATGATATACATATTTTAAGGGTTCAGTGACTTTAACATTAATTCTGGGGAATTATGAATTCCTCTTCTTAATTTTCTATGCAGAGATTTTCCATGAAAATCAAGCCTAATCATTATATTGGACATCAAACATGAGTAATGCAGAGAGTACTATTTAACCAATTTTGGGTGGTCAAGTGATGGCATTATTATCTTTTAAATTGTGAATCAGTATTAGAAGCCCCGTGTTTTTCTGCTGATGCTGCTAGCATGTTTTTCTTCACCATGTTTTTTTTTTTTTAATTTTAAAACTACCCACCCCTCGCCTTTATTTATTTATAAAATTCTTTTCCATTATGTTTTTAAATATTTATTTATTTATTTATTTATGGCTGTGTTGGGTCTTCGTTGCTGCACACGGGCTTTCCCTATTTGTGGCGAGTGGGGGCTACTCTTCGTTGCGGTGCACAGGCTTCTTATCGCAGTGGCTTCTCTTGTTGTGGGGCATGGGCTCTAGTTGCACGGGCTTCAGTAGTTGTGGCACATGGGCTCAGTAGTTGTTGCTTGCGGGCTCTAGAGTGCAGGCTCAGTAGTTGTGGCACACGGGGTTAGTTGCTCTGTGGCATGTGGGATCTCCCCAGACCAGGGCTCAAACCCGTGTCCCCTGCCTTGGCAGGCGGATTCTCAACCATTGCGCCACCAGGGAAGCCCTCCATTATGTTTTATTACAGGATACTGAATATAGTTCCCTGTGCTATACAGTAGGACCTTGTGGTTTATCCATTCTATATATAGTAGTTTTGCATCTGCTAATCCCAAATTCCCAATCCATCCCTCTCCCCTCCCCCTCCTCCTTGGCAACCACAAGTCTGTTCCTCACCGTGTTTTTATCAATCTTCCCCTCAGTGTACCAATCCAGATAATAATTCAGATGTATATTATGGCCCACGGTTCCTGGAACTTTTCTTCTGAAAGGTGTGTAGGTGGATTTTTTGATTATGTAAGCACAAAGCGAATAGGATTGGCGGGAGCCCCCGCTGAGAACAGGCAGGTGCTGGACAGTCTTCTCTCGGCCTTGCTGTCCCTGGGTGTGGGCTGGTGCTGGGCTGCTACTGCTACATAGCAACACCGACATCCCTGCCTACTGTGCCCTCCATGTTTTCTTTCCCAGCGGTAACTGAGAAATACAGGAACTGACTCTTGGATTCCAGCAGCTTTTAAAGCCACCACTACAGAAGAAGCTTGGATCTAGAATCAGAATTTGTAAGGTTGGATTGGGAGGAATCCATGTTTAATCCAGTTACTAAAGTGGGTTGAACTGGATGCTTATGTTAACCCCTAAAATTTATGGAAAATAATGTTTGGCATGTGTTTCAGTTACCTATCACTGCATAACAAACCACTTCAAAAACTTAGTAGTAGAAAGCATCATCACTTTCTCATGATTAGGAGGGTCTAGAATTTGGACAGGGCACAGTGGGGATTGAATGTCTCTGTTTCACTTGTGTCTGCTGGGCTGGAATGTGCAGGATAGCTTCTTCACTCACATGCCCGACACTTGGTCAAGGATGATTTGAATGGCTGGGGCCTGGCTGGAATGGCTTGACTAGAATATACGTTTGGCCTTGGTTCTTGCTGTTGGCTGCTTTCCTTGGTTTCCCTTCATGTAGTTTCAGGGTCTCTCTCTCTCTCTCTCTGTCTCCACAAGGCCTCTCCCTGTAGTCTCTCCAGCAGAGTAGTGAGAATTCTGACATGAGTGCTTAGAGCAAAAGCAGCAACTCCAGGGCTTCTGAAACCGTGGGCTCAGAACAGGCACAGAATCACTTGCACTGTGTTCTTGCTAATGTCATAGGTTGGCTCAGATTCAAGAAAGGGGAACTTCTTAAGGATGTAAGTACTGGTGATGTGGTTTCCCCCAAATCCACTGATATAACAGACTACTGCAGCATGGTTTGAGGAAGAGAGTGTACAGACATGGGACACACAGAATAGACAGTGGCTGCTGAGGTTTGAGAAGTGCCTAGGGTTGCCAGATAAAATACAGGCTACCCAGTTAAATATGAATCTCAGGTGAACAAGAAATAATTTTTTAGGATAAATATGTCCAGTGCAAGTCAGCACAGCATACAGTATTTGGGACATACTTCTCCTAAAATAGCTTGTTTTTCTTCCCTGAAATTCAAACTTCATTGAGCATTCTGAATTTTTATTTGCTAGATGTGGCAACTCTGGGTGAGAGCCCTGTGAACAGTACCTAGTAGCTGTTTATTGGTCTAGTTACAAGGTGGTTCAGGACGTATGAGGACCAGGGCATGTGAATGGAGAGGGAGAGGGCAGGTCTTTGAGGCTAGCCGAGTTTGCAGGCAGTGTACCCGAGTGGCTGAGATTGGGACAGTGGAGTCAGCAGACCAGAGAGGAAGTCTCAACTCTTCATGACTACTCTGAACATCAGTCTTTTTCTTTTTTTTAGGCTTTCAAATAAGGCAGATAATACAGTGCTGCTCAGTAGGGTTGTGGTGAGGATTAAATATGGGTGCCTGGAATGCACTTGGCTCAGAGCAGAGTAAGCTCCAGGAACAGGTGAGGTAATCACCATCAGAGCAACAACTGTGGCAATGATAATAGAGTTGTGGGTATTGAAGCTGGTGCACAACGAGTGGGGAAGAGGCATGAAGGAAGCTAACACTCCTGGAACAGAGGCCAGGCTCTGTGCCTGGTGCTTGTAATTCTCCATCTCCCTTAATCATCGTAGCCTTTGCAGGGACAGTAAATCAATTTTAGAGATTAGTGAATTGGCTTGGAGGAATTAATGTTTGCCTGAGTGGCAAAGTCAGTTCTGTATGACTCCAGGAATTTTTTCCTATAAAAAAAGACAAGTTAATATAATTTATTAGGGTGAACCTCAACTTGGGGGCTTCCAGTTAGTGTGCTGTGGGCCAGTCTTTCCTGTTGACCTTGGCCTCTGTGTTGCCTTCACTCTGAGCCTTCCCTACTCAATTGTACAACGGGAGAGTAACACCCACTTTGCTTCTCCCAGAACCTGTTGAAAGCATTCACTGTGGTAAAGGGTGTGAAGACATTTGAAAACTCTTAAAGTGCCCCACAGATGTTGGAATTGTTTTATAAACCCTAGTACATCAAGCGTCAGTGGAATTGAATACGTTAATCTCGTATTCTGCTAATTCGAGGCCTTGGCAGGATAGGAAATGCTGTTCTCCTGAAGGCAGTGAAGAAGGGGCTTGGGGAGGTAGGGAGAGGAGAGAGGCAAGTCTTATGGTGTGGTGTGTTTCCCCCCGGAACACTCTAGAACAAGATTCTGGGGATACCGGATTTAAGGGCAAAGAGCAGAGCCAGACAAGAGCATGCCTGTGTGGACTGTGTAGCTCTCCCTCTGTCTTACCGCCTTTGGGAAGCCTTGCCAATAGCTCCTTGCCGAGGCACAGGGAGGTCTAATCCAGAGATTGATGAAATGTCGATTTCACGTTTCTTTCATTGTCTGCTGAAGATTTGGAACTTATTTACAAGGCCCCTATGAACTTTTAGACTCCCCCAGAGAAGAGCAGCTTAGAAATACGGAAATATTTCTGGAAATATTGTCATTATCTATTTTATGGGCGAGCATGATGTAAACAGTGACTGACAAAGCTTGAGTGAGGTGGGTCGTGTCTCTAGCTCAGGTTTTCTCTTTCTCTGATTCACTCTGGGTCTGAATTTCCATCCTCCCAGCACTCTGGATGTGCAGCTGCATTCATTATGCTCACTGGCTCTGCCCATATCACCACATAAGGATCAGAACGGTCTGCCACCACAGACTCATTTCCCAGGCAGTAAATTATGATAACGTGACAAGAGAAGGTTCTAGCTTTGACACGTATTTTCCAAGTTTACCAGAGGTAACAGCATAGCTGGTGTTTGGTATGTGTATGAGTGTGTGTTTGTGTTTACGTGTGATGAGGGTAGAGTGAATGTGTGGGCTTCTGAAAGGCATCTTGCGAAAGCCACAGTGGCAGGGAGAGGCGAGAGTGCTCACTGCTTGGTAATGAGATTCAGTGTTATGGGGCTGTTATTTTTAGCGTTTAAACTATGAAAATCTCATTCTCTCCCCAGAGGCCTCCTCTCTGCCATTCTTTAGCACGTCAGTTGAGAAATCAAGTGTCATCTTTAAAAAATGATAACAGATCCCAAGTTAGCTTGTAAAAAATACTGCTCTCCCCCAGTTCTAAGTCTTTGGTGTGGCAAGAGTCATCTTATAAATTGGAATTTTGATTTGAGATGAGCAGGGAGGGACAGAAGAAGAGAAAGGAGATTTGAAAGTCTTGAATTAGAGAAGGAGGACTGGAGATAGAGAATTAAAAATAAGATGGAACTTGATTTTATTCTTTATGAATAATTAAGCACAAATGCCCACTGCAACTCTGTGTGCATGTCTGTGTGTATGACTTTATATACATATATGTATGTATATAACTTGCGTCTCCCATATGTGTGTGTGTGTGTTTCACATGTCCTTTTTGATATATTCTATGAATTATGATCTTGGTCTAAATTTTCTTCTTTGGTCATCCTTATATTTTATGCTCACATTTGTGCCCATGAAATTCCTTTAGAGCTAGTAAACTGGTTGCAATCTTAAAGGTACAAAGGCTTTTCTACTTAGACTATATAAGCTCCAGAGACAGAGATTTCTATTGTTCTGTTTTTATCCTGTTTACTATTGCATAAGACCAATCAATTAGTAAAATTCAGGACGCTTAAATAAGAAGATGCTCATCACTTCAAATTCCAGCTATATGGGTGATAACTTCCAAATGTGTATCTCCAGTATTAACCGTTCCCATGAGTTCCAAACTTTTTAAGTCCAAATGCCTACTTGCCGGATCTACCTGGATATGTAACATGTATCTCAAAGCTTAATATATCCCAAATCAAACTCTTAATTCAGTTCATGCCCATTCTTGATTTAATTCTGTTGCAGCTTTTCAGTAAATTCTGTCAGTTTCTTGGGTCAGAAGTCATGAAGTCAGCCTCGATTCCAGTTTTATTCTCCCTGCCCATGTACCCAGTCCATCAACAGTTCTGTCAGATCTACTTTCAATATATATTCAGAATCTGACCATTTGCCATCTCCGCTACTCCCACCCTGATCAAGTCGCCATCTTTTGGCTTTATTATTCCAATAGCCTCCTAATTAGTTTTGACCCCTTTACAGCCTATTTTCCAGCAACAGTCAACAACATGATCCTTTATAAACCTTGGCCAGATCGTGTCACTCTTAAATTCAGAAGCCTCCAGTGACTTTTGAGTGAAAGCAAAAAGTAAAGTGAAAGCCAGACCCTTACATTGGCTGCAAGGTCAAGTGCACCCCTCCTGCTCCCACCGCCTCCTGCTCGCCCCTCAGCACGCTCATCTTCATCCACACCTGTCTGCCTGCTTCCCATGGATGTGCACTGTTCAAAGATAAACTGGGCCATATTAAAAATGTTAAGAGCTTACTTGAGCAAAATCCATTTGAATTGGGCAGCATTCAGTCTAACAGATAGAAAGCAGTTCCAAGGAGCTGTAGAAAGTGAAAGACTTTTTAATTTTTTTTATGTGATATACGAAAGTTTTTTTCTTTTCTTTTTTCCTTTAACATCTTTATTGGAGTATAATTGCTTTACAATGGCGTGTTAGTTTATGCTGTATAACAAAGTGAATCAGCTATATGCATACGTATATCCCCATATCCCCTCCCTCTTGCGTCTCCCTCCCACCCTCCCTATCCCACCTCTCTAGGTGGTCACAAAGCACCGAGCTGATCTCCCTGTGCTATATAGCTGCTTCCCATTAGCTATCTATTTTACATTGGGTAGTCCATCGACAGATGAATGGATAAAGAAGATGTGGCACATATATACAATGGAATATTACTCAGCTATAAAAAATGAAATTGAGTTATTTGTAGTGAGGTGGACGGACCTAGAGTCTGTCATACAGAGTGAAGTAAGTCAGAAAGAGAAAAACAAATACCGTATGCTAGCACATATATATGGAATCTAAAAAAAAAAAAAAAGTTGTGAAAGACTTATAGCCAGAGGGAATGGGAATGAGAAAGTTTCACTAGACAGAAGAGTGGGTTGGTTACTGCAAAGTTATTTTCCTTTAGGGGTTGCCAATCTCCCAAGATCCAGAGGCACTCCCAAGGTTACCCAAAGAAAGACAGACTTAGACAAATACCCTGAGAGCTATCAGCAGTTGGTAGGACCCTGGACACAAGTGGAATGCAACCCACATTTCTGTCCAGCCAAATTCTCAGGGCCCCTGAACCTGACGGTTGCCAAGCCAAGTCTCAGGATACAAAATGAGACAAACAAGAAGGCAGTAGCCATCCCTGGGAGAGAAAGGATCACCAACCAATGGCTACCTGAAAGCAAATTCATGAGTCACAAGTCAAAGATTCAATTCTTACAGATGTTTTTTGCCTGCCAGTATGAATTTGGAAAAGAAGGGACAATATGACTTTACCTTCCTTTCTTGAAGAGGCACCACAGATAGAGATCTGGAGAGCTGACTTTGGTAAGCATTCTTACCCTTTGCTGGCTTCCAAGCCAGTTTTTTCAGGATCCCATCTGCAGGCTCTGGAGTGAGTAGGGTGTCCCAGCGGGTCCCATTCTGGTCATCAGAAACTGTAGAGGAGAAAAAATGATTTCTCCTCTACCCTTTATGGGGAATGCTTGGCTGAGACCCCTTTTTCTCTAGGATACTTCATAAGTGGATAAGCTTACCTAGGTTAAAATTTTCCACTGCAGCCACTGTAATTCAAGATTATCTTTGGAAGTTTAACCTGTTTTTTCAGGCTTGAAATAAATTTTACTCACCTGAGACCTCACACTGGACCCAGTTCAGCTTAGATTGGCCCCAGTCCAACCCCAGAACTGGTCCAGTTTCCAAGTAGGACCATTTCTGACCCTGGAACTGGTCTGGTTTCTAAGTTGGATCCAGTCCAACTCAGCTGCTTTCCAGACCCAGTCCACAAAAAAAAAAAACAGCTCATATAAAGTCTGAAAGCTCATAATGCAAAGACCATGGAGCGAGGGTCTGAGAGGAACTGACCCCCCACCTCTAGGGGCAGCAAGAAGGCAGCAAGCTCAGGAAGTCAACAGTACCTGCACCTAGTTGCTCGTGGTTCCTGGGGCCGCTGGTGCTCTCCTTTAATTCCCTCTTGTGACACCAGAACTGTTCAGAGATACTGAGGCATATTAAAATTTTTAAGCGTTTATTTGAGTAAAAATCGATTTGAGTTGGGCAACATCCAGTCTAGCAGATAGAAAGGAGTCCGAGGAGCTGTATAAAATGAAAGGCATTTTGTACAGGAGCAGGAACAAGGAAGTGAAACTAGGCAAAAAGTGGGTCGGTTATTGCAAGGTTACCTTCCTGGGGAGAACGGCATGGCTCCCTCAGGCAGATTATCCAGCTAGTGCTGGTCAGGTGACTCATGATTGACTCATTAAGATCCCATTTCTGAGAGAGTTGATGCTGTAAGTTAGTTAAATCTCAGTTCGGTGATGTGGAGCTTAGCCTAAGCGACTCCATTTTGGGTCTGTTGTCTCATTTTCTAACAGCAGCTTCCATGCACCTTCAGTTGGCTCTACCAGGATGCTTTTCTCTCACAATTGTGCACACTCATCTCCCACTCCATTTTATCTCTACTCAAACGCCACCTCCTCAGAGAGATTATCTTTAAGCATTTAAAATAAAACAGTGCCCCATTCCCTATCTTCCTTACTCTGTCTCCCTTATAACCTATGTTATTTTTCTTCATGATACTCATCACCGTCTGACATTATATGCTTATTTATGCTTATTTATTTGTCTGTTTCCTCTCACCCCTATGTAAGCTTCCCAAGGAAGGCTTTTTGTTTTGGTTTTGATTTTTTTCATGCTGTGTCTCCAGTGCCTAGAACAATATCTGTCATGTAGAAGTTGCTCAATAATTATTCGTTAAACAAACAAGTGAACGAGTGCTCTGGAAAGCTTTCTACAGCATTCCTGTAAATTCTTTCTAGTGTTAGTGCAATTATTTTATTTTGATGCTCTGGGATGTGATACAAGGAAATGTATCATAATGACAGTTTGGAAGTGGAGTTTGTCCATCACTTCTCTTTTGCCACCCACCGAAAGCTCCTTATTCTGGGGAAGGCACTGATTAGGGCAGAGGGATCACAAATCCAGGAAAAGTGTGGGGTGCTGGCTCATTCTCTGGGAAGGGTAGAGTGCTTTTTCAGGGACCCGAGCCCCGACAGTTCCCTGGTGACCTTCTGGGTCGACTCATACTTTTTACAGCAGCACAGAGGAAAATTTCCTAGTTATGATGCTACTTTGCAAAACTAGAAATAAAATTTGATACAGAACTGTTTTACAAGTTTACCCTCTTGACTTGTATATTTAGCCAGGTTCTTCTCTCTTTCCCCAGTCTACTTCTGCAGCCTAGTTCATTCGATCTTACAAAGTATGTCTCCTTAAAACCTGTTTCTGTAAGGAGAATAGTTGAGAGGTGGACTACTTAAAAATAAACTATCTGAAAAGTATAATGATTGCAAATCTATGTAAGATGCTGTAGTTTCAACAGAGTCAGGGCTGGTAGGCAACCCTGAGTCTGGCCAACCCAATATATGAGCTGATGGCAAATGCTTCCTCCTGGTGGAGTGCAGTGCACAACCTGCACATCCGTACGTGACAGCCCTGAATCCTGGTTCTGCCACATACTTACTGTGTGAACTTGTGCAAGTGTTTTTTTTGCAGGTCTGTTGCCTCAGTTTCTGCACCTATAAAGTAGAGAAAATAATACTTACCTCCTAGGGTTATTGTGAGAATTAAATGAGTTGATATTAATATGTCTAAAACCCTTAGAACAGACCTGGAATGTAGCAATTGCTATGTATATTTATTACTATTATTTATTATGATAATATTATTATTGTCAATGGGTATGAACATTTTAAGATGTTAATTGCAGGCTGCCAAATGAAACCTCATCTTAAAATGACTAAAGACCTAATATAATCCTGTAAATCTGGAAGCCTGTCAACTCTAGTTGATTTCATGATTGGATTCAAGACTCTTCAAGAACTATACAATAAAGAGTATCTACCCTTGGAGCCCTGTGAGATGAAGCTGATATATGAAGCCACATTTTCCAGAGATGAGATGAGGCACAGAAATGGAAGGTTAGTTGGCTCTAGAGAGGAGTGGGAGCCCAAGAGGAAGCATGTGATTACGGAATCATGATTTCAGAAAAGGAAAAACCAGTGAAGAAAGCATGTGGTGAGGAGTTTGTTGGAAGAGAAGACCTCCCTCTGTGGGGAGGAGAGGTGACCTCAAGCTCTCCATGAGCAGGTGGGACAGAAGTCTGGGTACCACCAGAGGGGATGCTCAGGAGCCATCTGTCACAGTTAATTCTGAGTCAGGGTGTCCTGCTTACCTTTGGCTTCATACGGCATTGCGGTCCAGATGAGAGTCACATGCTTGCATCTGTTCTCCCTCTCTGAAAATTTTCCTCTAGAATAATGATCACCTTGTTAACCAACACCAACCATTTTCAAAGGAATGCTTTTAGAAAGATGTAAAGAGCAGCAGAATGCCTGACCAAACCCATCTGGTTTCAGAAGCGCCCCTCTTCTCAGATGTGTCTACTTTGATTAAAGCAAACCATGAAGATTCACATGCCTGGGAATAGAGGCAGAAAACTCTATTGCAGTTGGTTTCAGAGACATCTCCATGCAGAATAAGCAAAGTGAAGCCCAGGCTGGTCTCTCACTGCATTGAGTGAGCTGTGGCAGGCTTTCTGCTCTCTGACCTCACACTTTTGCCTCTCCATTTACCTTCTTTCTGGAGAGGAGAAGCTAATCAGGCTGTTTGGAGGCTAGGATATTCTTTGGGGCCACATTTAACCAACAGGCAGGGCTACGGTGCTGTCTTAGTTTTGGGGAAGCAGACCCCAAGACAAGATTTTGAGTATAGATAACTTATTTGCAAGGTGTGAAAAGAACTCAGGAAGTGGGTGAAGAAGTGGGATGGGGAAGGGAAGTCAGCTAATAAACGGTGTGTTAAACCATTTACCACCAGGGACAACTGGAGCTTTATCCTATAGGAACACTCTGGGAAAAGAATAGAACACAGGACTCAGATATATCGTACTCTGTGGTAAGGGAGTTGGGATGTTTATACTCCAACTCCATCAATCATCAGTTGAAGGCTGCTCAGGGAAATGTTAATTCCCTGGCATTTCCAAGACTCAGAGGCCTGCCAGGAGCTTTGGAAAAAGCCCTCAAGCAAAGAGATTCAGATACTGGCAGTTGGGAGTCTGCCTCACTCACAAAAATGGCAAGGTCTGAGGATTATGGATGGGACACTTATAGTGTCTGCTACGTGTAGCTTAAAGATGAACACGCAAACTCATGTCTTCCTCTGGTCCTTTTTCCCATGGCAGATCTCAGCAGATCAATGTGGCTGGTGTGGGTAATGCTGATTAAAAGAGTAGTTAATCACATTAAAACAGGAAAATTGTTAGGTTAAGTGATATTTATGGAAAATACATCTTTTGTGTTTGATCATACATCTGGGATGATTTTGTATGATGTGTTTTGTTGGTAGAAATAGAACATAGTGGACAAATTGAGAAGTAAAACATGTCTTGGGAAACAAGACATTTGGAGTCATAGACATGTTTCAGGGGAAGAGATTTTTTGTAATTTTTGTAATTATGCAATAGGTTTCAGTAGAGAAAATATCTGAGATTCTATTGAGAAGGGTTGAGTTGGGATGAAAAAGGATGCATTGATCTTCTGAGCTTCAGAACATCCTGGGAATAGCACAAGCACTGCCTTCTTCCCACTGGTGTGGTCGCAGCCAGGGCATAGCTGCCAAGTCTGTAGGAAGCCCTGCTGCTTTGTAGTTCCTTCCAGCCGGATCAACTGTGTGGAGGAAACTTTGGGCTGAAGGATGTGGAATCCATCTTCCAGTGGATTTTGTCAGTTGGTTTGGGTTGCTCTTGCCACTGAGCTTAATGGAGTATAAATAGGAATCATTCTTTTCCCCAAAACAGTTTTTTTTTTGTAAAAATTTCCTTCCCTACTTCTTAGATGATGTCACAGGGATATTCCATTGATTTTCCAGTCATTATGAGATATTAGAACTGTTTCATTTGCAAGACTAAAAAGTGCAATCCAATCTAATGTGAAGAATTCAGACTCTCCAATTCAAAACTTCTTTCCTCCAAAGTCAGACTTAACTTGTGGCTAGAGGCTAGGCAGGAGAGACAGGAGGTTGTGGTCCGTTCTTTCTGTCTCCTTGTCCTGCCTCCTTCCCAACGAACTCTGCTGAATTTGGCTTCTTCAGAGTCAGAGAATATGGAGTGGGGGATTTACAAAAGACAGAGGCAATGTTTTTTGTTTGTTGTTGCCTTTTAACCTGACATGGCTGTCAGAAGCCCTCTGTCAAGGCAGGCATCCAGTTGGTGGTTCTTTGGTGTATTCTCAGAGACCTCCAGTGGGGACCTCTGTGCCTCACTATATCCTGGGCAATGGACCCACTCTCTGCTGACTTCTTACAGCTCCTCCCCGTCCATCCAGCCAAGGCACATCGCTGGGAACGCTTTGCCCCAGTCAGTGGCCAGTCCTCTCAAGCTAGCTTAAGCATAGGCTAAACTTCACAGGGCACACACGGGAATTTGGCTTCTTTGATCCACCAGTTCTCAAAGTGAGGTCATTTCTCTTCTGCTCTGAGGTGATGCTCCAGCTAGTCCCTTGCCTTCATGCCTCCCCAGGTGTTAGGGAACCCATGTCAGTTTCTGCCAACAACTCTCTCATATTCTAATCTCATCACAAGTTTCTTGGGCTCTATATACACCATCAGCCAGGAGAGAAGTTTCTACTTGTCCCTCCTACCAGACAATCTTTAAAAGTGAGTTTTGGGGATACCCCCGCTTGTTTTGGGGTAGAAGAAGGGGTATGAATCGTAATGATCCTACTTTTAATTAACCCACCTTATTTTATGTAAGCTGGGTGTCAAAGATGGGCTGAACGATTTTGGTCACTAGTGGTCCAAACTGCACAGATGTGTGTGTCAAGCACTGCCTCAGCCAGCATAGGCTAAGTGCTACAGTGACAAACCGGAATCTCGGTGGCTTCAAACAGAGGAGTTTTATTTATTGTTCATGTTATTGACCAAAGTGGGTTGGTGTGTGTGAGGGGAGCTCTGCTCTGTGCTGTTGTTCACTAGCCAGGCTTCTTCTCCTAGTGTCTTTGATGTCTCCTATGTGGAGAGTCTTATTTTGTGCGATGGCTTCCTTTGGTAGTCTGGTGAAGTTTAGGAAGACTTTTTCAGAGTAATGTTTTCAAGTGAATAGAATATAATAATCAAAATATTAATAAAATGTGCTTCTTTATTACATACTAAATACTGAGACTGAGGTGGCAGGTCTCACAACTTACATAATTTTAAAGTAGTCTTGAACACAACAACGTTTTGAGATATCTCTAACAACTATAATATACTGCACTAGGAAATACTGGTGGCTTCGGTTGGTGACAGTGTCACTTGTACTGCTAATACTATGTAGTTTTTGTCTCTAATAAATTGAAGGAAATGGTAACATCAGTTAAAAGTTAATTTGCATAACTGCAGTTTTTTTCTCATAACACTTCATGGATTTCGTGAAATGAATCCCTTGAAGATCTGTGGACCGTGGTTTAAGAATCTTTGTAGATCCTCTACAAGAAGTTTTATGGAGTTCTCTACAAGGTTTGACCAGCATTATAAGAAAATGCCTGGGAAGTTGGTAGATGGCAAAACTGGCTGTAGTTCTCTACCCTTCCCTGTATCCATACTGTTGGCAATTTGGCTTTATAACTTCTCCCATCAAAACGTGGAGTCTAGGTTTCTTGCCCCCTTAGCCTTGGCTGCCTTTGTGACTTTCTTTGGCCAATAGCGTGTGGTAGAAATGACATTGTCCCAGTTGTGATCCTGGGCCTCAGGAAACTTTGCACACTTCTGCTTCTTTTCTTGGAATCCTGCCACTCCCATATGAAGAGTCCTGATCTGTCTGCTGGATAATGGGAGATATGCAGTCAGCTGCCCTGTCACTTCAGCCGACTGCCAGCCACATACCAGAAGCAGAGAGGCCAGCTGACCTGCATCTCACTGCAAACGCAGAAGGGAGCCACGGTGGGAGCGAAAGTAGCACCCCACATGGTCAAGCCTAGGTTACCAACCTGCCGGATTGTGCTTTAAATAGATGGTTGTTGTTTTAAACCACTAAGTTTGAGGTGGTTTGTTTCAATAGAAATAACTACTGATGCAAGGAAGATGGCCCTACTTTTAAGTGACTCGGCTAGGTGGCGAGATGGTTCCTTCTACTACATTCTGTTGAAATCTAGTTATAGGGCCCCACCTACATACAAGAGATACTATAAAATGTAGTCTAGTAGTATGTCCAGGAGAGGGGGGCATAGATATTCATAGGTCTCTGTCGTAAGCACTTATTTCTCTCTGCTTTGGAGCCTCAGCTGAAACTCCTGCTCAACGACGGAAGTACTATGTAAAATCCTGCTATGCCTTGTGATAGACCGTCACTACCTGAGGCTCCAGTGACTCTCCTTGCTCCCATCTGCCTCCAAAGAGGATAAGATTCTGGTTTAATAGACTCAGGGCCTGGTCATATTTACTTGAGGGAGAGAAAGGAGAAAGCATGCAGGCTGAGCCATAATATTCAATTGCATTTTTAAAGCACCTATACCTTCTTATGTATAATTCCTTTGGGACCCCATAGAGAGGAGACTTCATGGCAGGATTTATGCATTCTTATGTTGTTGTGTTGTGATCAGTATCTTCGTTCATTGCTCTCAGGATGTCGTATCCAGTCTAGTGTGTATAAGGTGTAGTAACATGATTTATGATCCATGAGTTTGAATGATGCTTCAAGAGCCCTAACACCACCAGAAACCATGGAGTGTGCTGGAGGGATTGCAGTATAGCAGATGGACCCAGGTCTCAACCTCTTCTTTCCAACTCACTAACTGTGTGACCTTGGGAAGAGTCCTTAAATGCAGGCAGTGTTTCCTTTTTGCGAAATGTAGACAATCATAGCAAACATCCATGTTTCTTGTGAGCATTACATGAAAGAAAGAGTGTGAAATTGCTTCGTACTAGTAGATGCCCTGCAAGTACAAACCGAATCTAAAGTGTGAGCAGGCTGGTGTTTTAAATCATAACTTAAAAAGTAGATACAGGACAGAAAGTTGAGTTTATCATAGCACATTGTAATCATAAGTCCGTGTAAGGCCCTTATCTGGTATGTACCCAATTACTTAATTTCCTCTTTATTCTTGTTCCACGGTTTCATTCATCTTTTTTTAATAGATATCCATTCTCATGTACTTTATGCATATTCTTAAATTCATTTATATTTGGAAATATAATGTTTTGTGTGTATTTGTGTGTGTAAAGTTTATGCAAATAGTATTGTGTTCAAATTACTTTTTTTTAAAACCTTTTGTCCAGTGCCATGTTTTAAATGACTGTCCATGGTGCTGAAAGTGATCTCACTCATATTACTTTAAGGATAAATAGCATTATGTTGTAAGTATTTTCTGTATCCATTCTCAATTGTTGGATACTCAGGTTGTTTACAATACCAAAAACATGCATTAAAAGCATGTTCTAAATTTCCACTTTACTGAACTGATGGAAAATTTCTCCCCAGGAGAGGACTGACAGGAACAGGGTGTGTGCACACTAGATTTTACTGAGGACAGCTAAGTGACTTTCCAGAAGAGCAGCGCCAATATATATACCCACCAGTACTGCACGAGGAACCTGTTTTTTGACATCTTAACCATCTTTCTAATTTTTGCATTTTAACAGATATCAGCTATCTTATTTTCATTTTAATTTCTATTTCTCTGTTTTCTTGTGAGTGGGAGAGTATCTTTATCTGTATGTTGGCCTTTCAGGAATTCCTTCCCTGCATTATTTCTTCATGTCTTAGAGAATCAGCTTTCTCACTACTGTATACTAACCAAACCATCCTTTTCCCATTGCTTTGAAGAGTCACCTACCTTTACTATGTGTCAAAGTCACATACAAAGTGGGATCTATTCCTGAGTTCTCTATTCTGTTCCACATTTGTTCTATTTATCCCTTTGTATTCCAGTCCATATTGTTTGTATTACAATGGCCTTTTCTTACATCTCAATATCATGTGTAGTAACCCTCTCCCTGCTCCTGTATTTCCTCTTCTATTTCAAAACTGACTTAGATCTTCATGGCCTTTGTTCTTCCTTTTTATCCCCAATGACAATTTATTAGCCTATTGTCCCAACACAATTTATTGAAAAAGCTAGCTTTTAATAACTAATTCATAAGTGAACTTAATAATACAGCCACACTTCTAAGAAATGGTACATGGTATTCTTATTTTTGTTCATTTTTTTAGTGGTCACTTTCTTTTCCTCTTCAGCCAAAGAGCTTTCTGGAAGGTGATTTTTAAACAATTTCAAGTGGTTTTATTTTACGGTTAACATGTTCTTATTAATTTCTAGCTTTATTGCATTTTGATTAGAGGATGTGGCTGCAAAATACTTTTTTAGAACTCTGGGTTGTCTTTGTGGTCTAATGTACGATGGATTTATGTGAACAGGCCATGGGCACTAGAAAACTATTCTCCATAGAGTTAAAGTTTGCTAATTATTAAACCAATCTTTATGAATTATTTAATTCAAATACTTTAATCTAGTATTGTTAACCCATAGGGGGCCACAAAGAAGTTTATGAAAGGGCTTCAGGAGATTCATAAATCCCCTGACATATAGGCAATATGCACATGCTTCTGAGCAAGGAGAAAGCCTTTCATGAAACTCTCGTAGGGATTCGAGAGTCAAAAAAGATAAGCAACCACAAGATCTTGAGTTCTGTTTTATGGTTGTTTGTATCTATTTGATCTGTCAATAGCAGTGTAACTGTGTTTTTACAATTTAGTCTTGTTTCTCTGCTACTTTTCATTTTATACATTGAAACAATGTTGATTGATGCATAAAGATTCATGGAAATTTATGACATTGCTGTGGATTTTATTCTTTATCAATATAAAATAATTATAGAATCATTAAACATCCCTTCTAGTATGTTTGCCTTGAATTCTGCTTTATCTGATTTTATTATCCCAATTGCAGTTTTCTGTTTATTTGTATTTGCTGACTAATTTTTTCAACTTCAGGTTTCTTGCTTAACTGGATTCTTTTTGGGTTTTTTTTTTGTTTTTTTTTGTTTTGTTTTTTTTTGTTTTGTTTTTTTTTGTTTTGTGGTACGCGGGCCTCTCACTGTTGTGGCCTCTCCCGTTGCGGAGCTCAGGCTCCGGACGCGCAGGCTCAGCGGCCATGGCTCACGGGCCCAGCTGCTCCGCGGCATGTGGGATCTTCCCGGACCGGGGCACGAACCCGCGTCCCCTGCATCGGCAGGCGGACTCTCAACCACTGCGCCACCAGGGAAGCCCAACTGGATTCTTTTCGTATCAAGCATGTTTAATATGGAATTTTATCCCTTTTATGCTCATTGCAGCAACTGATATGTTTTCTCCTACTCCTGTCATTTTGTTTTTATTTGGTTGTTGGTATTCATGGTTTTCTTTGTTGTTGTTTCTATCTTTTGCTATATGGATTTGCATTCATTGCTTTGCTCTTCTTCAATGGTTTGTGTATTTTGATTGCAGTTTATTTTAAAACTATTTTTAAAAATTTATTTATTATTGGATGTGTTTGGGTCTTTGTTGCTGCACATAGGCTTTCTCTTTAGTTGTGGCGAGCGGGGGCTACTCTTCATTACGGTGTGCGGGCTTCTCACTGCAGTGGCTTCTCTTTGTTGTGGAGCATGGGCTCTAGGGTGCGTGGGCTTCAGTAGTTGTGGCACATGGGCTCAGTAGTTGTGGCTCGCGGGCTTCAGAGCACAGGCTCAGTAGTTGTGACGCATGGGCCTAGTTGCTCTGCAGCATGTGGGATCTTCCCAGACCAGGCCTCGAACCCATGTCCCCTGCATTGGCAGGTGGATTCTTGACCACTGAGTCACCAGGAAAGTCCTTAAAATCATATTTTTAATCCTTTAAAAGTTTTTCCAAATATATTCTAACAGATGTCTATTTGATATTATAATTAGTATCTTTTAACTCCCCTTTATATATATATATATATATATATATATTTTTTTTTTTTTTTTTTTTTTTTTTTTTTCTGTACGTGGGCCTCTCACTGCTGTGGCGCCTCCCGTTGTGGAGCACAGGCTCCGGACGCGCAGGCTCAGTGGCCATGGCTCACGGGCCCAGCTGCTCCACGGCATGTGGGATCTTCCCAGACCGGGGCACGAACCCGTGTCCCCTGCATCGGCAGGCGGACTCTCAACCACTGCGCCACCAGGGAAGCCCTCCCCTTTATATTTTAAAATAAGAATTTGAACTTATTCCGTTTGCCTCTTCCATTTATTTATACAAACTTACTTTTAAATTCAGTTTTTGCAATTCCATAATTATTTTTATATTCTAAATCTTCATGAGTATATTGTTATTTTTTGCATTATTTTTAGTCAAATAAGAATTTAGCCAAATTATATTAGTTGCTGTCAGTAGTCTAATCGTTTCATATTGTGACATCTTTCTTGGCCTCTTAATATTGCTTTACCCTTTAAATTGTTTCATGTTTTAAATATTATTTTTATTTTAAAACATAATTTTTTAAAGAGAATATATTTTCAGATCCCTCTTATCCCCGAGATTGTCTTTCTTTGCCTTCCCACATATATGACAGTGAATATGAATGCATCATTTAGCAACTTTTGCCAAAAAAAACCACATCAGTAATTAGTGACTTGAAATAATAATCACTTATTTAGCTCACAGTTCTGCAGTTTGCCAATTTGGGCTGAGTTCTGCTGGGAAGTTCTCCTGGTCTAGAATGGTCTCACTCATGCGTCCATGGTCAGCTGCTAGGTTGGCTAGGAGGTGGCCTCATTTGGAGTGACTTGGTCCTAATGTGGACCCTCATCCTATAGTAGGCTATAGGCATGGCAGCTGGGTAGGATTCCAAGAGAGAGCACAGAAGCATGCATGCAAAGCCCCTTAAAACTTAGGTTTTGTACTGGTATATCATGACTTCTAACATATTCTATTGTCCAAAGCAAGTGACCGAGACCACCAGCTTCTTTTGAAGGGGTGGGGAAATAGACTCCACGTCTTTTTTTTTTTTTTTTTTTTTTTTTTTTATGCGTTACGCGGGCCTCTCACTGTTGTGGCCTCTCCCGTTGCGGAGGACAGGCTCCGGACGCGCAGGCTCAGCGGCCATGGCTCACGGGCCCAGCCGCTCCGTGGCATGTGGGATCCTCCCAGACCGGGGCACGAACCCGTGTCCCCTGCATCGGCAGGCGGACTCTCAACCACTGCGCCACCAGGGAAGCCCTAGACTCCACGTCTTGATGGGAGGTGCTGCAGTCACATCACAAAGAGGAACTCATCAACAAAAGGGATATTGGTTGCCATTTTAGCAAATCAGTCTACTATAGTATGTAAAACTTCTGACAATTCTTTAAAAAAAATCCTTCTCACCTCACCAATTAAAAAATATTTTTATATAGTTGACCTGATGGCCAAACATCATCACTAATACACATAGAAAAAAAATGGCATTACAGTGTCCTAAGTTAATTGTGAGTTTATCAGCTTTAGACTGTAAAACTCATCTGTTCTGTGCCTGTGTCATTGCATTGCTCTTACTAATCTCACTCTAACATGCTCAGGAACATCAAGAAGTTCTGCTCTACCCTTTACCAACAGAACGACAAACGAAAACATACTGAAAAACAACCTATTTTGCTTTAGCTTAAGCCTCTTTCAGTACATGTTATGATATTAATTAAAAAGCCTCATAAAAGACTTCACATCTTATACTGCAAGGAGCCTCCTCTTTGATTGCAGGGCTGACCTTCCCTCAGTACTGACTGACAAGTCAGCTGTTCCCAGGTAGTTTTATCCTAGTAAAAGCCAGTTGTAAAATGGTATCACTATGTAGAGTGGGAGCCCTTTGGAGTTGTAGTGAATAATTTTGTTCCAGCAGCGTGCAGCCCAAAGCAGGTTGACAGTGAGTTTAACAGGAGAAAAAGGGACTGTCCCGGAGGTTTGTGAAAATGCCTTTTGTTTTGTATATGGGAACCCAATGCTGAAAGACATTATTTTACAAATTACTATTTTATTGTCTGGAAAGGCTCCTGGGTAAGTGGTTACTGACCAAAGTTTGAGCTGAATACCTTCTTTTGGTCTTTAGTCCTTTGAATTGCGTGAACATTATCTTATTTGCAGGGTTAAAAATGTACTCTTGAAAATAAAAATCTCCGATGACCACTTACCATCCCCCAAAAATATTTTTATAAAAAGTATATATATACACCTATATATATATATATATATATACACACACACACACACACACACACACACATGCACATACACACATACACATCCTCTTTCCTGGTCAGGAAATTTTATTCTGGACTATCTGTTAGGTTATTTCCAGGCACATTGTATAACCTCTGTGTGTTCTTTTTTCTTTGTTTTACAGATTTGTAAATAATTTCATATTTATTTTTCTCATTTATAATCAGAAAACCAAGATTTATCTAGAATCAGCTTTTTCTCTTTTTGTTTTTTAAAAGATAAATGTTAAAACTATATTATTAAAGTGGTATATTCACAAGTTAAAACATCAAGCAGCAAAGAATGGTGTAAAGTAAAAAGTAAGTCTCTTCCTCCACAACCTAACCCCTTGCTGGTGGTAACCACGATCAACAGTTTCATGGCATCCACCAGAAATATTTTTTTATATACTTATGGCACACACACATATTTCACTCAAATAAGATAATGTTTTCACATTGTTCAGCTCCTTTTTAGTTTTTCACTTAATAATATATTTTGAAGGTATTCCTATGTCAGTACATATAGAATTATTGCATTTGTTTTTAACAGCTCAAATTGATACGACTTTTTATTACAGATGTTTTCACACATACATGAAAGTACCTGGATTAATAAATGAACCTGCATGTACCCACTACCTAGTTCTGACAGTTATCAGTATTTTGCCAGTCTCGTTTGCTCTGTTCAACCCTCTTCACACCCAACACTGTTTTTCTCCTTGCTGACAGCTTTCAGAGCAATTCCCAGATATCATATCAATGCATCCTTAAATAATTCATTATGCATCTCTAACTGATAAGAACTTTCCCCACATAACCACCACACTATTACAACATTTGAGGAAAATAACAAGTTCTTAGTCTTATCTCATTTCCACTCCATAATCATGTTTACCTGATTGTCTCAACTCTTCTTTTGAAGTTGGGTTGCCTGAATCAGGATCTTAACAAAGGCCCACACATTCCATTTTGTTATTATATTATTCTTCAGGATTTGTAATCCAAATACTGATTTCAAATATCAGTTGAAATGTTTATTTTCTGTATTTCCAACTTTAGAGTTTGCTTTTTTTCCTTTTGGATCAAACTTATTTTTGGAATGTGCAAAACATTTCTGTGGTTCAAGAGTCTAAAGGATGTAAGAGTGAATACTCAGAAAATCCTTGCTTCCATTCCCCTCCCCTTCATTCTGTTACTCTTCCTGTTACCCGTAACTTCTACAGGTAACCATCTGTACTAGTTGTAGGTTATCCTTCCGTTATTTCTTTTGACAAAAATAATCGTGTGTGTGTATGTATTTCCTGTTGTTTCTTACACAAAAAGTATCATATTCTATACACTGTTTTGAACCTTGTGTTTGTCACTTAGTGTATCTTGGAGATCACTCTACATTGGTACATGCAGCCTTTCCTCATGCTTTTTGTGTGGTAGCTGAGTAGTCCACTGGGTGGAGATACCCTGGTTTGTCTAACCAGTCCTTTGAATAATCTTGAGCATATATTGTCTGGTATTTGTGCAAACGTGTCTTCAGATTCTGAGATGTGGAATTGGTGGGTCAAAGGGAAAATGCTTATGTAATTTTGTTAGATATTGCTGTCCTGACGTAAGATCTATTTTTATGCTGTATTTTCTTTCAGACCAGATTTCAGCACTTTTCAACAGCCAGGCTTTGGTTATATTCTTTGTCCATTTGTGCTGTGGTTGAATTTATCACAGACATTCAGTTAACGGGCAAATAAATCTGTGCAGTTGGTGGTTCCAGCTCTTATTTCTGGCAGCCTTTCACTTTCTTTATTGGGGTGGTGTCTTTTTCTTGCACCCATAATACTGGACTCTGAATGTTGTATGTGAAAATCTACAGTTCCCAGAATGCACTGCTACCAGGGGTCTCTTTGCCTCTGCTCCTGCCTGTGGCACTTTTCTTGTGGAATTCCCACTGCCCCAGATATACTGAAACACATATTGCCTTAACTACTATTCAGGTCATTTTTTGGTGTTGTAATCTTATCCCAGATGTAGAAAAAAATGGTGCTTAGTTATGGACCATTTGGGGAGTGGGTAGGGGAGGGTGTTAATATTCTGTTTTTATTACCGAAGAGTTGGGAGCATACACAGGCAGTAGAGAGGGGTTGCTCTTCAATTTTCAGTTCTGTTGTTATTAAGTTTTAGATGCAGTTATGTCTGGATTATATCTGTTCTTTCCAGATTCATGGATTGCCTTTCAGCCTAAGTTTTGGGGAAAGTACAGTTTTTCACCTTTTGCTATATTTTCATTGGTAATTCAGTGAGATGATAGATAGGAACGCATGTATGGGAACTGCTAGTCAAAAGTCGTTTTAAACCAGAAAACATTTTTTTTCCAGTATGGTATGTCAGCTCTTGGTGTGTAGCAAACCACCTCCAAACTCTGGCTAATAATAATAATAATAATAATAATAATAATAATAATAATATAGTCTTGCTCATTTGTGGTTTGGCAGAGCATCAAGTAGTTTAGTCTGAGTTCGGTTGGGAAACTTTGCTTTACTTGTCAGCCTTACTGGGCTTAGTTTCTCATTGAGGATTGGGCTCAGGTCTGCTCTGTATCTGTTCATTATACAACACAGGCTGAGGTGTCTGGAAAGGCTCACCTCATGGTGAGGAAAGAAGTGCAAGAGAGGTAATAGAAACATATATTTCCTTTTAATGCCTCGGTTTGGAACTGGCACGTTGTCACTGGGACCCAGTTTCATTGGCCAAATAAGTCAGATGACTGAGTCCAAACTCAAGGAACAAAGAAATCTATTTCACATCCAGTGGAAAGGACAGCAAAACCGCATCAGCAAAAGCATGGAATCAGGGAGGGAGCCCAAAGTATTTACTATATGCGGGTACTATGCCAAGTCCTTCCCACAGATGGTTCATAGCTTTCATTTTCCCCCAACAGGTCAGATCAAAATAGATTTCCTTCTATTTCATAATGAGGAAACTGAGGTTGAGGAATTTTCAGGGACTTAGCATCAAACACCTTTTCCAGGATTTAATTGGGATTTCAGACTAGGTCTCTATCCAGGAAGTTTATGCTTTTCTGACTCTACTCCTCCAAATAAAATTTCTTTCCCAAACCCCGCAATTGCTTAGACTCAGAGTGCTCATTGAAAAGAATCAGACACAGAACCAGGAGTTATAAACCCTCTGACATTTGAGAAGCCACCACCAACGACTCCCTAATATAGGAGGAGGTGAAAGATGCACTCTTGGGAAGAATCATGACTTAGTTAAAGGACGGGGAATCGATGCCAGGTAACAGTGCCTCTGGTTAACCTTGTCACTTGGTGTTGGCTGGATTACAGGGCTTGGAAGAGTGATGTAGAGGAGACCTTGAGAAGAACAACTGCAGCCATACCTGCTGTCCCACAGTTAACATTTCGACATCTGCTGTACAGAGCGGGTTAGCACAGAATCTCAGCTTTGGAGGCATATATAATAATGACTCACACAGTCATTAATGTATGAATCCCAGGCTGGGAGCTCACATTTCGTATGAGAAAAGAATTTTTGTTCAGTCATAAGTGCTCCCCTACTGGGCCTAGAATTACTCTCTGCACCAAAAATGCCTGACTTCATTTTCTTTGAATTTAAAAGGACGTTCACAAACATTTTGGCTTAAATATAATGGAAAACTTTTTATAAAGGAAAATAAATTAGAAAAAAGGTTAGTAGAGTGTTATTGAAAATAGTTTCATTGAAAATGCCTCCAATGAAGACACACTTAAAAAGTATTAAGACTGTGCCCCCAGCCCACTCCCTATACCTCTTTCTCAGGTTTCTTCTTGTTTCCATGAAGGAGAGCAAAGGAAAAGAAGCCTGATAGATCTAGATTACTTATATTTTGTAATAGAAACTAAAATAGAAGTATCTTTTAAAATGATGTGACTAAAATAAACACTACAAATTAATTCATGTTTTTCAATAGCATAAAATATTATAAGCATCCCTGCAAAGGGATGGGCTTCAGAGTTTGGACTCAAGTATCAACCCTAATGGTACATTATGGGTTAATCTGTCTCCTCTTGTCTTTTCTCAATCTCACTTAGCTTCCCATTAGTTATAACTGGGCCGTACTGATACCTAGAGTTGGTCACCTTGTCCTTGTAAAAAGATCAGCTTTGCCATTTTTTCTTACTGGCTATAAACAGAAAAAAGCAGGGGCTAGTTTGCACATATGGGCGCCTAACTGAGACTTTCTTGCTGTTCCAAGCAGAATACACTGCAAAAACATTAAAAGTTGGGAAGTCAACTCCGTGATTAGCAACAAGCCCTAACTTTCTTTCCTGCCTGGGGGATGCAACTCTAGACCTTTCATTGGGGAGGGTAATCTTTTACTGGATTATGACCTGAAGGAAATAAGTTTCTAAATAAAATCATCTTGATAGAAGGTGAAACCATCATGGGATCTCTATCCCTCTTTTTTCACCTCACTTCAAATTGTGTTCCCCAGTCCATGAACCTTCAAGGAAACTTCATCTAGGGTCTATCCATGTTTGCCATGCCTTTGGTAACATGATGGGGTGATGAAGTCTTAGGAGGGAAGACCCTCAGTCTTAACATTACATGCTTCCTGCTGAACCTCAGAACACAGATCCATGAATTAATACATTTTCTGTTGTGTACATGTAAACTTTTCTCTTGGAGAATTTTTTGTAATGGTTGATGCTTCAGAGTGGTATATTTGGTTATGGTTACTTCTAAGCTAAGCATAAGCAACTCATCTCAGTAACAATATCTGAAACTCTTCGCTAAGTTCTTCTCAGAACCAGCCATGGGCAAAACTAAAATCTGAAAAATTCATCTGTACTGGGATTATACTACCAGCTCTTTGTTTTTTTCTCCAGCATGAGACCTCTGAAGTTATCACCTGCTCCTAACCTCAGATGATCTCACTTGCCCCATCAACGTTTGCTCTTAGGCAAGAATCATAAACTGAATCACAGCAAGATGTAGGCAACTCTTAGGAGAAAGGGATGCTTTTTACAGGAATAAATGAATATTACCAAGATGGTGGTGGCTTCCAACCTGGGGTACCTGGACCCCAAGATTCTGTGTAGATAGGAAAGGAAAGAGCTTTGAGCTGTTTTCAACATTTAAAAGACACTTACCCATGAGACAGTCATCTAGCAGATAAATCAAGTTTCCTTCTTTGAACTTTAATTTTATCAACTCAGTGTGGTAATTTGGGTTAACATGTGCTTGAAGAATATAAATACCAAATATTTGTTATTCAGAAATCCATCAGAGATGTGATTCACGGAAGAGATTAAGAATCAGTTTGAATGGTGAAAAGTTTGGACTTCTAAAATAAAGATTTAGTAGCAGTGTTTCCAACATCAGCTTGGGACTGTGATAAGGGAGAGAAGGATGTAGAGAAAAAAGAAACTACCATGGAATGAGCACCTGCTCAGGGTCTGGCTGGACACTTTTACACATAGCCATTCACTAGGCTGTGGGTAGCTTTGTGTTGGGGCTGTGGTTTATCCCAGTCTTTCCCTAGTGTTGAGTGCAGCAGTTACTTTCTATGTGGAAGGTGCTTCTTAAACATTTATGAAATGGGATGGAAGATGAGAGAACTTAACTCCCCTAAGAACACACGAACTTTCACATCATCTAGATGTGTCTCGGTCACTTCCATTTTTTTTTCAGCCTCACCATGAATTTGTATTAGTGGGATGAAGAAGGATCATCCCAGATGTGCTGAAGTCAGCCACACAGAAAATCACATACTGTATTCTATAGATTCACACCTATACATCTGCCCATCATGGAGCTATTGTTCTTTATGTCCTGAATCGGAAACCTTTCTGCTTTTCACAGTACCAACTATTTCTCCATATCCCTCCAAACAGAGAAGTGTCAGAAATTAGTGGCTTAGGTTAGTTTGTGAGCCCTGTGCCCTCTCGGGCACAGAAGCCTTGTGTGCAGGCTGTGCTGAAGTTCATGGAGCCTGTCTTTGAGCTGCCCACCTAGCTGGGGTGTTCGTCTCCCTTGGTTCTTGCTTGTGCTGCCCTCCAGAGCCTGCCTACCAAGCTAGGTCTGCTCTCATTTGAAAGCTCAAGACTGAGCACAGCAGGCCCAGATGCAAAAAAAACCCAAAAACCAAAACAAACAAAAAACAAACAAAAACTGAAACTCATTGACATTGTGAACCTGGAGAAAAGACTCCCTTTCACAGTCACTGTCAATTTTAGTCAGTCAGCCCCAGGACTCCTCTGCACGGCTGGGATGCCACAGCTTAGAAAAAAGGATGCTGCTGACAATGGAACACACACACACACACACACACACGCATATACACGCATGTACACACACACAGTCACACAGCACAGGCATGCAGGAAAGGAGGGAGAGAGGTATGGTGATTACATCTTGTGTGTCAAGGATGAGAGATCTCACCACTCACAGTTGCATTCTTTTAATTTCAATAAACATTCACAGAGAACCCAGTCCCGTGGAGCCCTGTAGCAGCACTCTGCAGGCTCTGAGTGGGATACAAAGCCCCCTAACACAAGTAGGGAGAAGTAAAAAAACCAAACAAAACAGAAACCAAACAAAATCAAAACCACCAACCCAGGCATCAACTTGAGAATTTCCAAGCACTTGCACAAACATCTCATTTAGCCCCATGTGCAAGGCAGGTGAGGCAGGTGTTATCTGTGTTTTACGGGTGAGACCAAGGGCCTTGTTGAAGATCGCCGAGCTAGCAAATGGCAGTCCCAGAATCCAGGTCATCCAGCTCCCGATTCAAAGCTTTTCCTACAGTATGACACTGCCTCTTTGTAAACACTTGGTTATAATACAGCACTCTGTTAAAAGAGCACAAAGAAAAGAAAAAAAAGATTAATTCTTTCCAGCCCAAGGGAGATGGAGGATCAGGCTTCTCAAAAGAAGTGATTTTCCACAGGTAGAGGAAATGCAGATGGTTGTTTGCAGAAAAACACAATGGGATGGGGAGGTAGGCAATGTTCCCATGCAGAGCAGTGGTGAAGAGGCCGACTTATGTAATCCAAACTCTACCAAACGATCAGGTCTAGGTCCAAGAGAAAACAGGCAGAGACATGAAAGCATCTGTCTGCCTGCAGCTTGCCTCCTGGGTTTCCATTTCCTGTGTGAGGACCATGTATTTCTCAGGAAATGAACATGGGGAGTAATGACCCCTCTTCATTAGCCCTAATCCTCCTCTAATCCAGTGGCTTTGCAGGCCTCAGGGTGAAGATCCTGTCAATAAACTATGGAATATCTATGTATTGGTCATCCAAGGGATGCGTGTGTAGGATTCAAGGTGGTGTTTTATTTCACAAAGATGTTTCAGACTTCCCGTGTGACTTGTAGTGCCTCATTTGACCCCATCCAATCCTATTTCTTCATTTGTAAAATGAGGGTAATTATATCAACCATGAAGGGTGGCTATGGGGATCAAGTGAATTGATTTTTGTGAAGTATGCAGCACAGTTCCTGACTCATAGCTACCTGTTTATAAATATGAGAGATTATTACTACTACTTGACATGAGGAAAAGGAACTAGTGAAGGTCTGTTACGTGCTGACCCCACTTCTCCATTCCAGCCAGATGTGGCTCCTGCAGGGCCAATGTGACCAGAGGCTGAGTGGCCTCCACTGTCATAGCCAAGTGGGGTCCTTCAAAATGGGGTCCTTTTCTGAGACTTCTGTTTCATGGTTTCATGGAGAAGAGGAAGAAGGAGAAAGCAAGGTTTAGTATCTGATCTGGCTGAAGGAGTGGATCTCAGTGTGTTTTCAAAGCAGTAGCTTTGGTCTGGGTGGTTCATTTTGCCAGTGAGATACAGGATGTGATATTCAATATGTGGCAAGGGACTACAGTAGGTACTGCTAACCCTCCAGTTATGGGTGACCCCAGATAGCAGCTGGAGGTGGGCAGGGACTGGGGCTGTAGCCAAACCAAAAGAGCTGGGGCTGTAGCAGGAACGACCAAGTGGAATAAGACGTCTATGCCTGTCTTCAGGGAAAAGGTGGCATACGCAGGGGGAAATACAGCTCTGTGTTGACTTGGATGTCCGTGGCTCATTCCTGGCTCATCAGATCCTAGGTCTTTGGCAGCACAATTAAACCCAGATCTCCACTGAATAGTATGGCTGAGGCTGTCTTGCACCTTGTAGCCTTATACAGATGGACTCAGGATTTAGGCAGGACAGGGTGAGGAGGTCTGGGACTGAGCAGGGCTGGAGAAGAATGGAGCTGAAGCCCACCATGAAGCCCCTGTCACTGGTTGTTCTTTGCCAGCACCCAAACTCTTCACTTCCTCTGGATTTTGCTGATGCCACAAGGATCATTTGTCACGTGTTGAAACAAACATCTGATACTCCATCCATATGGCACTTATATTTCACAGTCCTATCAGTTAAGTCCTCCATATTTGCAGGAATTAATAACTTCAGCTAGGAATGTGTTTGCACTTTGGGGACTCTTCAGTGTGAAGGAAGAGGCAGTGGAAAAAAGTCAGAAAATCATATCCCTGGTTTACAAATGGGTGATATTTGTTTTCTAGAAGGTAGAAATCAGGGAACAATGCTTGGGAATTTTAACTTTACTCAGAGGTCACTTATGACTTTGTTGAAGGCCAGTTCTATTTCCTGTGGAAGAAATGGAATTTGGACTTTATTTGATCTGATTATATACAGGTAATGGGGATAGAAAATCATGATTAAAAGTGGATTTTAGTTCTAAAGATGTGATTTTATCATTGTAGTGAATGCACTACTTGTAGCTGATAATGTAGACTGGCTTACTCAGCACCCTTTCCACCCTCCTTTTAGCTTGCTGAAGAGAGTGAAATGCTAAGAACTACATTTCCCAGACTCCCTTGAAGCTAAGGTTTTCATGTGACCTAGATTATCAGGCAGGTGTACCTGCAATAAGCTTGGGGGCAGATGAGAGCAATGTGAGGTACCAGTCATGCAGAGACAGATACAATCTTCTGGAAAACACTATGGCAGTGTATTCTTTCCTTAGCCTCGTGTTCCTGTTTCATAGATGCAGTCTCTTCTCTTATTTCTCTAGGTCACTGACAATCTGTATTTTATGGAAATTTGTTCTTTCTGTAGAAATTTTACTTTCTCTGAGTTGCCTTCTTGTTTGTTTGTTTTTTGTTTTGGTCTTTATATTTTATGTTAGAGGTTTTCCAAGAAGGCTGGTGTGATTCTTGGTTGTGTGTTCATATGTGAGAGGTGGGGACTAAATACTTGGAAACCCTGAGCAAATGAGTTGGCTTGGAGACTGTGATCATCGCTGTAGGGTGGTCTCATTGGGGAACCTGTGGTGTCAGTATCTTCTGGTCCTTCCTCTGGGGCTGGGCAGAGGGTGAAGGCATGGCTGTCAGTGTTCTTGGAGCTGAGAGAGGGAAGAGGGCTGGCCTCTGCATTCAGTACACATAACTTTACCTAACTCGACTGCTTTGGGTAGAGTTGCCCACAGTCATCTGTGCCAGCTTTCTGGGAGCTTTCTGCCTAACCTAACCTTCTCAGAAGGAGACTTCCAGATTTTCCCAGGCGGGAAATCATCCTGCAGTGTGGGGTGAGCATGGGGCCTGGAGCACTACCTGACTCTTCACCCATCCTTTTCGATTTGGCTTCTATTTCACCTCACTTCCTGAGATACTTAATGATCATGGTACCTGAGCTTTTTGATGATTCTGCTGTGTTATTCAGATTGGCCTTAGATTCCCTGCTGCCATTTTAAAATTCAAATGTCAGCAGTTTGCTAAATCAGTTACCCCTTGTCCATCTTCCATTCACTTTGCAATTTTCAACATTTTCTTGCTATCTCCTCCCCTGTTCTTTCCATCTTTTTGAAATTATGCCTTTAAGAAAACCCCCTTTACTATAGCTTTAGTGACGCTTTGGGAAAGGAGGAAAATCAGATATTTTCAATCTGCCATCTTTATGTACAGCTGTTCACATATTTCATTTTTTTCAATACATTTTTATTGGAGTATAATTGCTTCACAATACCGTGTTAGTTTCTGTTGCACAGCAAAGCAAATCAGCCACATGCATACACATGTCCCCATATCCCCTCCCTCTTGAGCCTCCCTTCCATCCTCCCTATCCCACCGCTCTAGGTCATCGCAAAGCACTGAGCTGATCTCCCTGTGCTATGCTGCTGCTTCCCACCAGCCAACTATTTTACATTCCGTAGTGTATATACGTTGATGCTACTCGCTTCGCCCCAGCTTCGTCCTCCCATCCCAGGTGATCAAGTCCATTCTCCATGTCTGCCTCTTTATTCCTGCCCTGCAACTAGGTTCATCAGTACCTTTTTTTTTTTTTAGATTCCATAAATGTAGGCATTAGCATACGGTATTTGTTTTTCTCTTTCTGACTTACTTCACTCTGTATGACAGACTCTAGGTCCATCCACCTCACTACAAATAACTCAATTTCATTTCTTTTTATAGCTGAGTAATATTCCATTGTATATATTGTCACATCTTCTTTATCCATTCATCTATCGATGGATATTTAGGTTGGTTCCATGCCCTGACTATTGTAAATAGTGCTGCAATGAACATTGGGGTGCATGTGTCTTTTTGAATTATGGTTTTCTCAGGGTATATGCCCAGTAGTGGGATTGCTGGGTCATATGATAGTTCTATTTTTAGTTTTTTAAGGAACCTCCATACTGTTCTCCATAGTGGCTGTATCAATTTACATTCCCACCAACAGTGCAAGAGGGTTCCCTTTTCACCACACCCTTTCCAGCCTTTATTGTTTCTAGCTTTTTTGATAGTGGCCATTCTGACCGACGTGTGGTGATACCTCATTGTAGTTTTGATTTGCATTTGTCTAACAATTAGTGATGTTGAGCATCTTTTCATGTGTCTCTTGGCCATCTGTATGTCTTCCTTGGTGAAATGTCTATTTAGGTCTTCTGCCCATTTTTTAATTGAACTGTTTGTTTTCTTGATATTGAGCTCCATGAGCTGTTTGTATATTTTGGAGATTAACCTTTGTCTGTTGTTTCATTTGCAAATATATTCTCCCATTCTGAGGGTTGTGTTTTTGTCTTGTTTATGGTTTCCTTTCCTGTACAAAAGCTTTTAAGTTTAATTAAGTCCCATTTGTTTATTTTTGTTTTTATTTATGTTACTCTAGGAAGTGGGTCTAAAAAGATCTTACTGTGGTTTATGTCAAAGAGAGTCTTTCCTATGTTTTCCTTTAAAAGTTTTATAGTGTCTGGTCTTACGTTTAAGTCTTTAATCCATTTGGATTTATTTTTGTGTATGGTGTTAGGTAGTGTTCTAATTTCATTCTTTTACGTGTAGCTGTCCATTTTTCCCAGCACCACTTATTGAAGAGGCTGTCTTTTCTCCATTGTATGTTCTTGCCTCCTTTGTCGTAAATTAAGTGCCCATATGTGCGTGGGTTTATCTCTAGGCTTTCTATCCTGTACCATTGATCTATATTTCTGTTTTTGTGCCAGTACCGTACTGTCTTGATTACTGTAGCTTTGTGGTATAGTTTGAAGTTGGGGAGCCTGATTCCTCTGAAAAACTCCATTTTTCTTTCTCAAGATTGCTTTGGCTATTTGGGGTCTTTTGTGTTTCCATATGAATTGTAAGATTTTTTATTCTAATTCTGTGAAGAATGCCATTGGTAGTTTGATAGGGATTACATGAATCTGTAGACTGCTTTGGGTAGTATAGTCATTTTCACAATATTGATTCTTCCTATCCAAGAACATGGTATATTTCTCCATCTGTTTATGTCATTTTTGATTTCTTTCATCAGTGTTTTACAGTTTTCTGAATACAAGTCTTTCACCTCCTTAGGTAGGTTTATTCCTAGGTATTTTATTCTTTTTGTTGCAGTGGTAAATGGGAGTGTTTCCTTAATTTCTCTTTCTGATTTTTCATTGTTGGTGTTTGGCACTGCCAGAGATTTCTGTGCATTAATTTTGTATCCTGCAATCTTACCAAATTCATTGATTAGTTCTAAGAGTTTGCTGGTGGCATCTTTAAGATTTTCTATGTATAGTATCATGTCATTGGCAAATAGTAACAGTTTTGCCTCTTCTTTTCCCATTTGTATTCCTTTTATTTCTTTTTCTTCTCTGATTGCTGTGGCTAGGACTTCCAAAACTATGTTGAATAAGAGCAGTGAGAGCAGACATCCTTGTCTTGTTCCTGATCCTCATGGAAGTGCTTTCAGTTTTTCACCATTGAGTGTGATGCTTGCTGTGGGTTTGTCGTATATGGCCTTTATTATGTTGAGGTAGGTTCCCTCTGTGCCCATATTCTGCAGAGTTTTTATTATAAATAAGTGTTGAATTTTGTCAAAAGCTTTTTCTGCATCTGTTGAGATGATCATGGTTTTTATCCTTCAGTTTGTTGATATGGTGTATCACACTGATTGATTTGTGTGTATTGAAGAATCCTTGCATCCCTGGGATAAATCCCACTTGATCATGGTGTATGATCCTTTAGTATGTTGTTGGATTCTTTTTGCTAGTATTATGTTCAGGATTTTTGCATCTATGTTCATCAGTGGTATTGGGCTATAATTTTCTTTTTTGGTGATACCTTTTTCTGGTTTTGGCATCATGGTGATGGTGGCTTCATAGAATGAATTTGGGAGTGTTCCTCCCTCTGCAATTTTTTGGAAGAATTTGAGAAGGATCAGTGTTAGCTCTTATGTGAATGTTTGATAGAATTCACCTGTGAAGCCATCTGGTCCTGGACTTTTGTTTGTTGGAAGATTTTTAATTACAGTTTCAATTTCATTACTTGTGATAGGTCTGTTTATATTTTCTAAATCTTCCTGGTTCAGTCTTGGAAAATTGTAAATTTCCAAGAATTAGTCCATTTCGTGGTGGTTGTCCATTTTATTGGCATATAGCTGTTTGTAGTCGTCTCTTATAATTCTTTGTATTTCTTCAGTGTCAGTTGTGCTTTCTTCATTTTCATTTCTAATTTTATTGATTTGCATCCTCTCTTGTTTTCTTGATGAGTCTGGCTAAGGGTTTGTTAATTTTGTTTACCTCTCAAAGAACTGGCTTTTAGTTTTATTGATCTTTGCTATTGTTTTCTTCACTTCTGTTTCATTTATTTCTGCTTTGATCTTTATGATTTCTTTCTGTCTAGTGACTTTAGCTTTTCTTTGTTCTTTTCTCTCTAGTTGCTTTAAGTGTAGGGTTAGATTGTTTATTTGACATTTTTCTTGTTTCTTGAGATGAGATTGAATTGATATAGACTTCTCTCTTACAACTGCTTTTGCTGCGTCCCATAGGTTTTGTGTCATTGTGTTTTCATTGTCATTTGTTTCTATGTATTTTAAAATTTCTTCTTTGATTTCTTCAGTGATCTCTTGGTTATTTAGTAGCACCCTGTTTAGCCTCCATATATTTGTGGGTTTTACAGTTCTTTTCCCTGTCATTGATTTCCATCCTCACAGCGTTTTGGTCAGAAAAGATGCTTGATACGATTTCAGTTTTCTTAAATTTTCCAAGGCTTGATTTGTGACCCAAGATATCATCTATCCTGTAGAATGTTCCGTGTGCACTTGAGAAGAAAGTGTATTCTGCCACTTTTGATTGGAATGTTCTATAAATATCAATTGAATCTATCTGGTCTATTGTGTCATTTAAAGCTGTATTTCCGTATTTATTTTGTTTGGATGATCTGCTCATTGGTGTAAGTGGGGTGATAAATTCCCCTACTTTTATTGTGTTACTGTCAGTTTCCCCTTTCCTGGTTGTTACCATTTGCCTTATGTATTGAGGTGCTCCTATGTTGGGTGCATAAACATTTATAATTGTTATATCTTCTTCTTGGATTGATCCCTTGATCATTATGTAGTGTCCTTCCTTATCTCTTGTAACAGTCTTTATTTTAAAGTGTATTTTAGGGGCTTCCCTGGTGGCGCAGTGGTTGAGAGTCTGCCTGCCGATGCAGGGGACACGGGTTCGTGCCCCGGTCTGGGAAGATCCCACATGCCACGAAGCGGCTGGGCCCGTGAGCCATGGCTGCTGAGCCTGCACGTCTGGAGCCTGTGCTCTGCAATGGGAGAGGCCACAGCAGTGAGAGGCCCGCGTACAGAGGAAAAAAAAAAGAAAAGTGTATTTTATCTGATACAAGTATTGCTACTGCAGCTTTCTTTTGATTTCCATTTGCATGGAATATCTTTTTCCATCCCTTCACTTTCAGTCTGTATGTGTCCCTGGGTCTGAAGTGGGTCTCTTGTAGACAGCATATATATGGGTCTTGTTTTTGTATCCATTCAGCCAGTCTGTGTCTAGTGGTTGGGGCATTTAATCCATTTACATTCAAGGTTATTATTGATATGCATGTTCCCATTACCATTTTCTTAATTGTTTGGGTTTGTTTTTGTGGGTCTTTTTTTTGTCTTGTGTTTCCTGCTTAGAGAAGTTTCTTTAGCATTAGTTGTAAAGCTGGTTTGGTGGTGCTGAATTGTCTTACCTTTTGTTTGTCTGAAAAGCTTTTGACTTCTCCATTCAATCGGAATGAGATCCTTGCTGAGAGTAATCTTGGTTGTAGGTTTTTCTCTTTCATCACTTTAAGTATATCCTGCCACTCCCTTCTGGCCTGTAGAGTTTCCACTTAAAAATCAGCTGATAACCTTATGGGGCTTCCTTTGTATGTTATTTTTTGTTTTTCCCTTGCTGCTTTTAATATTTTTTCTTTGAATTTAATTTTTGTTAGTTTGGTTAATATGTGTCTTGGTGTGTTTCTCCTAGGGTTTATCCTGTATGGGACTCTCTGTGCTTCCTGAAGTTGGGTCACTCTTTTTTTCCCCATGTTAAGGAAGTTTTCCACCATAATCTCTTCAAGTATTTTCTTAGACCCTTTCTTTTTCTCTTCTTCTTCTGGGGCCCATATATTCCAAATGTTGGTGCATTTAGTATTGTCCCAGAGGTCTCTGAGATTGTCTTCAATTCTTTTCATTCTTTTTGCTGTATTCTGCTCCTTGGCAGTTATTTCCACCGTTTTGTCTTCCAGCTCACTTACTCGTTCTTCCACCTCCGTTATTCTGTTATTGATTCCTTCTAGTGTATTTTTTGGTTCAGTTATTGTGTTGTTCATCTCTGTTTGTCTGTTCTTTTAGATCTTTGTTAAACATTTCTTGTATTTTCTCAATTGGTGCTTCCATTCTATTTCTGAGGCTCTGGATCATCTTTACTATAATTACTCTGAATTCTTTTTCAAGTAGATTGCCTATTTCCTCTTCATTTATTTGGTCTTGTAGGTTTTTACCTTGCTCCCTCATCTGTGACATATTTTTTTGCTGTCTCTCTCTTTTTTTTTTTTTATGAGTGGGATTGTGTTCCTGGTTTACTAGTTGTTTGGCCTGAAGCTTTCAACACTGGAGTTTGTAGGCTCTTGGGTAGAGCTGGGTCTTGGTGCTGAGGTGAGGAAATCTGTGAGACTTCACTCTGATGAATATTCGCTGGGGTCTGAGGTTCTCTGTTAGTCCAGTGGTTTGGACTCAGAGCTCTCACTGCAGGAGCTTTCGCCTGACCCTGGGCTCTTGAATCAAGATCCTGCAAGCTGTGTGGGGCAGCAAGAAAAAAAAAAAAGAAAAGAAAATACAAAGTAAAACTTGGACTAGGAAACTAACAGATATGTTAGAAAGAATGTAAAAATAAAAATATAGATGAATCAACAAGTGGAAGGTGCATCAGTACAACACTAGTAAAAAAGAGGAGGAGGGAGAAGAAAAAAAAGTGTGGGGGTGGGGGGAAGGCCTTGGCTGTGGAGGGAGGGGCCTAAGCAGGGTGAGGTTTGGGTGGTGGGCAGGGCCTATGCTTAGGACCCACAGGGCTGGAAAAGGCCCTGGGGGCTGTGGGGGGTGGGGCTTAAGCTCAAGGAACAGAAGGGCCTCAGGTGTGCCCCCCACTCCTGGTCTCAGAGGGCCGGGGACCTCACCTGGGAGCCCAGCAGGCTTCCTGGCCTCGAGTGGGTGGGGCAAACGCCCTCTTCTCCTCTCCTGCTCCTCTGGTCTGGGGTCTGGGAGGGCCCCTCCCGCCTGCCTCTCCTGATCTCCTCAGCCTCCCTCCTACGCCCCCAGGACCAGTGTGGATGGTGGAGGGGGGCTTGGAGGGCAGGAGATCTGCCTGGGAGCTCAGCAGGTTCCCTGGGCCTGAGTGGGCAGGGCAATAGCCCTCCGCTCCTCTGCCGCTCCTCCCAGATGGCCCCTCCCACTTGCCTCTCCTGTTCTCCCCTTGCCCTCCTTCCTGTGCCCCCAGGACCCATACAGCCTGGATGGGGCTTTGGAGGCAGGGGGAACCGGCTTGGGAGGTCAGCAAGCTCCTTGGCCCGAGTGGGCCAGGCGATCACCCTCTGCTCCTCTCCTGCTCTTCCCGGAGAGTCCCTCCCACTTGCCTCTCCTGATCTTACCGGCCTCAGGGGCTCCAATCTTGTCTGGCCTCCATTTCTCTTCCCCCTCGGTCCTACTACATCCTACTGGTTCACTCTGGGGTTCCTCCCATCTCCTTGGGGGTCAGAGTTTTCCACCAGTGGCCAGCAGGTGCCCTAGTTGTGGGGAGACACTAACTCGGCATCTTCCCACACTGCCGTCTTGACTCCTCCCACATATTTCTTTATATCCAGTTTTTACTGTTTATCCAATATTCATAACTAGTAGAAATGACCTGCTACTCAGTGTTTGTTAATTATAACATTATAAGCATGATTCATGTTATTATACTTTTGAAAACATTTTTATTGGCTATATGCTTTAGAACATAGATGTACTTTAATTTCCACACTTGAGCAGGGAAGTTTTAGATATACAGGTTTCCCAAGATCAAACTGAAAACTCAGAGTATCAGGCTTTTACTTAGTGTTGGATATTTATCTTGTTTCAGTCATTTCACTGTTATGATGAATATCTTTGTGCATGAAGTTTTTCATGCATTAGAATTATTTCTTCAGGCTGGATTCCCAGTAGTGGAATTACTAGATTCCAAGCTATAAACATTTTTAAGGCTTTAGATTCTCACTGTCAAATTTCCTTCCAAAAGTTATGGCATATTTGCTCAACAGAGGGGAACAAGGGGTCAAAATATGTTTGGTACACCCTTGGGAAAGAGTGGGATGAGGTAGTCCACACAGCTCATCTCAGTAGTGAAGCACACACATATAAACAGCACAAAATCTTTGCATTTCCTCCTTTGTCCACTTATGATGCCAGCTCATTTGGTCATTATGATAATAGCCAGTCCCAGACTTTACCTGCTATGTGGGGTCCTGCCAATCATGATTCAGGAAACACTTACCATGTGCTTGGATTACCCAAAAACACACAGTTAGGGGTAATTCTGAGTGGCAGCTCCCAGTTTAGCAAAACTCTGAAATGTTCCAAACAGGAGGTTGGTGGTAATCCCTGAGCCTTGTCACCATTGGAGCTCCTCCCTCAGGGTCCCCTGTCTTTCCCGAACTCCACAGGTGGGACCAGACCCATGAAGATGATGTATCAGGGACATGGAGAGAGGGGTGCTCAGTGGGACCTGTCTGTCTCTGGAGCCATCTCTCCTTGACCCATAAGGCATTTATGATGTATCTGTCATTTTACTTAACAGTGTATCTCCTTTCACATGTGGTATTTTGCTTTAAGCAAACTTATAAGACAGAACAGGCTTGAGCAAGCTTGAAGGGGAAAAATGAGTCCTCATTCCCAAATGAGGGACCGTATCCTTTACCATTCCACAGCGGTCAGGCAAGGGGTCACTTGACTAGAAATCCCCCAGGGTCCATAAATGGATAGAAAAGGGGGCTGTGTCTCAAACACACTGAAGCCCAATCCATGGCTTTATTATGTGAGGTGTGTGTGTGTGTGTGTGTGTGTGTGTGTGTGTGTGTGTGTGTGTGTGTGTGTTGGTTTACTGTTCCAGAAATAACAGCTCCTGGTTTTTTCTTATCAGTTTTCAGGGATGGTATACCCTATAGTGGTTATGGGGGTGACGGTGAAGGTTGTTGCATGCAGGGTCCTCATGGATAAGCTGAAGATTTGTGGGCATCCCCATCCATAGGCTCTCAGGACCATAAGGCAACCCTTTGAGGGGATCCTAGAACCTTCTAAAGGACTGATGCCTTGAACAAATCTTTGGACCAACCAAGTCCACCTCCCTGATGGAACCCTGTTTACTGAATATTGCAACTGCCTTGGAAATTTTCCTTAGAATTTTATTGATGCATCTGCATGAAATGTCACAGAAGAAAGCACCCCAAAGATAAATATATTGTAGGAAAGAGCTTCTTCTTTAGTGTTTGAGATATTTGAATTCTGATTCATCTGTCTGGCTCTCAGGGGTTTCCACATCTGAAGTGGGAACACGATGCTTAGCTTATAAGGTTGTTCTGAGATTATAATGACCCTTACTGATGCATCGGGCAAGTGCCTGCCGACAGTTTGTGTTCTATGTGCTAGTTCCCTTCTTTCCTGCCAGGAGAGAAGTGCCTTCGGTGGTGGGTCCCAATCTGAGACCTTCCTGGACAAGCCATCAAGACAGAGTTCCTGGAGCTTTGCTCCCACCTGCTTCCATCTGGCTTGAGTGATGGATGTACCTCTGGGAATCTGCTTTTACTCTACCACCTCCTCCTATTTCATTAAGCAGTGGTTCTCAAAGTGTGGTCCCTGGACCAAGAACATCAGCATCACCTGGGAAGTTAGAGATGCAACTTCTCAGACCTTACCCTGAACTACTGAATCAGAAACTCTAGGGCTGGGGCCCAGCAATCTGTGTTTGAACAAGCCTTACAGGTGATTCTGAGGTAGACTGAAGTTTGAAACCATTGGTCAAAGGATGCCAAACTCTCGTTAATATTACCTACTTTCACATTTGGTCTGCTGTCTGGGCACAGCCCACCTGCCTTGAGACTGTGAAATTAGCTGAAATCTCTACCTGTGTCTCCAGCAGAGGCAGACCCAGTAGTGGAGTCTTTATCTTGTCTCAGTGGCAGTGGTTCTTCTCACCTGTTGGTGCCCGGGCACACCTGTAGTCCTCAGCACTTGGCAGGGCCTCAGCATGTGGGGGAGGAAGCCTTGCTCTTAGCTCTCCTACAGCCCTGCATCTGGATTATGGGGTGTATAAACTTTATTGTAGTTTTTCTTTCACTTTGTATTTTACATCCTGTCCGTCCTTGAAATGATGCTGTTCTGCCAAAGTGGATAGAAAAAATAAATCCTTCAAATGTTACCGGAACCACTTCAATAGTGTTGAGTGTTTTTCCTGATCAGAGGTTCAGAGCATATGCCAACCTTTTCTTCATTTTCCACTTCCAAAGTTCTGTCACCTCTTTAGTAATTAGGGGGAAATTCTCACCATGTCAAGCAGGGCACCCAGAGTCACTATAACCGTAATCTTTGAAGTCAGGATCTGAATATTACCATCAAATCCTCGTTCCCAGCACAGGCTCAGCATGCTGAGGGTTACTTGACAAATATCCATCGAATGGACAGGCTCAGTGCGTTTCTGGCCTCTACAGAGCCTGCAGGTCTGGCTTGATCAATTGCTGGCATATTTTGAATGTTATTGAATTAATACTTCCTTGAGTAGGCTTGTATTTATCTTGCAAGGAGCTCTGCCAAGATGAAATTAGATTTTATAAGGTCCTGGATGGTTGCGGGAGCCATAGCAAGGCTGTAATATTTCAGAGAGCAGTTATGTTGGGCTTGATCTCAAGTTCAAGGAAAATATGCAGTATCTCCTTTGTGTGGTATTTGGTTGGGGGTTTTCAAGCATGATGGTGAGAGGCCTCAGACATTACCCTGATTTTAACAGTTGTTTTGGGTTTGGCCAGAAGTGGCAATGACTCAGTGGTCCAAACAGAAATTGCTGTGGGAGGGATGTCTGCTTTCCAAACATAGGAACTTGGTGCTTGCTGTACCCTGTCCCAGGGTGCTTGCCAAGATCTTCCCAGGACGTATTTCTTTATAGCATTTGCTAAGAGGCAGTATAGTGCAGTAGCTAAGCACGCAGACTCCAGAGCCAGACTGCTTGGGTTAGGGCGCTGCCTCCGCCTCTGTCTAGCTGTGTGACCTTAGGTGCGTAATCAATCCCTTTGCTACCCCGGTGTCTTCAGGCAGTAAAATGGAGTTAATAGTACTGACTTTATGGAGTTGTTGAAAGGATTAAAATAATTCATACATGGAAAGTGCTTTGAACACTTTGAACGTCTCTTGACACAAAGAAAGCCCTCAATCATTGTTGGCTGTTACTATTATCATTCAGGTTCAGTTCCAAAACCACCTGTTGTGAGAGTCCTTTCCTGACCACTTAATCCAAAACAGGTATCCCCACCTCAGTTTAATCTTTATTACACCACTACATTATGGTCCTCGTGACGCTGGCACGACCTGATATGAGAATTTGTTCTGTTTATTTCATGTCTCACCAACCCCAGAAATAAGCTCCATGATATCAGGGGTTGTGTCTTGGTCACTGCTGAATCCTCAGCACCTGGAATACTGCTGAGATCACAATAAGCATTCAGTCAAAACGTGTTGAATGAATTATGGGTTCCAGAGCTAGTCTACTTCTGACCAAACTCAGAGCTATAGTTCTCCCGCAGTGTGGAGAGGCAGGGCACGATCTAGGGCTCACACACCCCTTGGAGACCAGCTCTTATCCTGCAGTTCTGGAGAGCCTGAGCTGCATTTTGGGGAACTTCGGAGCCTGGTTCATTCCAGCATCTTCTAAGGCCTGAGAAGTGTGCAGTGCTCAGCAGGAGCACGGTGCAATGGGGTGTCTCCACAGACTAAAATGACTTGGTATTTCTAGCCCTCCAAGGACTGAAAAGAAAATGAGAAGTTTACGTCTATTTTGAGGAGGCTTGGCTGGCCTCACTCAGACTCAAGGAGATGGATGCAGACTGGCCATGCTGCTCATCCTGACTACTCCTATGGATGCCTGGTCACTCCTGCCATGAGGTTTTGCTAGTCCAGGTCCTGGCACAGTTCACAGGGAGCCTTCAAGTGAGAAAAATCTTACTTCTTCTTTTCCAGGCTTGGCCAAGGGTGCATAACATTTGGATGCCCAAATCTGTAACTTGCAGCGTTGGGCTTCTCTATTTTATATGCAGATGCATTCATTAGGATGCAGCCAGTCTGGGAACACTCAACCAAGACCCTGTTGGGGTCAAGCACTTGATGACTAAAAGCTGTGCTTGTCCACGTGGTTCTGGGGTGGTTTATTTTTCAGTCCTTCCATATTAATCAGGACAGAATAGGCTGTGCTGCAGAAACAAACAATCCTGATTAAGTCTCAGTGACTTAAATGCAAGAGGAGTTTATTGCTCTTGCCATGTGTGTGGGATTCTCTAGGGCAGCTGTCGTCCAAGTGGTGACTCAGCGAATCAGGCTGCTCTCGGTATGAGGCCTCCCCCGGATCACTGCAGGAGGAGAGGAGAGACTCTGGAATTGTACACAGATCTTCCCCTGTTCAGCTCTGAAGTGATGTGCTTCCCCTCTGCTTCTCTTTCATTGGTTAGAACTGGTCACACGGCCCAGCTACCTGCAAGGGCCTGCAAAGTGTGATCTTCCATGTACGCAGGAAGGGGAGACGAAGTGGGTGTTGATGAATGCCCTGATTCACCAACCATGTTTCCTGCACCTCCCGAGTGAAAATGACTTCGTTATGCAGAAAGACTGAGACTACTCACTTTGCACCTACTATTTGAAGGGACATTCCCCCAGCATTAAAAAGATAAATACTTTCTATGCCAAGATTGTAGCACAACTTGAATCTTCACTGTCTAAAGAAAAAAATAAAGTCACACATTTAATATTTAGTGAGGGTACCCTCATGGTAGCACAGCTGTTAGACTGTGACCCACTAATGCATAGGATTTGGATAGAAGAAGAAAGTAATATTTCAAGGACTTGGGACATGTAAGCAGTGACTCAGAGACAGGAATGATTATGAATAGTACCATTAGCATGAAATTAGCTGCTCAGACGTGAGAGTCTTTGAGGGAGAGGCTAACTACCCAGAAGACTTATTCCCTAACTTCGCAGGATTGGTAATGATATAAAGAGATGAAATATTCAGGTCCTTGAATAGAGGTACCCAGGCATTTGTTAATTTCTTCAAGGAAGCTGTGTGGATGCCTGCTCTAGGCCGGGTATTGAACTAGAAAGGGATGTGTATGTAAGTAAGACATGGTTCAAGCCTTCAGAAAACTCACGGTCTAGTGGGGGATACTGATTAACAAAATAATAATGTCTGTACAACACGGGAATTGTGATAGAGAGGCATGCTCAAGGTGAAGTGGTGGCTTGTGAGGTCAGAAAAGGCAGGAGGAAGTATTTAAACTTACTCTGGAAGAATGGGTAAGCATTAACCAGGTAGAGAAGGGAGCAGGAGCATTCCAGAACACTGTTTAAAGGCACAGAGTTGTAAAGCAGTAAGGCATGTTTTGGATTGGAGAATACACATATAAATAAATAAATAAAGTATGATTGGAGAATGGAATGGGGATGGCGGGGCACGTGATGTGCCTGGAGTGGTCATCTGGGCCGGGTCACAGGGAGTCTTGTTTGCCATGTTAAGGAGCTTGGGTTTTATCTTGAGGATAATAAGGTGCCTTTGAAGAGTTTTAAGCTGGAAGCATAAGGCAATAATGATTCAGTTTTCTTTGATAGCTGGCAGGAGGATTGGGTTAGAAATGACGAGACTAGAAGCAGGGAGACTGGTGGGGAGACTGATGGGGAAACTGATGAACTGGCCCAGGTGAGAAATGGTGGGATCTGCACTAGGACAGTGACCCCTGGAGATGAAGATGAGACCTAGTGAGTCTGGCATTGTTGCAGCAGAGACAAAGGAGCAGCACATTGTACTTTTGATGCTGCTCGGATTAGGGGTACAAAAGAGGGTGTGGTGAAGGTAGGATCCATCGAGAACTATATGATGTTTCTAACTCTGGTCTTGCCAGATGTAGCAGATGCTATTGGTGCCTTGTCCAGAGCCCATTTATCACGCTGGGTTGCCCACCCCCTAACTGCTGGGAGTGTAGGCTGCTGAAAGCTCACAGTTGTACTCCTTCTCCAGAGAATTGTCTTCCTTTGATAGGAGCTGCCTGGCTCTGGTGCATGCACGTGTCTTATCATGGGGAAGCCCGCAGCCGGTGATGGATGCATATGGGAGCACAAAAGTTGGACCTAAAGGGTGCACAACATTGTGTTGTCGTTTGTCTCCAGAGCCTCTGTGGTCAGATCAAAGCTAGACTTTACCTGAGACCCCCATCCTTGCTTGGTTCCTTTCTCTGCCTTAGCCTGCTTCCCTCCCTCCCGTTTCTGACAGCACTCCCTTAATATGGCACGTGCAGCAGAATCCTTGTCTCAGGCTCTGCATCAAGAGAAACCAGTCTGAGATACCAGGAAATGGTGGAGATGGAAGTTAATAGATGATTGGAAAATAAAACCCCCAAACTGCTACCCATCTGAGGAATGAGAATTAGAAAACATAGTCTGAGAACAAATGATGCAGTGGAACTGAGGACAGACACCCTCATCGTCTTGCCCAGCTTTGAACGAGAATCCGAATTCTTCAAAGTGTGTGTGTACGTGCTGCCCTTAGGGATCTGGGCCACAGCTGCTGAGTTCCAGGCCCCTTCTGATGCTCATCTATCTACAAAGCAGATGTGGCAGGTGGTGGAAAGTAGAGTGAGGGTCTGAAGTGTTCTCTTGTTTCAGTAGAGCAGCCTTGGCAATAAACCTGTGGTGGCTGGACCCCAGTCGCCTCATCTGGAAAGAGAAAGGTTGGGACCAAATAACTGCAACTTCTCCAGACCTTGCTTCAGCTTTGGAATGGAATTGCAAATACCAATAACATCTATCTCTTTTTTTTTTTTTTTTTGCCTGGGTGGCCCTGAAGGCTGTGGGCTGCAGAAATAGATAAAATGTGTCCCTGGCACACTCCCTTCCTTTCTAAGCCACCTTTACAAAGCCTGTGGCTCCCTCCTGTCCCCTTTATGCTGAAAAACACTACTCATGTGGGTAGAAGTCATTTTTAGCCTCTGCGTCTGGGTCGAAGGCTCCGAGCCCAGTTTCCCCACTGTTTTGTTGTCTCCTGTTCAAAGTGGCCCCCACCATGCTGAGGAGCAGCCTGGCCAGGAGGAGGCCAGGCCAGTGCTGTGGGTGGCCTTGCAGTTACCCTCTTCCCAGTGAACAAGCATCAGGTCACTGGCACACAGAACAATACTAAGAGGGGCTGGCTGGGAGTTTTATTTTTGACTTCCCCTTCCAAAAAGCTTTGCTTCATTTTGGCGTGGGGACAAAAGGCAACTACCCCCTTCTGCAAACACTATAAAACCATATCCAGACCAAACCTCCCTTAGTGCTTTAATCAGGTAGCTGAAAGGTACCAGGTCCAGGTTGATGCTGGGGGCTTGTGTGCAAGGATGAAAATGCTCCAGGTCATCTTATACCCCGTGGGTTGTTGTGACTTGTCATTTTAGCTCCTGGTATTATGGATGGCCTAGGGGAGGGAGTACGAGAGGAAGCGGGGGAAGAGAGTGGTCAGAGAGAGGGAAGCAGGAGAAGGAGAAATAGTGGGAGGAGATGATAGAGACAGGGAGAACAGTAAAGAAAGCCATTGAGGGACAGGGAGAGAGGGAGAGAGAGATTAAAGAGAGGGAATTAAAAAGAGAGAATTAGAAACAGAGAGGCAAAGACATACAGAGAAGGAAAAGGGACAGGAGAGAAGAAAAGTGAGGAGAAGAAGAGAAAAGAAGGGAGAGTTAGAGAGAAAGGTAGAGATGTGGATGAATTAAAAATAGTGGAGGATTCTTGCTCGTTGCGAAGAATTTTGGAAGAGGAGGGTCACGGGCTGATGCACAGTTACATTGAGGAAGGGTAGTTATGAGTGAGCAAAACTGATGAAAAACTCTGAAAAACCATTTTGGCAGGCCCAGGATTGGGGGAAATGAGGGATATATGAGGCCAGGCTGGGTTTTAGGCCCAGGGCACACTGGCTCTTCCCAGGACCCTGGTCTCCCCAGCACACCCCCATCTGCCCAGGCACTGGCCAGTATTCCTGCAGCTGCCTTCCTTTAAAAGGAGGGGGCCTTAGGATCATGACCTTCTTTCTGACTCTCTGCTGAGTGCAGTAGGAAAGGGGATGCTGTAGGGGGATCTACAGACACTTAGGGCACAGGGTTCTGCCTCTGTCCCCTGCCAGCTGTGCAGGCTTTGGCAAAGCCTGACCTTTCTGAGCCTCAGTTCTGTCGTATGTAAAATGGTGATGACAGTGATACTGACGGAACTGTGTTTCTGTCCAGTGTAGGAGGGTCCCTAGTGCATTGCTTTCTCCCCTTCCCCATGACACTTCCCAGTAGAGTTCCCCAAGTGACTGTGGAGTTTGGGGTTTCTTCCTGACACAGCTTAACCCCCTGGTCTCTCAGGAATAAGGTTCCAGAAATAAGGGAAAGTACTAGGTTGTGGCCTCCAGCCAGGCATAGAGGCACCGCTCTGGTAAATATGAAGACCTAGTCAGTTGGGTTTGGCTCTTGTGAGGGGGCAGGGTTGTGACAGCGTTTCACGCCCAGAAGATAATGCCGCAGCTCGTTCAGCCCACGTTGGGCCCCTGTAAGCCTTGCACACTTAGATGTTTTGGGTAATGGGCATGTTAATGAGCTTGGTGGTCAGTTTGAAGCTGGGGAGCCATGTCCACCAGGTTCTGCTCAGCCAGGGCAAGAGGAAGTGCAGCCCTGAGGTCCTATCCACTGGCCGTGAAATAAAATCAACGGAACAACTGCGTTCCCCAGGCTGCAATCAGAGATGGTTTTTTTTTCTTCGGCTATTTTCATTGCCATTTTGGCTCTTTGGATTATCATCCCCCAGTTCCAGTTCTTCTGCCCTGACGTGGGGATTCTTATAGTCATGAGACTGCCTGCCCTGGGTGAATGTCAGGCTGAGGCCAGAGACTTGGCATTGCCGGAGAACACAACGCACGGTCCCATTTAATCTGTTGAAATTGATCAGAGGAATGGCTCCAGACCAACACGTGAGTTGCTTTCCTAATACCACCGTTTACCAAACCCCACCCAGGGGCCAGGCTCCACTGCACAGACATCTCCTCCTATCCTCACCACCCCCCACCTCCCGCCCCAAGGATAACAGGAATACAGTGTTCTGTGTTTCAGTGCAGATGTGAGAAAGCTCAGAGAGGTGAAGACTTTGCTTACAAATGGTGGAGCCAGGTTGGGATGGGGGCCAGTCCCCCAGACTCATGGACCCCAAGCTCCCAGGAGGACCATGGATGGGATGCTGGATGGAGGACTCTTGTAGGTGAGGGAAACGCAGCCTGAGTCAATGTGGATGGACAGAAAAAAGCTCCCCTTGCCTTTGGCAGAGGTCAGAATAGTGGCAGAAGGCTCCCTCTGCTGAGGTTAGAAGAGGTAAGGATCCTAGTCATCGCTACCCTGCTAGTACTGAACATTTGATTGGAAATATGCCCCCAGAAGGAGTGGGGCAAAACTTCAGACTGAGATGGCTTTGGTCATAGAACTCTAGAAATTTAGTTTCAGTTGTTTCATCTTAGTAATTAAGGGTTTGAAAGGAACGGACAGGCTTTCCCTTGCTTTGCAAATGACCCACGCACACACGTGCGCACACTTACATCACCACCTGGAGCTTCAGAGAGAGCCAGGCCACACTACTGGACAGCTTGGGAGGCCTCCTTGACTCCACTCCCTAATTGCTTCCAGGGACCCAGGCAAGCAGACACCACCTGGGCATTGTAGCTGTCATCTCACAAGGCAGGAGGAGGGACAGTATCCTTTGAGAAGATGCTTCATTTTCTGTGCCTTTTCTCCTGCCTGCGCTGCTGGGTCTCTGCTGGGGCTGGAGAGATTAAGGGATGGTTGTGTTCCTGCATTCCCTTGGGCTGTATTATGTGCCCAGGCGCTTGGATTGGGCTGCTCTATAGCACTGATCAGTTTCCAGTACAAGGATCTGTTTCCAAGGCCGTCTTCACCACTACATTGTCAACTCCCACTGAGCCCGGGGCCAAGGCGGATTCACTGTTCTCTCTGAGCACAGAATCTCCTGCTGGAGAAGCTGGAAAGAAGGCATTGAGGACAGAGTCAGAAAATAGCATTGCCCTGGCAGCCTTACCACAACTCCAGATTTGCCTTTCGTCTGCAGATGCAGAAATCCAGACCTACCAATGAACCAGAATTCCAGGAATTCCTAAGAAGCCAGGGAGCTGGGCTAGCAAGTAATGTGTGTGTTTTGCCATAAGAAATAGAATAGGTCAGACCAGCGTCCTAGCTCCCTGTGAACAAATCTGCATTGGATACCCAAGGCATTGGTTCTCACACTTGAAAGAGCATCAGAATCACCAGGAAGGCTTGTTAAAACACAGAGGGCTGGGCCCTATTCCTGAAGTTCTTCTGATTCAGTAAATCTGGGGTGGAGCCTGTGAATTTGCATTTCCATTATGTTCCCAGGGGATGCTGATGCTGTGGGTCCAGGGACCCCAACTTTGAGAACCATTGTGCTAGGTCAATATGAATGTATTACATGGAGAGGGAAACATGGCTCCAGTGGTCCCCAAACGCTGGGGATCTACAGGGCTATCTGGGTCATTATATACCACACTGCTTCCATTTTTCCTTCTCTTGTCGTCTTCTTATAAAAATAACCGACCCAAAAGAAAAAATATCCACAACAACAAAAATGATCCAACAATAGCAATAATAACCACCACTACACACGCAAAAGAAAGACAAAAAAAAATGTATCCTCAGTGTTGTGAAATGGTTTTGCATGATGTCCTTAGTTGGAAATGACCCTAGTTCCGGACAGCAGGGAACTCTGGCTTGGTCTAGGTGGAACAGAGTTTGCCAGCAAGATCCCCAGCCCAAGGGCAGGAGGCAGATCAGGTGATGGCTCTGCTCAGAGGAAAGCATGCCAGGAAGTTGGTGTGAGGATGAGCCATCCTCCCCACCTGTTCTCTCCTCAGCACAGCTGTCTCCTAAGGCATGGACGCCTCACCATCTGTGCTTTTAACGTGCGAAACACATTTTTAAATATACTATTTAATTAAAAATGATATTTGTCAGCTCACTGCTGCGCCAACTCCCTTCCCACAGTTGTATTGCTGCCGGAGCTATCGTGCAACCGGAGAAGAAGTCAGCTTTCCAGGGAGCAGAGGTTGGGCAGTGGCGTGGAAGTTCAAGGCAAAGCCTCAAAGCTTTTTAGAGCCAGTGGTCAGACCCTTGTGTTGTCCCTGGAGATCTGGAACCCTCCGGAGGTCAGGGTTAGACAGTCTAAGGTACTGATGTTTCTGGAAGGGCTGGGCACCTTTTAACCCTCCATGAACTTTTCCACCCTTTCTCCCACTTGCAGATCAGACCATGTAAATATTAATCCATCAGTATGTCTACCTAAAAAATCCTAATAATTTGCAAACTACACACCCCTGCCTAGAAGCTGCCTGGGTACCTTGGGTCTCATAGCTGGCATGTACCTTCTTCTTTCAAAGTCTAAATGATACTTCTGTTGGGCTTGTTTGCTTCCCTTCATTGTGGAAGTTTGGAAGATTTTTCACAGCCTCTTCCTGCTGTGCTGTGAATTCATGCCTGCTCAGCTGGCACCGCTTTCCCATGGTGAGGAGTCTAGGGGTGTCATCTGGGCTTTCAGCTCTGTTGTCAGCTTTGAAATAAATTGTAACCATGTTTTGTGGCAAAAGGGAAGAGGTGAGGGAAGGAGGAAGAGAGGGAGAGAGAGAGAAAGAGAGAGCGGCCTAATTCTAGATGGATATGTTTTCTGATCAGTCTCTAGAAAAATCTTCCCTGTTCATTGTGTGCCCCAAACCCAGGACTGTAAATGGATTTTTTTCAAAATTTTTGCTTTCAGTCTAGCTTGTGGTTTGAAGGCAGAAGGACCACCAGGTGGGGCTAGAGAGAGACTTATTTTGGATGAGGCAGTAGCGAACTGACTGACTTAGAAAACAATTAGTCTTGAAAAAGAGTTTACTTTTCATATCTTAAAATGAAAGTTAAGACCTAGTGCAGTCTTTGCAGTTCATGGTTCTTCTGTAGAAAGGTCATATGCTTTTAGTAGTGCCAAGCATTGTCCCTTCAACCTCAAACCAAGTGTAGGCAACTTCCTTTTCTACTCCCCCCGCTTCTTCTCTCCCTCCTTCCCTCCCCCTCCCCCACTCTGATTTGAGGATTCACGTGTCTGTGTCATAAAGCACTTTTCAGAGGCTCCATGGACTCAAATGAAAGGGCAGAGCTGCTCAGCCTCTCATGTCAGATCTCACTGCTCTGGACCAAATAGCATTATTAGTTTGGAGAAATTCCTTCAGTAAACTTCCACTGAATATTTGTGTAGCACTTTCTAGGGATTACTAATAGTTCTCAGATTAATCTGACAGTTTCATCTCACTTGTGATCTGTCCTTCTCAGTGCATTATTTGGAACTCCTCGTCCTTACTTGAAAGCGTATGAGATAGTTTTACCAGTCATACTTTTTAAGACAAACATTTTCAAGTTCGGAGTGCACAGATGATAAATACATAATGCTCTACGTTTTTAGATTAATTGGTAATTAATTTTTGCAAAGAGCTTTGGAGATAAAAAGTGTTGTGCACTATCATGTCAAATTAGTGTTGATTGCAAAGATTTTTTTTTTTTTTTTTGCGGTACGCGGGCCTCTCACTGTTGTGGCCTGTCCCATTGCGGAGCACAGGCTCCGGACGCGCAGGCTCAGTGGCCATGGCTCACAGGCCCAGCCGCTCCGCAGCATGTGGGATCTTCCCAGACCGGGGCACGAACCCGTGTCCCCTGCATCGGCAGGCGGACTCTCAACCACTGCGCCACCAGGGAAGCCCGATTGCAAAGATTTTTAAGTTTAACACCATGTGAATGTTGGCTTTTTGAGACCTCTTATATTGTGTTTCTGGAACAAAAGGGCACTTCTTTGGAATCTTACATCAATTATTGGATAAATGAGAGAGGGTCAATGACCTCGACAAACACAGCAATCAGTCTGATAGCAAACACACACACACACACACACACACACACACACACACACACGTGCAGGCCTGATAAGAATTTTGACTGCATTGGGAAGGACATTCTGCATCACATCATGGGCAGACTGGAGTGAGGAAAAATGGTGATGAAAAGATGGGTCATTGTGGAGCCTGAAGATGTACTTTTTCTTGATTTCAAATTGAATGAATTGAACTGGGTGAATATGTTGATTCAGTCCTCAAAGGTCAAAAACAAAAACAAAACAAAACGAAACCAAGCAGGAGACATGGGAAGGCAGAGAAGGCCTCAGGAAAGTACCCCATAAAGCAGTGACACAGACCTGGATGCCTGGTGGGGACAGTACAGACTGTGGAACCACCCAAATGTGGAGTCACTACTCACCCAGCTGCCTTTTGGTTATATAACCTTGGGAGTCTCAGTTTCCCCTCTGAAAGATGGGACAATAATACCTACCTCAGGGGTTGTTTTAAGCGACAAATGAGGTAAATAGTGCCTGGCAGGTGATGCTTTCCATAAGTGTTATCCTAGGTGTCATGATACCTAGGGACACCCAGAGAGGGTTCCCCAAGTTGTGCTGGGGATAAGGACCTTATAGGGTAAGAGTATTTGAGCCACGTTGAGCAATAAAGATAGCTCACATTTCATAAACAGCTCAAATAGCTCAATAAATTGCATCCAGCTTTGGGGTTACAGTACACCATCACTCTTGTTCTTTCATGGTATCCCCACAACCTCCTTGTGAGATCAAGGCAAGCAGTATTTTCCCAAAACCAGAAATGGGAAAGTTGAGTGATTTGCCTACTCAGATCTTTTGATTCTAAGCCCAGCGCGATTCTGCTGCATCTCCAAAGGTACCAGCAGGGAGCGAAAGGAAGGAAACCAATGTGGATCTTAGTTCTGGCACAAAGGAATCATTCCTCAGATGGAGAGAAGGAGGGAACCTCCACCTCCTCATTCCTGTGGGTCAAAGAGCTCATGTGCATGGGGTGTGTGTGTGCACAGTCATACACACTCACACTCACACACACCCCTGAAGATAACCTGACAGCTAGTTAAAAGCATCTGCCAAGTGCCTGCCTGTAATTCTTCAAAAAAGGAAGATGCCATTTCCAAACGCTAATCTTCACTTTTTTTTTTTTTTTTTTTTGAGATAAAGGACAGTCTGATTTGGAGACTAGTAGGATGAGGGAAAGACTTGCTGGGCTAGTTCTAGAAGTGTGAACGTGGCATGCTTGTCTGGGTATTAAGGTACTGCAAATTTAATTTTTTTCCCCACAGCTTTACATGAATGTCTTTCTGATGTATCCCATCTCTTCTTATGAAATGAGAAGGCTGGCAAACACAGAGGAGAGGACTTTTATTGTGTTAAAAGGAGCTTTATTTGAGACATGTTTCCATAACGACAGACTTTTTATATATAGAAACAACTCTACCTGCTTTTTAAAAAAAATTCTTTTGGAATCAAAGTCTGAGTCATTTTAAATCTGGTAAATTCTTAAGATACTCTGGGGGTACAGAGAAAGGGTCCACAAACACTTTCAAATCAGTGGGTTCATGGGCAATTGGGCTGCAAATTGCTTCACCAGTTCTCTGTGGATCCTCTGGCCTGACCCTGGGCAGCAACCTGCACCAAGAACGCTGGAGAGGATGCTGGCGGCTCCCCTGTCATATGCAGTTCCATTTCCCATCACCTCCTTATTCTCTCCTCCTCTCTCTTTCTCTTTCCTCACTTTCTTTTCTTCCCTCTGACTTAGCAGGTGAATAACATGCTGGGATCTTGGCCATAAATGGATCCCAAGCTTTGCTCCATGGCCCAGTCACTTGGGTGGGCCGATGAAACTATAGATTCTGGGGCCTCACACTGCATACCCTGAATTAATGCAGGCCAGAGAACCTTCATTTCTAAGCTTCTCCCCAAGTGATTCTGAGCCCACCAGCCTGGCCTGAGTCCTGCTAACAGAATAAGGAACAAGGTTATAGGTCACACTGAGCACTGTTTGTGTGAGTGCATTGGACCCTTGTAATCACCCAGGGACAGATGCAGAAGCTGAGGCTCAGGAAGCTTAAGTAATTTGCTCCAGGGTTAACTGTTTATTTGGTCATTTATTCATTGAACTACTGAATGATTTCTTCTTTCATCATGTTTTTTTTGGGGGGAGCATGCCCTAAAAAATACCTGGAAGAATACAGCACAGTAGCTCCCCTCAAAGTGACTATAACAAAGTGGATCACACAGCTCATTGCTGCTAGAACCAGGGCTCAAATCTCGTATTCTGACTCCAGATCATGTGTTTTTAGAAAACCTTTCTCTTTTTTTTGAAGGAATTATAGACTCACAAGAAGCTGTAAAAATAGTACAGAGTTCCTGCATACCCATCACCCGGCTTCTCCCAAAGGTAAATTTTACAAAACTTATAGTGCTTTATAAAACCCAGGGAATTGACATTTGGCACAATAAAACTAACCAGACTCCAGGGCTTACTCAGACTTCACATTTTCTTTTTTTTTTTAACATCTTTATTGGAGAATAATTGCTGTAAAATGGTGTGTTGGTTTCGGCTTTACAACAAAGTGAATCAGTTATACACATACATATGTGCCCATGTCTCTTCCCTCTTGCGTCTCCCTCCCTCCCACCCTCCCTATCCCACCCCTCTAGGTGGTCACAAACCACCTAGCTGATCTCCCTGTGCCATGCAGCTGCTTCCCACTAGCTATCTACCTTACGGTTTGGTAGTGTATATATGTCCATGCCTCTCTCTCACTTTGTCACAGCTTACCCTTCCCCCTCCCCATACCCTCAAGTCCATTCTCTAGTAGGTCTCTGTCTTTATTCCCATCCTACCCCTAGGTTCTTCATGACATTTTTCTTTTCTCTTAGATTCCATATATATGTGTTAGTATATGGTATTTGTTTTTCTCCTTCTGACTTACTTCACTCTATATGACAGACTCCAGGTCCTTCCACCTCACTACAAATAACTCAGTTTCGTTTCTTTTTATGGCTGAGTAATATTCCATTGTATATATGTGCCACATCTTCTTTATCCATTCATCTGTTGATGGACACTCAGGTTGCTTCCATGTCCTGGCTATTGTAAATAGAGCTGCAATGAAGATTTTGGTACATGACTCTTTTTGACAGTGACAGTGACAGCTTTACTTCTTCTTTTCTGATTTGAATTCCTTTTATTTCTTTTTCTTCTCTGATTTTTGTGGCTAAAACTTCCAAAACTATGTTGAATAAGAGTGGTGAGAGTGAGCAACCTTGTCATTTTCCTGATCTTAGTGGAAATGGTTTCAGTTTTTCACCATTAAGGATGATGTTGGCTTGTCATATATGGCCTTTATTATGTTGAGGAAAGTTCCCTCTATGCCTACTTTCTGCAAGGTTTTTATCATAAAAGGGTGTTGAATTTTGTCGAAAGCTTTCTCTGCATCTATTGAGATGACCATATGGTTTTTCTCCTTCAATTTGTTAATATGGTGTATCACGTTGATTGATTTGCGTATATTGAAGAATCCTTGCATTCCTGGAATAAACCCCACTTGATCATGGTGTATGATCCTTTTAATGTGCTGTTGGATTCTGTTTGCTAGTATTTTGTTGAGGATTTTTGCATCTATGTTCATCAGTGATATTGGCCTGTAGTTTGCTTTCTTCATGACATCTTTGTCAGGTATTGGTATCAGGGTGAGGTTGCCGCATACAGTGAGTTTGGGAGTGTTCCTCCCTCTGCTATATTTTGGAAGAGTTTGAGAAGGACAGCTGTTAGCTCTTCTCTAAATGTTTGATAGAATGCACCTGTGAAGCCATCTGATCCTGGGCTTTTGTTTGTTGGAAGATTTTTAATCACAATTTCAATTTCAGTGCTTGTGATTGGTCTGTTCATATTTTCTATTTCTTCCTGGTTCAGTCTCAGCAGGTTGTGCATTTCTAAGAATTTGTCTGTTTCTTCCAGGTTGTCTATTTTATTGGCATAGAGTTGCTTGTAGTAATCTCTCATGATCTTTTGTATTTCTGCAGTGTCAGTTGTTACTTCTCCTTTTTCATTTCTTATTCTATTGATTGGAGTCTTCTCCCTTTTTTTCTTGATGAGTCTGGCTAGTGGTTTATCAATTTTGTTTTTCTTCTCAAAGGACCAGCTTTTAGTTTTTTTGATCTTTGCTATCGTTTCCTTCGTTTATTTTCATTTATTTCTGATCTGATCTTTGATTTCTTTCCTTCTGCTAAATTTGGGGTTTTTTTATTCTTCTTTCTCTATTTGCTTTAGGTGCAAGGTTACGTTGTTTATTTGAAATGTTTCCTGTTTCTTAAGGTAGGATTGTATTGCTATAAACTTCCCTCTTAGAACTGCTTTTGCTGCATCCCATAGGTTTCGGGTCGTCGAGTCTCCATTGTCCTTTGTTTCTAGGTGTTTTTTGATTTCCTCTTTGATTTCATTAGTGATCATTTTGTTATTAAGTAGTATATTGTTTAGCCTCCATGTGTTTTTAGTTTTTACAGATCTTTTCCTGTAATTGATATCTAGTCTCATAGCATTGTGGTTGGAAAAGATACTTGATATGATTTCAGTTTCCTCAACTTACCAAGGCTAGATTTGTGATGCAAGATATGATCTATCCTGGAGAATGTTCCATGAGCACTTGAGAAAAATGTGTATTCTGTTGTTTTTGGGTGGAATGTCCTATAAATATCAATTAAGTCCATCATGTTCAATGAATCATTTAAATCTTGTGTTTCCTTATTTATTTTAATTTTGGATGATCTGTCCATTGGGAAAAATGGGGTGCTAAAGTCCCCTACTATGATTGTGTTACTGTCCATTTCCCCTTTTACGACTCTTAGTATTTGCCTTATGTATTGAGGTGCTCTTATGTTGGGTGCATAAATATTTACAATTGTATCTTCTTTTTGGATCTATCCCATGATCATTATGTAGTGTCCTTCTTTGTCTCTTGTAATAGTCTTTATTTTAAAGTCTATTTTGTCTGATATGAGAATTGCTACTCTAGCTTTCTTCTGATTTCCATTTGCATGGGATATCTTTTTCCATCCCCTCACTTTCAGTCTGTATGTGGCCCTAGGTCTGAAGTGGGTCTCTTGTAGACAGCATATATACAGGTCTTGTTTTTGTTTCCATTCAGCCAGTCTGTGTCTTTTGGTGGGAGCATTTAATGCCTTTACATTTAAGGTAATTATTGATATGTATGTTCTCTTTCCCGTTTACTTAATTGTTTTGGGTTTGTTATTGTAGGTCTTTTCTTTCTCTTGTGTTTCTTGCCTAGAGAAGTTCCTTTAGCATTTGTTGTAAAGCTTGTTTGGTGGTGCTGAACTCTCTCAGCTTTTGCTTGTCTGTAAAGGTTTTAATTTCTCCATCAAATCTGAATGAGATCCTTGCTGGGTAGAGTAATCTTGGTTGCAGGTTTTTCTCCTTCATCACTTTAAATATGTCCTGCCACTCCCTTCTGGCTTGCAGAGCTTCTGCTGAAAGATCAGCTGTTAACCTTATGGGGATTCCCTTGTGTGTTATTTGTTGTTTTTCCCTTGCTGCTTTTAATATGTTTTCTTTGTATTTAATTTTTGATAGTTTGATTAATATGTGTCTTGGCGTGTTTCACCTTGGATTTATCCAGTATGGGATACTCTGTGTGCTTCCTGGACTTGATTAACTATTTCCTTTCCCATATTAGGGAAGTTTTCAACTATAATCTCTTCAAATATTTTCTCAGTCCCTATAATAGGGACATTCAAATTATAGGGACCCCTATAATTCAAATGTTGGTGTGTTTAATGATGTCCCAGAGGTCTCTGAGAGTGTCGTCAGTTCTTTTCATTCTTTTTTCTTTATCTGCTCTGCAGTAGTTATTTCCACTATTTTATCTTCCAGGTCACTTATCCGTTCTTCTGCCTCAGTTATTCTGCTATTGATCCCATCTAGAGTATTTTTAATTTCGTTTATTGTGTTGTTCATCATTGCTTGTTTCATCTTTAGTTCTTCTAGGTCCTTGTTAAATGTTTCTTGCATTTTGTCTATTCTTTTTCCAAGATTTTGGATAATCTTTACTATCATTATTCTGAATTCTTTTTCAGGTAGACTGCCTGTATCCTCTTCAGTTATTAGGTCTGCTGGGTTTTTACCTTGCTCCTTCATCTGCTGTGTGTTTTTCTGTCTTCTCATTTTGCTTATCTTACTGTGTTTGGGGTCTCCTTTTTGCAGGCTGCAGGTTCATAGTTCCCGTTGTTTTTGGTGTCTGTCCTCAGTGGCCAAGGTTGGTTCAGTGGGTTGTGTAGGTTTCCTGGTGGAGGGGACTAGTGCCTGTGTTCTGGTGGATGAGGCTGGATCTTGTCTTTCTGGTGGACAGGTCCACATCTGGTGGTGTGTTTTTGGGTTTCTGTAGCCTTATTATGATTTTAGGCAGCATCTCTGCTAATGGATGGGGTTGTGTTCCTGTGTTGCTGGTTGGTTGGCATAGGGTGTCCAGCACTGTAGCTTGCTGGTGATTGAATGAAGCTGGGTCTTGGCGTTGAGATGGGGATCTCTGGGAGACTTTCGCCGTTTGATATTACGTGGAGCTGGGATGTCTCTTGTGGACCAGTGTCCTGAAGTTGGCTCTCCCACCTCAGAGGCATCACACTGACTCCTGGCTGGAGCAACAAGAGTCTTTCATCTACGCGGCTGGCCCGTGGTCCCTGGGACTGTCACGGCTTCATCCGCCAGGCCCCTCCAGAGCCGGCAGCCTCAGTGAGGCCGCCCACCCCTCAGGTCTGGCACAGTTCTGTGATGGTGGAGGGAAGCGACCCCGAGCCGGGAGTTCCAGCTCTGCGGAAACGCAGGCTCCGTTCTGGGTGCAGGGGGTGGGACCGCCAGATTTCACATTTTCATCTTGGACTTATGACACACAAGGCCACAGGTGTATCTATAGACCTCCTTTAGGCTTGATGTTGGTTCACGACCAAAGTGGTTTCTGACCTCTGGAATAATAGGTGCTGATCAGAAAATGCAGAAGACACAAACTGTCCTCTGGGTGAATTTGCCTTTCACAAAATAAAAACATATGTAATATCTAGTAGATACTGTTGGTGTTATGAACCTTTACTGGGCCGGCATCTATCTCCCACCTGCTTTTAATGTCTGCTGCTACTGGCTTATAGTTGACCCTTCTCTGGACAAGTGACCCTCGGTCAAGCAAGAGCTGCCTGGCCTGGGATGTTAGATCCCCGCCTTCTCCTCCTTCAGCTCCAAATCCGTAGCCAATGATGGACTGATATGGGGGCAAAGAAAGCAAGGTCTTGGGCTTCGCACAAGTCCTGCTCCAGAGCTCCCGGAGGATCAGGCTGCAGCTCGCCTCCCACTGAGAGCACTTTGCTGCTTAGCTTCTTCCCCTGCCCCACCCTGAGCCAAGCGACCCCCTTTCTCCTGAGAGCATCCCCGCTGTAGGTCACGTGCCTCTGAAGCTCCGTGTGAGACTCTGCTTCTGGGGAACTTGAGCAAAGCCACATCTTCGTTTTGTTTCTTTTCTCCTCTTTTCATTTTAGAGAAGGGCTGTTCTAGACTCCAAGAAGATTTCCTTGTAGTCCACTGGAACACCCCCACAGACATACACGGACACCCGAACACACACGTACTTGTGCACCCTCATCACCACCCAACTCTCTTTCACACACACCCTAACCAGAGCAGCATGGCAGATGGCGAGGGGGCAATCCTGAGTAGCTGTTTTGGACCCTCCACTGAGTGCATAAACAAACAAATTGAAGCCCAGATCAATGGTTCTGCATTTCATGTCGGATTGGGTCTCATTAGTTTGTGGACATTGCTTTGAGATAATCAATACGAGGTGATCAGAATGCAATTTTATATATAGCATAACGTCTTAGCTGGAAATCCAAATTACTGTCTCCCTGCCTCCCCGTTTACACAAAGTCAACTTTATTTTTTTTTATTTTTTTACATCTTTATTGGAGTATAATTGCTTTACAATGGTGTGTTAGCTTCTGCTTTACAACAAAGTGAATCAGTTATACATATACATGTGTTCCCATATCTCTTCCCTCTTGCGTCTCCTTCTCTCCCACCCTCCCTATCCCACCCCTCTAGGTGGTCACAAAGCACCGAGCTGATCTCCCTGTGCTATGGGAAGCAGCCACAAAGTCGACTTTAAATTAGACTGATTGGACTGAACTGATCATTTGTTTTCCCTTCAGTAGAGTGTAACGTCAATAAGGCTGCTTCTTGGCCTTCCTTTATAGCTGTGGCCAGCACAAAACCATGGGGAAGTATTACAGTCTTTTAAGAGGCACCACTGAGTTCAAAACTAGGATTCAGGAGTCCTGGGGTCTTCCCTGACTTGCTAGCTGTGAAACCCTGGGCATGTTCCTTTAAAGTCTCTGGCTTATTTTCCAGTAATATGGAGCTACTATAACCTCCCCTGCCTGTCCCAGAAAACAAGGATAAAATTATTTAAGTGAAGGTGCTTTATAAGCTAATAGGTGTCAGTTTCCAGGGCTTCAGCCCTGAACTTGTTCATCCCTTCTTCCTTTGGTTAAACTTCCACCCTCCTTCCTACCTTTATCTGAAACCAAGCACTCAATGCCCTTTTATGCTCTGCCCCCGCCCCCTCCCCGGCAAAAGCCTTTAAAAAGTGTCTATGACTTCTTGGAGGAACTCTAAGTCTCTTAGCATTCTCTTTCCTCATGAATGTGACCAAGAAGATGTGACCTAAGAATGCTCTGATGTGGCTGGAATTTTACAGGTAGTTTCATCACTCTAGATGCCCCAAATTTGGATTAAAACACATAAAGCACAATGTATCCAGTCTTCTGACTTTGGCTTATTCTGCTATAGGATTTTGTGTTATTGAAACCAAGATATAGAACAAGCTCTGGTATTTTTCTACAAATTTTCTACAAAATACCCCCAAAGTGTTTAGCATTTCTTTTGCGGGACATTTGCAACTGAAGAATCACTCTTCTTAAAATTGTCCTTCAGTCTGCTGTGATCACACAGCAGCTAAGGAATTGGTAGGTACGCAAGGAAGGGGACGGGGGAGCATGTGGTGATGGTGCCAAGACTTCTAGGTTTGGAGACTACATTCTCTGAGTTCAGTTTTTACTTTTTCTTGCTTCTGGAGATATACTCTTATTTCTCTCCTTCCCAATTGAAATCAGATATTAGCATCCTCCCTGAAGACTGCCTCCATATGGGGTGCAAACAACATCAAAATATAACAGTTCAGATTTTGTATGCTATAAAAATATAGCATTTATTGACGTGAAGTTAATTATATTGGAGTACACTAGAGGAAACAAAAAGGTTAAACTTCTACCCAGGATACTCCATTTCTCCTAATTCATGCAAGTTACCATAAAACTTGTTCAGGAGACACAGTCTAAGCAGCTTACTAGCCCAAGGAGTAGTTCAAGGTCAGGGCCTTCTGGAAGTTATGGATGCCTATTTCCTGAGCCCGTCTGGTGTAGTCTCCAGGGAGTCCTTGTTGTATCTTATCAGCAAGGTTGACTCTGGAAATGCATAGACTGTTCTGGGTTTGACCTGAACATTTTGAGCTTTTAAGCTTATGAATGTTTAAGCTACAATCAGGAATTTTTTGATGCACTGGAAAGTCTTCTCTTCATAATTAAAAAAAACAACAGCAGAAACAAGTACTACATTCCTTGTTGAATGCTGATGCAGTGAATGGCACCTCTGTCCACTGGTTACACCAGCCTTCAGAGATCATCTTGAAGCTTTACTCTCAATTCCCATGTCTAATCCTTCACCAGGTGCTGTTGACTCTACTTCCATACTTCTTAATAAATCTTTCCACTCCTCCAGTGCTACTGCCCCCATTTGAACCTAAGGACATGTCATATTATGCCTGCATTATCACAGTCATGTCTTTTTGAAGCCATCCTTGCCTCTCTCCAATCCATTCTCCTATAAACATTCACATCTGGTTTCAGATTTAAGATGGAAGACTCATATGTCCAGCCTTCATTTCTCCCCAAAGTCCCCTGGAAGGACGAAGGGAGATTTCAAAGAACAATAATTTAAATACAGTAGTGCTGGAAGACAAGGACAAACGCCAACAGCAAAAGAGAAAGTTAAAGGAAATCCTGGATGAGAAGAGACAAATGTGATCAGTTTGATAAAGACAACAGAACTGGAGAAACTGCAGCCTAAAATACCCAGCATGAGAACAACCTCATTACAGCAGGGGGAGCAGAGAAAGCTTCCAGGTCGAGGTCGATGAATACAAAATGCTGGCCATGGGGTGATAACCAGGATTAGTAATCAAAAAAAAAGAAAAAGAAAATTTAAAAGGTGAGTCTCCTGGAAATATCCTCTTTCTCCCACTTCCACTCATACATAGAGCATATGGCAATGGCACAAAATCCAAGAGCTAGTCTCTAAAGAAAATGTGTGAACATTCTAGGAAGGTATCTTCCTGTGGTTTGGGGGATCTAGAGAAAAGCTGAGCAGATCAGAAATTACCTCATCAGAAATCAACATTAGAAAGAGAGGAATGAGGGCATCAAGAACAAAGCAGCTCCACTCAAGAGATCACTCCAATATGAAATCCAAGCCCTCTTACATGGCATTTACGGGGTGTGCCGCCTACAGATAGCTCCCGAGCCCTGCACCCACAGGAGAATCAACAGGTCACCAGCCCCTGCTTCCTCATGGAGCCTGCCTTCCACTGTCCCACTTATGGAGAATCTTTTTAGGGAAACAAACCTACCCAACTGCAGAGGAAATTTTGCTCTTACTCATGAATATGAATTCTCAACCAAAAACCAGATATTGAAGGAAAACCAGTAGCACAAAGGGAAGGATTAAGATTTAAAAAAAATAAACAAAAAAGAGCAATCTTCTATGGAAGAGAAAAATAATTGGGAAATAGAGCTTGAAAGTTCTGAACTATCCTTAATAAAAGAGGCAGGTGGATATTGTCCATTTTTTCCTCTTTCAGAAACAAAGAACAAGATATTATGTATAAGAAAGAACAAACAGCAAAAACGAAATCCCTGGAAACTAAAAATATATTTCATTTTATGAAAATGAATAAAAAAGAGTCAAAGGACTGACTAAATAAGAAATAGGAAAGCCAGGGCTAAAGACCAAAGCTAGGAGATAAGTCAAGGAAATCTTCCGCAGTGGTCAATAGAAGTCAAAGAGGTTATCCTGTCCACAGTAGAATAGATGTAAATCGGAGTACATTCCCTTGTGGATAAGTGCTCAGCACCGAGGATGAGAACACTGCAGTGCTGCACACAATGTGGATGAATCTCAAGAACACTGGGCAAAAGAAGCCAGCCAGCAAGAGCATGTGCTGTATTACCCTACACATGTATCAAGTTCAAAGACAGGCACTACTGCTCCAAGGCAATGAAAGTCAGGAGACTGGTGGCCCTTGGGGAGGGAGTGACAGGAGGCGGCCTGAGGGGGATTCTGGGTATTGGTAACATTCTCTTTCTTGATCTGGGTGCTGGTTACACAGGTTGTTAAGTTTGTGAAAATTCATCAGGTTGTACACTTGTTTGCACTTTTCTCTATGTACACTGTCTTTGATAAATGTTACCAACAAAGAGCCAAGCAAATATAAAACGTCATGCATTCGAATTTATCAGTGTATCCTTAATGGTTCTGGGTTTGGTATCATGTTCAGAAAACCCTCCCCTAGTGTGAGATTACAGTTGTCTTTTTCCTGACGCTTTCTTCCAGTACATTTATAGTTTAATTTTGTTGTGGTTGTTGTTTAAATTGCATGACCATCTAGATTTCTTTTTATAGATCAACATTTAAAAAACGACTCCATTCGTCACCAACAAATGTGTCACGATGTATTTAATCAATCCTCTCTTGTTAGAAATATAGGTTGTATCCAGTTTTTACTGTCTAGAAAATAATAAAATATAGACAACTGGGTAATAAGGAGTTAAACATTCATCCATTTAAAGTTGGAGGAAGAGGACAGAGATAACGGAGTGGAATGAAAGAAACCAATGGAAAATAGAGAGACATTTCTCATAGGTGAAGAAAGGAGGGTCACCAGCGTGTCTTGGCCTAACCCACACTGAGTAGGAATGCTGAGAAAAAAAAAATTCACACTTAAAAGCAACCAAATTAAAGTAGAAAACTCCAAGGATAAGAAGAATATTCTGAACGTTTCTGTAAATAAGAAGCAGGTTACCTGAGATGCAATCAGCTTGACATCACATTTCTCACCATCAAGAATGAAGATACTTTTTTTAAAAGAAAATGACATGTCTCAAATTCTGAATATGCCCCCACTCAAACTTTCAATTAAAGATATTTCTGAGAAATCAAACACTCAAAATATTTACCACCCATGTAGCCAATTTGAACATAATTACTTGAAGAGTTTTCCTGAAATATGAAAAGGAATATAAGAAAATGACTTGTGTCCTGGTTCTCCACAACCTTTGTTTGGATCCCAAACTCATTTATTCAGTGTTCTTGGTACCTCCACATCCCCTCTTCAGGACTGACAAAATCTTCTGGGTCTCCTGCTTGCCACACACCAACCATAAGGAATCAAAGCTGCCACCTCAGGTCAAATATTTAGAGAATTCCCTCCATCCATGTTGTACCATTATTCCTTAGCCATTTTGGACTTTGTGACTAACTGAATGGAGGGCTTTTCTGAACGCACTGCAGCCTCCCTCAAGCTATGGTCTAGAAAGTGGTTTGCTAGCCCCCAGCCATCTCATGAATCCTCTTGCTAACTGGAAGGTTACCACTGTACGCAAACTCTCTGGGATTTCAGCCTGGAGGGAAGCCAGGACACATGTTTCCTTCTCCATCTCTTTCTTTTTTCCATGCTCAGCACAAAACCAGAAACATTGGGCTTTCCCATGTGGCAGGGACTTTTATATCCTGAATTCTCCCTTTTCCTTTAGCTTGTAGCTTAACTCCCAACCCCTGAGAGCCCAAGAATTCTCTCTTTCCCTTTAGCTTAACTCCCAACCCTTGAGAGCCCAAGAAATATAGAAAATTCCTCCCTCTCAATATGACAGTTTCCTTGATGGGAACTTGAAAGTCCTTTTTGAATTGTTGAAACTATTCACTCTCTTCTTCCCTCATGGGATAAGTCTTCAGCTTCATCTAATCTAAAGGCAGCTAGCACTTCCTTGAGTCCTCCCAGTCCAAACCAGGTCTGCCAGATCTTTGCCTACCCAGGACATAGAAGTTATCATAATTTCTTTGTGTGTCTCTTTGGTTATCACATGGCTCCCTCTAGATCATGCACCCTATGAGAGAAATGCCTCTAAACAAGTCTATGAAGTACTCTGATTTGGCCATTTAAAGTGGATTTGTTTACACCGTCAGATCTGATTGTTAATCAGGAACGTCTTTAGAGTAAGTTTAATTTGAGTGACTTCTCCTGGGTTACAGCCAATGGCCAGGGCTGATCCTTGAGGAGGACCCAAGGACAAAAGCAGGTGAATCTCTCAGTCATGAGTATCCAGGACCCAAGGCTCTTTATATACAATGCTTCTCTCTCCATCTCCATCCCTACCTGCCAACTCCCTATTTTGGAAGTAAACATCTGGGAGTGTCCTGTAGAGACTGCTTCTGGAGTGTCCTTTCTGGTTCAGGGTGCCCTTAATGTCAGTATTTTTGTGGACAGTAATGATGAGGACAGTCAAATCCATAAACGTAAGTTAGCCCAGCTCTCATGCTCTAGATTCAGGACATGAGAAGGACCACCTGGTGGGGCATCTTCCAAAGACCAGGAGACCTGACACAGGGGCTAGGACTTCTCAGGAGTAGTTGTGCTGGGAATCAAGAGTCCTTGCTCTTTCTTCCTTCCTTCCTTCCTTTCAAGGATGTCTGAACAATATTATTTGCAGGGATACCTGACCCTTTTCCAGACCCTCTCTGATACTTTGGTATATTATTTGCTTGCCTTTTTTTTTTTTTTTTTTTTTTTGCGGTACACGGGCCTCTCACCGTTGTGGCCTCTCCTGTTGCAGAGCACAGGCTCCAGACGCGCAGGCTCAGCGGCCATGGCTCACGGGCCTAGCTGCTCCGTGGCATGTGGGATCTTCCCGGACCGGGACACGAACCTGTGTCCCCTGCATCGGCAGGCGGATTCTCAGCCACTGCGCCACCAGGGAAGCCCTGCTTGCCTTTTAAAATACACATTGGGCATCGTTTTTTTCATCTTTCCCTTAGTTTTGAAATACCTACTTCCAGCATTTTCCTTGGGAGGCAGGAGGCTTGGTCTTAGACTTGCTGTGTGACTATGGCAAAATTAACTGCCCTCTTTGGGTCTCTGGTTTATCCTATGCAACATGACTGAGGAGGACCAGATGATGCCAGCACTTCTGTCGCTGATGGCATTCTACGACACTTTGCTTTGAAGCTGAGGCAGGGCTGACATGTGATGGTGTCTACATATGATTGGTGGCTATCAACATTCTGCTTGGAGAGGTTTTGTGGGTACGTGGACTCCCACTTGGAGCACAGCTGCCTAGAAGGAGCAGAGACAAATGTGCAGGCAGAAATGACTCTGCCTAGTAACACAGCCAGTTGTTGATTAATGAGGGGGGGAGAGCGCAGAAAACTGAAATCCACAGATGATTGTCAAACCTCACCTTCAGCAATGATTTTAACCTCCTCTCTGATTCCATTAAAAAAATTTTTTTTTTTGCTTCCTCTTAAGACCAGAGCTGCTAACAAGAAAAAAAATGGACTGATTTAAATTTCATCTTCTTTCATTTTCTCAGTGCAAGCTGAGGTACAGTGCTAATGAGCAGTGGAAAGACAACAAGGATTCACTGAAGGGTGAGAAGAAAGCCTGGAGAGGCCAAAGCCCCTGCCCATGTGGTGGAATTACAATGAGTGAAGGTGGCATTAGGATGTGCTGGGTCCTGTGACATAATCCCCAGATCTCCTTGGCTTATCACAGTGTAGGTTCATCCTCATTCATGCCATAGCCCGATGCAGGTAGTGGGCAGTGATGCACTGTTCCATTCAGTCATTCAGGAACCCAGGATTCTTCCATCTGTTGAGGCATCAGAGACTTCCACTGGATCCTCTGCATCTGGCTTAGAGAGAGAAAAAGAGAGGGAGCTTGGAGGATTGTGAGGGAGGTCTTATGGGTGGGGTCTGCCCACAGAGAACTCAGTCACATGACCCCATCTAGCTGCAGGTGAAGCTGGGAAATGTAGTCTATCCACATTGCCAAGAAGTAAAGAAACAGGGTGAACACATAGCACTGTCTCTGCCACTAGGTCTTTTGGCTATGCTAGTTGATTTATCTCAGAGCTCTGAAATGGGGATGGGGGCAGGGGGGGGAAGAAAACAAAACCTTTTTCTCAGCAGTACCTATGCTCATTCACAGTGTTACTCATGGCTCTTCATTCATTCATTCTTTCTCAGAATGCAGTCAATCCACAGCACCCAGACCTAAACTTATCCAGGTCAGGGAAACTCTCTCTGAGGGTACCTGATTCTCTCTGAAGAAAGGAAGAGGATACTATTTCCCTGTAGTCTTGTGGTTAGGGACCAGATTCTAAGCCCTTCAGATCTGATTTGAATCTTTGCTATGTCATTCAACTTTCTGGGCCTGAGTTTTCCCAGCTGTAAAACAAGAATTAAAAACCTTGTCTCATAAGACTGTTGTGATGTTGAAAGTACTGTTTGGCAAAGTTTACAGGTCTAATATTGTATTAATCTAAAACACTCAGTGGATTCAGAAGGGGAAGAAAATATTCAGACTTTGATTCCTAACCCCAGTAACTCTTGGGAAGTTGTTACTTTAAAAAACAATGGGGCTTCCGTGGTGGCGCAGTGGTTGAGAGTCCGCCTGCCGATGCAGGGGACGCGGGTTCATGCCCTGGTCCAGGAAGATCCCACATGCTGCGGAGTGGCTAGGCCTGTGACACATGGCTGCTGAGCCTGCGCATCCAGAACCTGTGCTCCACAATGGGAGAGGCCACAACAGTGAGAGGCCCGTGTACTGCAGAAAAAAACAAAGAAAAAAACAAGTTCCTTTGTGCTGTCTCTTTCCTTCTAATTAACCAACAAAGAATCTAGATATAGCCTCCTGTCATCAAGAGGGCAGGGGTAAAAACACTACACCAGACGTGGTCCTGCCCACCAGAAAGACAAGATCCAGCCTCATCCACCAAAACACAGGCACCAGTCCCCTCCACCAGGAAGCCACAAAACCCACTAAACCAACCTTAGCCACTGGGAGCAGACACCAAAAACAATGGGAACTGCAAACCTGCAGCCTGCGAAAAAGAGACCCAAAACACAGTAAGTTAAGCAAAATGAAAAGTGAGAGAAGCACACAGCAGATGAAGGAGCAAGGTAAAAACCCACCAGACCAAACAAATGAAGAGGAAATAGGCTGTCTTCCTGAAAAAGAATTCAGAGTAATGATAGTAAAGATGATCCAAAATCTTGGAAATAGAATGGAGGAAATTAAAGAAACGTTTGAAAAGGACCTAGAAGAACCAAAGAGCAAACAAACAATGAAGAACAACACAATAAATGAAATCAAAAATTCTGTAGAAGGAATCAATAGCAGAATAACTGAAGCAGAAGAACGGATAAGTGACCTGGAAGTTGAAATAGTGGAGATAACCACTGCAGAGCAGAATAAAGAAAAAAGAATGAAAAGAATTGAGGACAGTCTCAGAGACTTCTGGGACAACATTAAATGCACCAAAATTCAAATTATAGGGGTCTGAGAAGAAGAAGAGAAAAAGAAAGGGACTGAGAAAATATTTGAAGAGATTGTAGTTGAAAACTTCCCTAATGTGGGAAAGGAAATAGTCAATCAAGTCCAGGAAGCATAGAGAGTCCCATACAGGATAAGTCCAAGGAGAAACACACCAGGACACATATTAATCAAACTATGAAACTATCAAATATATCAAACTATCAAAATTAAACAAACTATCAAAAATTAAATACAAAGAAAAAATATTAAAAGCAGCAAGGGAAGAACAACAAATAACATACAAGTGAATCCCCATAAGGTTCACAGGTGATCTTTAACCAGAAACTCTGAAAGCCAGAAGGGAGTGACAGGACATTTTTACAGGTCTGAATGGGAAAAACCTACAACCAAGATTACTCTATCCAGCAAGGATATCATTCAGATTCGATGGAGAAATTAAAATCTTTACAGACAAGATAAAGCTAAGAGAATTCAGCATCACCAAACCAGCTTTACACCAGTTGCTAAAGGAACTTCTCTAGTCAGAAAACACAAGAGAAGGAAAAGACCTACAATAGCAAACCCAAAACAATTAAGAAAATGGTAATAGGAACATACATATCGATAATTACCTTAAATGTAAATGGATTGAATGCCCCAACCAAAAGACGTAGACTGGCTGAATGGATACAAAAACAAGATCCATATATATGCTGTCTACAAGAGACCTACTTCAGACCTAGGGACACATACAGACTGAAAGTGAGGGGATGGAAAAAGATATTCCATGCAAATGGAAATCAAAAGAAAGCTGGAGTCGCATTCTCATATCAGACAAAATAGACTTTAAAATAAAGACTATTACAAGAGACAAAGAAGGACACTACATAATGATCAAGGGATCAATCCAAGAAGATTAACAATTGTAAATATTTATGCACCCAACATAGGAGCACCTCAATACGTAAGGCAAATGCTAACAGCCATAAAAGGGGAAATGGACAGTAACACAATCATAGTAGGGGACTATAACACCCCATTTTCACCAATGGACAGATCATCCAAAATTAAAATAAATAAGGAAACACAAGCTCTAAATGACACATTACACAAGATGGACTGAATTGGTATTTATAGGACATTCCATCCAAAACCAATAGAATACACTTTCTTCTGAAGTGCTCATGGAACATTCTTCAGGATAGATCATATCTTGGGTCACAAATCAAGCCTTGGTAAATTTAAGAAAGTTGAAATCGTATCAAGTATCATTTCGGACCACAATGCTCTGAGACTAGATATCAATTACAGGAAAAAAATTTCTAAAAAATACAAACACATGCAGGCTAAACAATACACTCCTAAATAATCAAGAGATCACTGAAGAAATCCAAGATGAAAAAATACCTAGAAAAAATTACAGTGAAAACACGATGACCCAAAAGCTATGGGATACAGCAAAAACAGTTCTAAGAGGGAACTTTATAGCAATATAATCCTACCTCAAGAAACAAGAAACATCTCAAATAAACAACCTAACCTTACAGCCAAAGCAATTAGCGAAAGAGGAACAAAAAACCCCTAAAGTTAGCAGAAGGAAAGAAATCATAAAGATCAAATCAGATAAATGAAAAAGGAATGAAGGAAACAATAGCTAAGATCAATAAAACTAAAAGCTGGTTCTTTGAGAAGATAAACAAAATTGATAAACCATTAGCTAGACTCACCAAGAAAAAAAGGGAGAAGACTCAAATCAATAGAATTAGAAATGAAAAAGGAGAAGTAACAACTGACACTGCGGAAATACAAAGGATCACGAGAGATTACTACAAGCAGCTCTATGCCGATAAAATGGACAACCTGGAAGAAACGGACAAATTCTTAGAAAAGCACAACCTTCCGAGACTGAACCAGGAAGAAATAGAAAATATAAACAGACCAAACACAAGCACTGAAATTGAGAGTGTGTTTAAAAATCTTGCAACAAACGAAAGTCCAGGACCAGATGGTTTCACAGGCAAAATCTATCAAGCATTTAGAGAGGAGCTAACACCTAATCCTTCTCAAACTCTTCCAAAATATAGCAGAGGGAGGAACACTCTCAAACTCATTCTATGAGGCCTTCATCACCCTGATACCAAAACCAGACAGAGATGTCACAAAGAAAGAAAACTACAGGCCAATATCACTGATGAACATAGATGCAAAAATCCTCAACAAAATACTAGCAAACAGAATCCAACAGCACATTAAAAGGATCATACACCATGATCAAGTGGGGTTTATCCCAGGCACGCAAGGGGTCTTCAGTATGCGCAAATCAAGCGATGTGATAAACCATATTAACAAATTGAAGGAGAAAAACCATATGATCATCTCAATACATGCAGAGGAAGCTTTTGACAAAATTCAACACCCATTTATGTTAAAAATCTTCCAGAAAGTCGGCATAGAGAGAACTTACCTTATCATGATAAGGGCCATATATGACAGACCCACAGCGAACATCGTTCTCAATGGTGAACAACTTAAACCATTTCCACTAAGATTAGGAATAAGACAAGGTCGTCCACTCTCACCACTATTCAACATAGTTTTCGAAGTTTTAGCCACAGCAGTTAGAGAAGAAAACGAAATAAAAGGAATCCAAATCGGAAAAGAAGTAGTAAAACTGTCACTGTTTGCAGATGACATGATACTATACACAGAGAATCCTAAAGATGGTACCAGAAAACTACTAGAACTAATCAATTAATTTGGTAAAGTGGCAGCATACAAAATTAATGCACCGGAATCTCTTGCATTCCTCTACACTAATGATGAAAATCTGACAAGAAGGAAGAAATATGGGGATATATGTATATGTATAGCTGATTCACTTTGTTACAAAGCAGAAACTAACACACCATTGTAAAGCATTTATACTACAATAAAGAAGTTTTAAAAAAAAAAGAAATTAAGGAAACACTCCCGTTTACCATTGTAACAAAAAGAATAAAATACCTAGGAATAAACCTATCTAAGGAGACAAAAGACTTGTATGCAGAAAACTATAAGACACTGATGAAGGAAATTAAAGATGATAAAAAAGAGATGGAGAGATATACCATGTTCTTGCATTGGAGGAATCAACACTGTGAAAATGACTATACTACCCAAAGCCATCTACAGATTCATTGCAATCCCTATCAAAGTACTAATGGCATTTTTCACAGGACTAGAACAAAACATTGCACAATTTGTATGGAAACACAAAAGACCCCAAATAGCCAAAGCAATTTTGCAAAAGAAAAACAGAGCTGGAGGAATCAGGCTCCCGGACTTCAGACTATACTACAAAGCTACAGTAATCAAGACTGTATGGTACTGTCACAAAAACAGAAATTTAGATCAGTGGAACAGGATAGAAAGCCCAGAGATAAATCCACGCAGATATGGTCACCTTATCTTTGATAAAGGAGGCAAGAATATGCAATGGAGAAAAGATAGCCTCTTCAGTAAGTGATACTGGGAAAACTGGGACAGCTACATGTAAAAGAATGAAATTAGAACACTCCCTAACACCATACACAAAAATAAACTCCAAATGGATCAAAGACCTAAATGTAAAGCCAGACTCTATGAAACTCTTAGAGGAAAACATAGGGAGAACACTCTATGACATAAATTACAGCAAGATTCTTTTTGACCCACCTCGTAGAGAAGTGGAAATAAAAACACAAATGGGAGCCAATGAAACTTAAATGCTTTTCCACAGCAAAGGAAACCATAAACAAGATGAAAGAACAACTGTCAGAATGGGAGAAAATGTTTGCAAAGGAAGCAATGACAAAGGATTAATCTCCAAAATTTCCAAGCAGCTTATAAAGCTCAATATGAAAAAAACACACGACCCAGTCCAAAAATGGGCAGAAGACCTAAATAGACATTTCTCCAAAGAAGATATACAGATTGCCAACAAACACATGAAAGGATGCTCAATATCACTAATCATTAGAGAAATGCAAATCAAAACTACAATGAGGTATCACCTCACAACAGTCAGAATGGCCATCATCAAAATATCTACGAACAATAAATGCTGGAGAGGGTGTGGAGAAAAGGGAACCCTCTTGCACTGTTGGCGGGAATGTAAATAGATACAGCCACTGTGGAGAACAGTATGGAAGTTCCTTAAAAAACTAAAAATAGGGCTTCCCTGGTGGCGCAGTGGTTGAAGAGTCCGCCTGCCGATGCAGGGGATGTGGGTTCGTGCCCTGGTCCGGGAAGATCCCACATGCCGCGGAGCGGCTGGGCCTGTGAGCCATGGCTGCTGAGCCTGCGCGTCCAGAGCCTGTGCTCTGCAACGGGAGAGGCCACAGCAGTGAGAGGCCTGCGCACAGCAAAAAAACCCTAAAAAAACCAAACTAAAAATAGAAATACCATATGACCCAGCAATCCCAGTACTGGGCATTTCACCTGAGAAAACCATAATTGAAAGAGTCATGTACCACAATGTTCATTGCAGCTCTATTTACAATAGCCAGGACATGGAAGCAACCGAAGTGTCCATCGACAGATGAATAGATAAAGAAGATGTGGCACATATATACAATGGAATATTACTCAGCCATAAAAAGAAGCAAAATTGAGTTATTTGTATTGAGGTGTATGGACCTAGAGTCTGTCATGCAGAGTGAAGTAAGTCAGAAAGAGAAAGACAAATACTGTAATCTAACACATATATATGGAATCTAAAAAAAAAAAAAAGGTTCTGAAGAACCTAGGGGCAGGGCAGCAATAAAGATGCAGACGTAGAGAATGGACTTGAGGACACGGGGACAGAGAAGTGTAAGCTGGGAGGAAGTGAGAGAGTGGCATTGACATATGTACACTAACAAATGTAAAATAGATAGCTAGTGGGAAGCAGCCGCATAGCACAGGGAGATCAGCTCCATGCTTTGTGCCTGCCTAGAAGGGTGGGATAGGAGGGTTTGGAGGGAGATGCAAGAGGGAGGAGATATGAGGATATATGTATATGTATAGCTGATTCACTTTGTCATAAAGCAGACACTAACACACCATTGTAAAGCAATTATACTCCAATAAAGATGATAAAAATAAAAGAGTGCAGGGGTAATGGTAGAGAATATTTATTTCTCCCAATCTGGAACAAAATTGAGGTTTGGTAGGCGAGGCCCAAATGTCTGATTCTGTCGTTGTTAGACCATCTAAGGACCAAACAGATGACGGTGGGTCTGTATTGGGGAAAAATAGAGTTGATGGGAGCAATTAGGATTGATTTTGAAGTTTTGGAGCTTAGAAGACCTTGTGAAAATCTTTTCTTCTGTCTCCCATGGAAATAAATTTTTTAAAACATCTTAATTCTTCCAGTCCAAAGTCTCTGTTTCCTGTTTGCACTGCTCTAGGAGTGCAGGGATCAGGATCATAGTCTTGATAACTATAATAGTAAGCACAACTGACTTAGTGACATTAAACAAATACCCATACTTAGTAGTTACTATGTGCCAGGCATATTCAGTCTTGTTTGTTCCTTTCATCTTGGCAGACCTAGGATTTGAATCCAGGGCCAATTGGCTGCGGAATCAAGTCTTTTCTTTGATACAGTGTTGTCCTTTAGGTTATGTAGAAGTTAGTGCTATAATTTGATCAAGTTCATGTGATTATCCTACCTCTGACACATTTGTGCCTTTGTTACATTGCACAGAAATTACGTAAACTTTGTTACACTGATTAGTAATTAGGCAATGTTGGTGGAGGACTGTTTCCAACAGTTTTCGTTAGGAATGTGCAG